>NC_054482.1:3115007-3431258 GCF_017639515.1 Carcharodon carcharias | reverse complement strand
AAGTTAAGCATTGTTGGCAGGTTTATGCATTATTGTACACTAGGAATGTTTCAGCTGTTCAGCATGGGGGTAAAAGTTAATAAAGTTATTACCCTAGATTCACAATAGGCACGTGGGATAGCTTAAACTCCCAGAGAAAACTAAAGCCCAAAGTATTTAAAATCATTCAGATTAACAGCATTCAGAAAAGATTCAGAATAATAACCTGATTGTCACTCAATGAGCACTGCTAGTACTTCAAATTCAACCAAAAAATGCACTGATGATCTTATTTAGTACATTTATTTAGTTGATGCATATTTAATAATTAGATTTAATAACTACTGAAAGTCTAAAGGTAATACTGAACCTTTATGTTCAGCATTTTTGAGAATACCCACTTTAGAATTCCTAGCCAGTTCCTGACAGTACAGTCACAGATGGTACTCCACCAAATTACTGGCAAATCTCAGTGAATGAAGCACGCTAGGTGCTCCATTTAAATGCATTTCTAGTTTTGTGCCAATACAGATTTTCTTCTTTTATTGCAAATTCCAAATGATTCAAGGCAATATCACTGAAAAATATTGTTGTGCTTTCAAAAACCATGGAAACCCAGCCTAAGGCTAAATTCATTAATACAGATGAAACATCAAAGCACACTTGATTTGAAACTCAGGAGAAATGTAATGTGAAAGTCATAGATTGCCTCTTGTCAGCACTTTGACATTCATGATTCCACTGTTTCAATAAGAAGAACGTGCATTTATATAGCATCTTTAACAGACTAAACACACTCCAAGGTAAGGCATAGGAGATTATCAGGTAATAGTTGTCACTGAGCTCCATAAAAAAAATAAGGATAGGTGAAGAGTGGTCTAGGCATGGTCAAAAAGATAAGTTTTATGGGGCAACTTTATGGAAGAGACAGGTAAAGAGCCAAGGAGATTTGGAGAGGAATTTCCAGAGCTGAGGATCTAAATTGATGACACAGTTGCTGAGCAAGACTCCAGAATTTGAGGAATGCATAGTTCTCCAAGTGTTACAAGGCTTGAAAAAAAATCACAGAGATAGGGAAGGAGAGTCATGGAGGGATTTGAAAACAAGGAGGCGAATTTGAAAATCAAGGCATTGCCAGACTGGGACCCAATGTAAAGTCAATGAACACAGGTGATGGGTGAATGCAAGATAGAGTAAGGGCAGCAGAGTTTTGGGTGAGCTCAACTTTATGCCAGAGAAATTTGGATTGGTATCATCGAATTCAAACAAGCATAAAGTTGGAGCTGACATCTAACTGCTGTGGATCCAGGGACATTTATTATCATTGCTCGGTTGCTTGGTGCCCATAAAACTTATGACACCATTCATCAATAAGTTCCTCCTTCTGATTTGGGATAAAACAAATATAAATTTGACTCTTAGGGACCATTGACAGGAGGTTATTTGTTCATTCACTTCTTAGACTACACAATGAATTAAAGATATAAACCCCCAAAATAAATGCCATTTCAAATGCTAAAATATATCCCGGACCAATTGATTGTTTGCTCTAAACATCTTTACCTGATATTTAGGAAAATATTTAAGATAATTCTTATAATTCTGCTCAAAGTAACTCCTTGTACCTTTCCATAAACTTTGACGGTAGTGCTTGTGTATTTCATACTCCAGGATGGCTCAAGATTTATAACAAAACCAGGTAAAGCCCAGTGAGATAGATGAGAGAGGGAAAGAGAAAAAAGAAAAAGAGAATCAGATATAACAGAAAGAGGGAAAGAAATAAAAACAAGAGAAATAAACAAAGGAAATAAGTTGCAAATAAGTTTAGATTTTCCCATTCAGTTTACCATGCCCAAAATTTGTTGCAAATGCACGCAATTCCATATTCCTGAGGGTGCAGAACAATTGATATAAAAAGCTGCAGTTGTTTCTAGGGTGATACTTTCCAGAGAGAAGTGTTTCTGAAACCACCCAAAGCGGCAGCAGTTGCAGAAGGAAGGCTATGGAAATTGAATAAATGGGTCTATAGCTGAATGATTCTTCCACAGTTTGGTATTTTTCGGTGAGATCCGTTTTGCTAAAAATGGCACCAAGGATGATTTGGAGTCCATTGCCAGTGAGGCGGAGGATGCCCTCATGCCCCCTCATCCCTCCTTGTGGAGAACTCCATGAATCCCTGGCCCACAGCTTGGGTCGCTATGACAAAGTCCGACTGGTGATTGACCGATGATCGGCCAGAGGGAGCGGGTGGTTCAATGCTCCGCGCAGCCTGGTGGAGCTAACCAGAGCCCTCAACTGGCTCTCAAGGGATAAATCCCTGCGGCTGGAGGGGCTGAACATGGAGTTCAACAGGGCATTCTGGAACATTCTAGGGGGGTCATTATGCACGGGTCCTGGGGAAGAGCTGGAGACCAGGGAGATGCCCCTCTCCTGGCACAGAGCATCATTGTCCTGCTGACAAGAAGGGTCATCACCAGCTGCTTAAAAACTGGCATCTGTTCTCCCTCTTCAGCATGGGTACAAGATCTTTGTCAGGGCTATGCCTACTCCCCTTGCCACCGTGTTGGTTCACTTGATCCATCTCGACAAGTTCTACAGGATCATGGGCCGAACCATCCATGACAACATCCATTTGGTCAGGATCTGGTCTACCACAGATCACAGAATCACAGAATTTTAACAGCACAGAAGGAGCCCATTCAGCCCATCATGTCTGCACCAGCTCTCCAAACGAGAATTAATGACCTATTGCTATTGCCCTGCCTTTTCCCCGCACATTGTAACTCTGCACATTGTTTCTATTTAAATAATCACCTAATCCCCTCTTGAATGCCTCAATTGAACCTGCCTCCACCACACTTCCAGGGAGAGCATTCCAGACCCGAACCACTCGTTACGTGAAAAAGTTTTTTCTCATGTCACATTTGCTTCTTTTGCAAATCGCTTTAAATCTGTGCCCTCTCATTCTTGATCCTTTTACGAGCAGGAACATCTTCTCTCTATCTACTCTGTTCAGCTCCCTCATGATTTTGAGCATCTCTATGAAATCTCCTCTTAGCCTTTTCCTTTCCAAGGAGAACAGTTGAACAGTCCCAACCTCTCCAGTCTATTTTCGTAACTGAAGTTCCTCACCACTGGAACCCCCCCAGTCTTGAAATACTTCTCTGCATTTACTCCAATGTTCATATCCTTCCTATAATGTGGTGCCCAGAACTGTACACAATACTCCAGTGAGGTCTAACGAGGGTCTTATATAAATTCAGCATAACCTTCTTGCTCTTGTGCTCTAAGCGCCAATTAATAAAGCCCAGGATACTATATGCTTTATTAACTGCTCTCTCCACCTGTCCTGCCACCTTCAATGATCTATGAACATATACACCCAGGTCTTTCTGCTCCTGCACTCCCTTCAAAATTTCATCTCTTATTTTATACTGTCTGTCCATGTCTTTCCTACCAAAATGCATTACCTCACACTTCTCCGCATTGAACTTCATCTACCACCTATCTGCCCATTCCTCCAAATTGTTTATGTCCTCTTGAAGTTCTACACCATCCTCCTCACAGTCCACAGCACTCCCAAGCTACATATCATCGTACCATTCCCAGAGGGATGGCCTGTCAGTCACTTACCTTTCCCTGGATCAGGAAAAGGTGTTCAAAACGTTGAAATCCAAAAGTTGTTCAGGACTCTGCAGGCATTCTGGTTTGTGATACATTTCATTGCCCGCATCTGACTTCTGCATGCTGCCACAGGGTGTCTGGGTTAATGGGTCCTTAGCAACACCCTTCACTTCAGGAGAGGAGTGCGTCAGGGATGCCCATGTCTGGTCAACTATATTCCATCTGGGTGGAGCCTTTCCTGCGCGTTTAGTGAAGGAGGTTGACAGGATTATTCTGCATGGGGCAGGCATGAAGATCATTCTCCTTGGCTTACACCAGTGACATCCCCTCATGGTCACAGAGCCTGTTGACATGCAGAGGATGCTTGAGTGCCAGCAGGTCTATTCTGCAGCATTCTTCATCAAGATCAACTGCGAGAAATATTTTGGAATCCTGGTCAGTCAATGGCAGTTAGATTCCCTCCTCTACCTGAGATTCTATCTTAGCCTAGCTGAGGAAGCCTAGTAATGAGCTGGAAAGAGCTGGAAGCTAAGGTCACAACTCAACTAGGGTGCTAGACAAGACTGCTCGGAGTGCTGTCATACAGACGTTGAGCACTGCTCATAAAGCAACTGGTGGATACTATGCTGTGGTACCGGTTGGTCACTTTGATTCCTCTTCTGCATTTGTTGCCAAAATACAGAAGAAACTAATCAAATTTTTCAGGGTCAGAAGGGTGTACTGGGTCTCTGAGTCCTAAGGGCAGTCAGGTGCTGGTGTGTCTTAATTCACCCCCAGCCAGCAACTTTCTGAAAAGTCTCTTACTTTATAATCTTCTTACAAGCCTTTTTGCCTTAAAGGTTAACTTTATCTTAAAATATCCTATAAAACATTGAGTTCTTTATCTAAACCTTGGATTGAAAATATCACCTTGAATACCATTCACCTGCCATTAGTATTTTGAGACTTTGCACATACCTCTGGTCTTGATCAATCATTCTCATCTCATCCAATCCTTAATACATTTCAAACTGTTCTTCTTGACCAGTTTCATTCTCCCAGTTACATTCTAACTCCAGCACTGAACTAACTCCTAAAAGTTGCATTATTTGGATCCATATTCCACCATCAGCTATTTGCGTCGAAGGTAGTTCACAAGACCTGTTAACAAGGTGTTCATAATGGCCATTCAGTTCAGCTGTTTTATTCCTTATTAGGCTGTTGAACCATGGTGTGATTCACTAAAGTAACTTCTATTCTACTTTCACATACTAACGAATGTCCCTATTTCATCAAGCACTTTAGTTAAGCAAGGTTAAATGAAAATCCTATCACAGTTTTGAAGTGTGGCTGTTTGTTTAAAGTACCTGCCTAATTGCTCTCCACTGGGCCTTGCCTGTCCATGAACCCCTTTTCGGGCTGGGTAACTTTGTCACCATTGAAGAATAATCATTCCACTAGTTTTGTTTCTATAGAAATGAAACCTTAAGCAGTTTCTAGTAAAATGAAGTAGCAGCACTAACCCATTCCTTTATATATGTCTAATTCTAACCCTATTTCTAATTTCTAATTTCCTCACCCTCGTTGGCTGTTTGGACAAGGTGTGACATTCCATCTGGAGGTGGAGCCACTGGTGGGAGGTGCTCTATGCGGGAGTCCTTCCTTTGTCGACCCAAGATTTGGTGAGGAGGGTGTTGCACTCGATGGCCCTGCGCAGTAGATTCATGGACTCCTGCACCTGTAATTCCACATCTCTGTAGAGTGTGAGTTGTTGCAGCCCCTCTTCCATTATCTGAAGGGGCTGCTCCTTAATTTCTGGCTGCACTTCAGTTCCTGATCTTTGGCAATCCACTGAGGAGGCGAGTGGGCAGACCAGCGGACCTCCTTGTGGGATTGCTCTTGGGCTTGGCCAAGGCAGCCATCAACAAGCCCAAGAAGTGGGCAGCTGAGGGGGTCATTATCTCCGAATGCCTGCCTCTCTTCCATGATTATATCTGTGCTCACATGCCCTCGTGGCACCTGGTACTATTAGTTAACTCATTAAAGGATAAAGGTTGTATTGCATAGCTTCCAATAGCTTCTCTTACCATTGTCCATCTCAGATAAAATTTTATCCTAAGGGACAAGTTTTCCCATGATTCTGTTTTTCTGGCTGTTGTAATATAGATTCTTTAAAAGTTTCAGTGATGAGATTTGTATATTTAAATATGAACCCTTTATTGCTAACCTTTAACTATTTACAGATCCCAGGTTACCATCATACATGATGCTGTTACTGCCATGCAAGCTGATTCCAGACTGTTCTCTCTAGACTGTTTTCTCAGTCTATTACCTTATGACTCTATACACCATACAGGAGACGATGCTATTCTCCAGTCCCACATTAACCTTTGCTCTGCCGAGGACCTTTACAATTCAGTAGCATGCAGGCATGTGCAATATCATTTAACACTGGCCTCTTCTATTATGGGTGCATGTCTGCCATGCTTAAAAAGGAAATTTTCTAAAAAAAAACTGATGCCTGAAAATAAAAACATGAGGAATATTCTGTTTGGTGTTGGTACAAAAAGTTGGTGGTTATCAAGGCTCCTGCCCACTTGATTTTGCCGATGTTAGTGAGTGGATTCCAGATTCAAGTGCAAGACCATCATCTGCCACACTTGTGCTTGGGAACATAGGAATTGCTTAAAGGAAAGACTAAGGATGCTCGAGTCGCCTCCTGTCATCCTGGTAGCTGCACAACAATAACAGCGATGATTAATCATAGCAGTCAATCTCTCTCCGCTAACCTACAACATGCCCAGATGTGGGTGAGCATTTGCTGTGCCACATTCTTACAAGAGCGTGGCCAGAATTTTTAGCTTGTCAGGTGGGCACACACCTGACCCAAACATGCGTAAAATGACGCAGCGAGTGTCCCGAATTCATCGCGCACTTGCGCGATATTTGGGCCGGGGGGTGCTCGCGGGAATTGGCAGCGCGCCCACCGACAATTAGCAGGCCCATTAAGGCCATTAAAGATATAATCGAATTAAATTTTTCACTGGCCCATCCAACCTTCCGGCTGGCGGGCAGGCAAAAAGGCCAAGCAGTCTTTGGTTTTTTTTTAGGAAACCTTATCCACGGGCGGGGTGAGGTTTCCAACAACAATTAAAAAATTAAATAAAAATGTTAACGTTTCATTCATAACATGTCCCTGCTCCTGTGACAGAGTCACATCAGGGGACATGCTTTTTTTTTTAACATTTTACAATTCTTTATTTTTAATTTTCAAAAACCTTCGCCTCCCTGAGGCACAGAGCTTTTCCTGCTCGAGCTGGCGTGCTCATCCTCCTCCACCCTGCCCACACAGGCAACTCTGACTGCTACAGCGCGCGATTCACACTCCCGACCGCTCCTCCTCACCCCTGCCCAGCCTGACCAACGAGGGCAAGATTCTGCCCTGTGGTTTGACGTTTGCTGGGGCTTGTCTGAATTCTTTCACCTCCATCCTCCAACATCTAAAATTCTTTTCCGCACATGGGGTCAATATCACTAATTTGACCACGGGCTTCGGTCCAGAAGTATGTGAAGTGAATAGAAATGTAAAACACGGAAGGCTGCAGTTTCTATTTGTGTCGCTATCAGCGATCTGGGCATGAATTGTGCTCTTTTCAAGAAATGGATGTTATTCAGGTTTCCACTCAGGCGAACTTGCATATCGACAAATGCAAAAGCTTCCAATGAATCAGCACAATTGGACCACTGGGCAGTAATCCAAACAGTCATTTTTTAAAAAAAAACAAAATAATTTGTTTTCAAAATATTGCTTGATATATAGAAGAGTTTGGTACAATTTGATTAAAACAATTGAAATGGGTTTATCACAAAAAACAAGCCGTTTTTAATCAGTGTCAATACACCCTTTGAATAACCTGATTTTAAATTTCTGAAACTGACTCCTAAAAAACACTCAGAGCCGGTTTCAAGTTAGATTAGGTACAGTAGTCAGGGCCTTTGTAGCTTAAAAAAATTTGTAAAACTTTTAAAATGTACCTATTAATGTGCTTTTGCCCAAAGAACCGGCCTAATTTTAGAGCCGGCAGAAGACCTGAAAAAGAGTGCAATCGGTAGAAAATTGCTGTGATGATTAATTCACCTTGGGGGTACATGGCCAGTTTTGTAGGCGGGTCCTGCTTCTTGCACAGTGGTTTTAAAACAGGCACTTGAGATTGTGGAAAGTAGAATTGCGCTGAATGCAATTTGAGCTTTAAATTCCACAATCTTTTGTGTGGGTCACACTGAAAAAAGCCACCACAAGTGAATAGAAACTCCAGGGCAGTTCTTCATGACGAACTCCAGCTTCATTTTCACAACTTACTAGTAACTTGTTGACCATTTCACATTTTTAACTATTTGCTTTAACTTGCTATTATGATGGAAAAGCTTTTGAATTAATTGTTTTTAGGAAATTGTTATTTCTTTTCAGCCCTATACTCTTCCATAACCACCACCCACCCCACCCACCCCCCCATCTCCTCCGCTGCCCCCCCCACCCCCCACCCCCCATCCACACCCTGGCCAGCCCTTTACTCTTCATTTTCATCTTCATCTCAGCCCATCTCCCTTAGGCCCTTAGTTTCAGAAACTTTAGCTGCCTGGATCCTACTTTCTGGAATATTCCCCTTCAAAACCCTGACTTCTGCCTCCATTAAAACCTCAAGACCTAGTTTGTAAAGCCCTTATAGAAATGCAAGTACTTGTTGCTGTGGAAAGGACAATTGTTCATGTTCTTGATGGATTATTTAGTATGTTTTGTAGAATCTGAAGCCAAAGTCATCCAAATCTCCAGAATTACAGCTTTCCTCATTCTCTAACCTGTTGCTTCACTATGTAGGATGAGAAACAATACTCTCCATCGGCAGTTGTTGCTTTCCACTCACATACAATGGGTCTTTATTCCGATCAAGAATGGCTACACTTTATATTTCCATGGGCTTTTAAAACAACAAAGGAAGAGGGAATAAATTGCAGTTAGGTGCATTTTGCACAAAAGTTAAACAACTCCATATCCGTACAAAGCAAGTATAGGACTGTGTGTGTAATCCCTGTCCTAGTCCTTGAAATATAAAGCTACGCTTGCTATGAATAATTCAGTGGCTCTATAACCACCAATCTTCCCTGCATTTTCATGTATCAAACTTTAGCAATAATTTGAATTGGGTCATAGAGTGTGTGCTCCTGGAAGAGGCAGGAGCTGACACAGTGGATAAGCAGTGGCAGTTTCAGTGAATAATTTATACAGTTTAATTCCCTTACAAATGCCCCTTTGTGACCACCAACATCTGAGAGAAAAGGATTAGTGCTGTTATCTGGACTAAAGCCCTGATAAACATGCTGCAGAAATATGGATGGAGAAGTGAGGAGGGTAACTACTGTTCAGTTGGTCTATGACAGGAATGGCTATCAGAGGTTAGCCAGAATGAAACTGTAATCATAGGACATCACAACTGTCACTACTCATGTTCTAAGCCGGTTATTAAAGGATTATAAGCTGCTGTGTGTCACTGGTGAAAAATCTGCAAAAATTGTATTCATTTAGTAAACGGAGGTTAAGGTTTTCATGGAAGGTTTAAAGGAATTGACTCGAGCACTTGCAGCAACCCTCTAATTCATGTTCAATTTAACACTTTAAGTTTGCTGAAATACCCTTTTAGCTTTTAAAGCATTGAAAGCATTTCTTTTTTAGTTCAATGTAGTGCAATTTAGTGCATTGTGCAGAGTAGTGGGACCTGCAGGGCAGTCGGGGTGTGCAGGGAGCAGGTGTGTGGGGGAAGAGATGGGGAGCATTGTGCAGAGTACTGAGGTGTGCAGGGTAGTTGGTGTTTGTAGGGTAGTTGGGGTGTGCAGGGCATTAGGGGTGTCCCTTCCCATGGGTATAGGGCTCACCTGGAATTCACGCTGGGGCCCAAGTATCAGGTCAGGCAGCTACCCAGTACAATCTGCACTGCTGATCTGCTGAATACTGTTTGGAGAGTGTCAGGAACTCAGGTATCTTTGACACCAATTAAAAACAGAGTCTGGAGAGGAAGAGTTGCTGATGTGTGGGGCTGGTACAATGGTTCGAGAAGTAACACCTCTGTCACCACTGGGAAGAGAGGGTTGATAAGGTTTATGCAAGTAGCCAAGTCCCAATATGTGACAATGTCGAAAAAGGTTAATGACCTACCAACTGTTGTCAAAGCAGAAACTCTTCCTCTCATCTCATTTACTGCCTTATCAGCTCAGAAATGTCTAATATGGAGGCCTGAGCCAAGAGGAGTGTGAAACGACATCGATATAACTGTCGGGAGAAGTTATTCTCCTTGTAATAAACTTGGAAAGCAGGGCTGGTTTTTTGCAAGAAATAGTAAACTTTATTTACAGACTCCAGATGAGGCTACATGCTTGTTCCAAGACTAAGACTAAGAAACTCCAACCCTAAGATTCCCCACGCTTAGGGCTGATCCATCTGTACAGTCATATGATCTCCATAACAGCAAGAAATGGTTTAACTAATTACTATACTCCTGCACTATTATCTCTGTTTATTGCTATCCCTGGCTTTTAAGGAACTGTTTTTATTCTAGAGACAGAGAGAGGAGGGAGAGAGAGAAAGAGAAAGCACCCTGCTGCTGGGGGTTCACAATTGTATGCCTGCTAGTTCTGTAGGATTCTTAAAGCTACCATTTCTTATAGAAATAAAAACAAAAAAACTGCGGATGCTGGAAATCCAAAACAAAAACAGAATTGCCTGGAAAAACTCAGCAGGTCTGGCAGCATCGGCGGAGAAGAAAAGAGTTGACATTTCGAGTCCTCATGACCCTTCGACAGTTCTGTCGAAGGGTCATGAGGACTCGAAACGTCAACTCATTTCTTATAGAAGCCTTCTTGAAGTTGCAGTGTCACTCAGTTTGACCCTGACAAGCACCAGCTCAGGGACTGGCACCATGCATACTTCAGAAGGCAGGGTGGAGGAGGAATCTTCACTTGATGAGTCACTGGGCACAAGTGTGAAGGATCGAGGGGAAGAGGCTAGAACGCTATATATGCTAGCTCACCAGAGAGCAATAACACATTCTATTCCTGCAGTAGAGGATTCAGACACTATCATCAAAGGGCCAGGCCACAAATGAAGACATAAACCAGGAAATGTGAAAGGGACTGGGTAGTTGCCAGCTAGCTTGTGTTGCATTAACAGCACGAAGGACCCCAGCTCAGGACTTCACACAGACCATGATGGCCATTCTGCTGACTGTCGAACAAGTGATCAGTTCAGTGACCTTCTAATTACAACACTGGCAACGTCTACGGCAGCTCACACTTATCTTGGTTCTGAGGGCCAATGTTGACAGGAACATTCAGTCTCAGGCACAGTCATAGCAATGTTGTGATGCCGGCCCCAGGACAGTGACCTTGACTCTATGGGAGAGGTACCTGCTGGTCTCCCTCAGGATGACAGCATTCCTATTCCCTCACCAGCAATGCCCTTGTCAGTGCCACATAGCCAGATTGTCATGGCCCACGTCAAGATTATGCAGTTTGCAAATGAGCTCTCTAGGCCCAGAACTGCTCGAGGTTGCTCACCATGATCATCTGAAGTGTCCTGAATAGAAGTTCAGCTGATGTGTAGCTCATCACTGGGGATACAGTTCGAGGAGCACGAGGAAAAATAAACACACAAGACAGGCATTTATTCTTAGTTCAGCAAGTTAACTGTAATACAAACATAAGTTGACTTGTTTGAGTAAAGTTTTTTGTTCTGAATTAGGTGAGAGCAAGACCTACTCTGTAGCAAAGGAAGGCAATTGGCTGATTGTTGTTCTAAGGATTGTGGGACAGGTAAATTGGGGACCAAAGGTATGATTCAGGTGAAGAACTCTTGGATGAGGTGCTCTGGCAACTTGTGGCACTGGAGGTAGAAGCTGCTCCACCTCTTGCTCCTTTCTGTGCTGATCTTTCTCCTGCATATCTTATTGCCTAGGTGGTGGTAAGGAATGGTGCTTAAAGTTAAAGTAGTGAAGTTATTCAGTAGGAGCACACAACCACAATCTGGGAGCACAGTCAGCATTGTAATGCAGAACAACTCTGAGTAGACCAAGCAGTGAAAGCACTGCATGAGTACACTGTTAGTCTGCTCAATGATATTTATGGGGTGACATAGTTCTCAGTGTAGGCCAATTGTGCCCCTATGTTTGGGTTCCTGGCAGGAGTCATTTATCATGTCTGCAGGAAACATTCACTGTTGTCTATTTACTGTCCTGTTATCTGATATCCTGGTTTGAGTAAGGGAGCAACAGAGGACTGGCACAGAATCAGTCTATCAGGAAACTGTGCACAGACCCACACGATACGTTGCCTGGGGTCATAGCCAAGCGGCACATTCAGGGAATGATATCTCTTTCTATTGAGGAGGATGCCATGTTTGTTAATGGAGATCACACAATGCAATGTGGATGCAGTTTCTGGACCCTGGGGATGCTTGCTTTAAGCTCTCTTGTTCTACATCACTCTATCCATAGGGAAGGAGAGATTGATGTTGCTCCTGGTGCATGGAGCCTCACTGACCTCTCTGACACAACACACTGGGAGGCATCACTGATAGTACCTGCTGCAGCCAAGAATGACCACATAGTGTAAAATTTAAGGGCCAAGGTTGGTTATAGGGCATGAAATAAGAAACAGAAAATGCTGGAAATACTCAGTAGGGCTGCCAGCATCTCTGCGGGGAGAAACAGAGTTAATGGGCAAACTCTTACTAACGTTGCTTATAATTGCAGCTTGAGACCATTTCTGGGTCCCAACCCCACTCAGGTCAGAAATGTGCTGTCAAGGGACCCTCACTGGAGGTGGCCAGTTAAGAGGCCACCTTCATGTTCACTGTCTAATTAAGGATGCTGGGTGTGCTCCTGAGGCTGGAAATACAATTGAAGGTCCTGCAGCACTGGGTGGACAGATGTCCCATTGGAGCGCTGGGGACTCCTGAGACAAGTATGGGAATGTGAGGGGGCCACAAAACAGAGGTCCTCTTGGACAACTGCTTAAATATTAAAAACAAAAAAGGCCCACAGCTCTTAGGGCCATCAGTGTAGACAGGAAACCTCTCCACTGGAAGGGTAATGGCCCAGGGTGTGGCCTTTATATTCGGCGGCTCATTCATTGGGCCTGTGAGAAAAGGCATCAATGGCTCTTTGGTCTCCTGCCTGCAAGGTGCTGCCAGCCTCTGGACTCACCTGGGGGATGGTCCAAAGCTGGTAAGATAATCGGCATCTAAAACGTGCCACCAAGTAGGGCCTTAATTGGCTACCTGCTGCTGCTAGGTGGGCAGCCTGTGCCACTGTAAGCCCACATCTGGCAAAAACGCAAAAGGCACAATGCGTTGAGGAGCCAATTCGACACGGAAAATGCTGGAAATACTCAGTAGGGCTGGCAGCATCCGTGCAGGGAGAAACAGGGTTAATGGGCAGAACTCATTGACAGTCAGCAAGGAAACTTTCTACATTTTCCTTTCCCTCCACCTCCAAGGCCACCTCCACGATTAGATTCTGGGCAATATTTCAGCTGGCAGTATTTCCTACCGATTAATTCCAGTATTTTCTGCTTTTTTATTTCAGATTTCCAGCATCTTTGGTATTTTGATTGTGGAACAGTGTTGCTAATCACTCCTGTCTTCTCTTCTACTCACTGTCATCCTTCAAAACCCAAGGCAGACCTACCAGGTCACCGATATAAATTGTGTACAAAGCAGACAAAGTTACTCCCGAACAGCATAGAGTTGTTCCCAGAAGTCAGAATATACCATAGAATATAGAAAATAGCCTAAGGTAGACCCAGAATTTAATTAGCAGGCTGTGAGGACCAACCAGTACCTAACCTATGGATGGGATAAAGCCCTGGAGTAGCATTCCTGCAGGCACCTTGCTGACTGTCAATGAGTTCTGCCCATTAACCCTGTTTCTCCCTGCACAGATGCTGCCAGACCTGCTGAGTATTTCCAGCATTTTCTGTTTCTTACTTCATGTCCTGTGACCGACATGGTTACCTTGGCCCCCAAATTTTACACCATGTTTACACCATCTCGGCTGCAGCAGGTGCCATTGGTGATGCCTCCCAGTTTGTTGAGTGTGCACCGCTTGGTCAGGATGGTCAGTTGCTGGGCGCGTTTACCAAGTAGCAAGTCAGGAGATGGGGCAAACCAATTTCAACAAAAAAATCATACAACAAATGTTGGGCCCTTTCTTAAATATTATTCCAAATATCATAATTGCTGAATTGCTCCAGCTCATGCCCTGGATTGATTCGATATTCTGGGCAGCACATTTCTGGCAGAAGGCAGGAGAGTTGCATGTTGCCCCTAATGTTGTATCCTTAGGCAATCATTTTTCATCTGATAAACAAGCACAGCGTGATCGAACTTCTAGGCCAGAATATTTCCCATATTCTAATAAGATATGGATGTTATTTTGCAAGAATGCAGCTCAAGGAGCAGATAAAGGATTTTTCACACTGTGGCTAATGATTGTTTTATGGTGGAAACTAAATGAGGCGCAACGAGTAATTTAGTGTTAATATGACAAGGAGTGAGAGGTGTAAAGAAGACAATAAGGGCATCAACAGGATCTTCCACCTTACAGTTATTGACCCTGCAGGAACAATCATAGACCAACGTATGTGCTTAACCAGCAGTCAATCATATAATGGTTGATCTGAATAAGTACAGAAATCCTTGCTGCTTTATGCATGTGGAGTTAACATGTTGAAAGTAACATGTCCGCAGCTACCATTGCGCTAATGCTTTTTAGTTTGTGCATTTTGAAAGCTAAGATATGAAAAACATCAATAGGCTAGAACATATGCAACAAAAACAAAACCATTCAGCCCATCAGGCAGGCAATTAAAAATCTGTCCTATTGTGACGCAATAATTTTCAGAATTCCTCTTGCAAAAATGTACAATACTTTGCAGCACTTTCATGTCATTTATTCAAACCTTGAAAGCTTCCATGGTGCCAGCCACACAGGAAGAACTGTAATCCATGCCACCAAGAGCAGTATTTGATGCGGAGTAATTTTAATCGAGCCCACTTGACAGGATCAAATTGGATGCCCTGTCCCATTTCTGTATTCAGCGCTGGTATCCCAAAGCCAAATTTGGTCATCAGCTCTCCACGGCTGGTGATCGGCCTCAAGGGCCAGCATGTGCAGCTCCCTTGGATCTTCTGGGGAGGGAGGAAGGACCAGAAGCTGCATGTATCAGAGTGTTATTCTGGCCACTTCCTGTCCAGCACTGGCAGAAATTACAGTTTTGTTTTTACATGGTAGATTCAGTTTATGAGCTTGAATGAGCTTGTACACCTTCAACTGTAAGTAATGGCCGCTGATTGATTCCCTTCCATTTTTTACCTGTTACTTGGCAAGCTAGATCTGGCCCCATGCTCCTTTTATGCTTATTGTTGCTTCTATTAATATGGAGGTGAGTGAATTCTGTGGAGCTGAGATAACTTCATGGATATCTTGGGTATTGAAAACATGTAGCGTAGAAAGATTAACATATATAATAGGACTCTTATCCCTCTAACCGATATTCTTCCCTAATATCCTCAAGGGATTGACTCCTTGATGCTGTCTAGTTACACAGGTGTTGGCTGCTTTCTGGAATCTCACACAAATTGCTTTTATTTATGTGTTAGCCTTGACAGGAAATAGCTTGAAGCATTGGAGGTCACTGCTGAGCTTTGCTCTCTCTTCATCCAACATTCGCACGCCCACGCATGTACTTCTAGCTAAATAACGATCAGGAGCATGAAATGAAGATGAGCTCCCCTTGCTAAACTGGGGTGTTGTGGCCAATCGTATTGCTCCTACTTGTCATGCAGGTTGAGATCAGCTCACCAGCACAGACTGAGTATTTTACGTTCCTGATCTATATGGCTCAGCTTTTCATTAGATAAACTTGTTGAACTATTTAAAGGACATTGGGCCATTTTAACCTCAAACCAAATATTTGTTCAGTTTTTTTGAGCATTGGAATTTCCCTATCAACCACCCTAAACAGCAAAAGGTCAGCAGAAGCACAGTTTACAGGGTGTATCCAGTTGAAGGTGCAGTGGGAGATTCCCCTGTTCACCCATCATCCCTGCACTTGCTGGCTTACATTGCCCCCGATCAGGTAATGCCTTGAATTTAAAAATCTTATCCTTGTTTTCAAATCCCTCTAGGGCCTCGCTCCTCCCTATCTCTGTAATTTTCTCCAACCCTACAACACTCTCTGCTCTCCTCCAATTCTGGCCTCCTCTTGCACCTCCCCAATTGGTGGCCATGCCTTCCACTGCCTAGGCCCTAATCTCTGGAATTCCTCCTTAAACACCTCCACTTTGCTTCCCTTTAAGATGCTCCTTAAAACCTACCATTTTGATCAAGCATTTGGTCACCTGTCCTAAACTCTTTACATGGCTTGGTGTCAAATTTGTTTTGCTACTTGCTCCTATAAAGCACCTTGGGGTGTTTTGCTACAATAAAGCTGTAATATCAATGCAAATTGTTTCCGTTGAGGAAATTAACAGCACAAAAGCTTTTCGTAGAAGCCTGCTCAATATCATGGAATGGTACAGCACAGAAGGAGGCCATTCAACCAATTGAGTCTGAAGCATTGATTGAAAAATATTATAAAATTCTTTTGATCTGCCATCTTGCTTGTTATTTTTATGTTTGCATTCTCTAGTTCTATATTCACAGCCCAAGTTAAGTAACTTGGTGATATTTACAATGATATTTTGAGGGAGGTGGTGAAGTATTAGTAATGTCATTGGACTAGTAATCCAGATGCTCAGGCTAATTGTCTGAGGACATAGGTTCAAATCCCACTGCACCAGCTGGTGGAATTTGAATTCAATTAATAAATCTGAAAATGAAAGTTAGTATTGACAAAGGTAACCACAAAACCATTGTTGATTGATGTAAACACCCATCCGGTTCACTAAAGCCCTTTAGGGAAGGAAATCTGCCGTCCTTACCTGTCCTGGCCTACGTATGACTCTAGATCTACAGCAATGTGGTTGACTCTTAACTACTCTCTGAAATGGTTTAGGAAACCACTCAGTTCAAGGGCGATTAGGGATGGGCAATAAATGATGGTCTTGCCAGGGAAGCTCACATCCCATGAAAGAATTTAAACAATGTTTCTCAGCATTTTATGTACTTGGTTATGTTGTTCTCTATTTTCTTTCACTCTAAGATATGTAGGGGCCAACAATTTGCTGTCCTACGCAGGTAGGGTACTGCCACAGAATATGGAGCAGTGAGACAAAGAGCAAAAAGAGACAATCAAGAAGAAGCTAGCTTTATGAGGCTATCCATTTATACTAGCCAAGGAAGAATTACTTGGACAATGGATGAGGAAACTTGCTTTAGGAAACTATGGTGTGAATTTCTTCTTTGACATTCTTTAATATGCTCTTTGACCTAGCTTTTGGTCACCTGTTCTAACATCTCCTTAGGTGGCTCTGTGTCAAATTTTATCTGATAATGTTCTTATGAAGTGTCTTGGGATGTTTCACTATGTTAAATATGCTATACACATTCACGTTGTTGTTGTTCTTGCTGGAATACCACTGAGGAGAGGCCATGACTAAAATGTGTAACCTCCTGCAGCCTGATCTGGAATCCATTGTCAGGACATGAATGGCACTGTCAGTGATGTCAAGCCGAAGGCTGCCTGGAATTCATTATCTACCTTCGAAGCAACAGCAGGAGGAGATCTGTGTCTAAGGTCCCAATGTCCAATTCATTGGTGTACCATGCAAGTCACAGGTGCCTAGTTTGTTCCCGTGACTGACTTAGGAACATTGGAATAGGAGAGGCCATTCAGCCCCTCGGATCTGTTCCAACATTTAATCGGAGCGTGGCTTATCTGTGTCCTAACTCCATCCATTTACCTTGGCCCCATTTCCCTTAGATTTTGGCTAACCCAGAATACTATCTATATCAGGTTTAAAATGATAAATTGGACTAACATTGACTGCTTTTTATGGGAGAGAGTTCCACTCTTCTACCATTGCTTTTTTAGAAGTGTTTCATAACTTGTATCCTGAAAAGGTAGCCACTGCCTACCTAGCTAATGAATCCTTTGAAAAACACACTCGCATTGACAATGTCTTCACTTAAGTCCTGCCAACATGCACAATGGCTAATTGCACAGTGGTCTGGTGATAGACAATATCCTGCCTTTTCCCTCATTCTTACTTGAACGCACTTGAACCGATGTGGGTCTTCACCGAAATGAATGTGGACTTTTCCAAAATGAACTCATAAGACCCGTTATAGTTTTAGTTCCAACATGCTTTATTAATCCTGCCAGCATATAACCATCAAAGAAATACTTCTGTAGTTTTGCAGAGGGCTTCACAAAAAGGGGACAAAGTGCAAACAAAATTATGCAGCACCAGATTACTTTTGGCATATGTTATAAATTTAATGCAGTTGCCTGCTGTGTACATGACCTGAAATCACTGACTGGAAGTGCCTACTGTTAAGTGCTACTATGACAGCCAGCATTTCTTTGCCTTCGACAGCTTCCAGCAGTTAAGGAGAAGCTTGCAGCTAAGAATAATGTTGGGCTTGAACAGTCTCAAACATGTTCTTGATTCTAACTGGTGGCTGCGTGCCTTCAGTTGCTGTGTCCCATTGAGTTTGGATGGAACTCCAATTGACGATAACTGAGCACTGAGGAGAATCAGACATCAATGTGCTAGTCGGTATCTCAGCCTCAAAATGATTATTGCACTTTGGACAAGGTCAGAATTTCAATCAATTCAAGTTATATTGATAGATTTTTTTTTTAGATTCCCTTGGCCCAGTGGGCTGAAACATATTCACAATGATGACAGGTCTTATTTCAACCAGGGCTGATCCCTAAGTGAAAGCAGGATTCTGCAAACGGCCAAGGCATACGACAGGGACTTGGGCTCTGAAGCTAATCATTTCTGCAGCTTTAATGGTTATCTGGAAAATTCTTTTGTGATACAATAAAAATGCCTCTTCTTTTACGTGGTCTTTTCAGAATCTGTACAGCGAGCTTTGTTGTTCATTAATATGACAGTGTCAAAATGTAACTTTACATGGGGACATTGTAAAAGCCTCAATGCTGCTTAGTTGACACTGAACAATAAGGGTGTTATTTGACTGTACAAAAACTCAGCATGTGAGCAGAAATCAATTGTAATTTGCAGAAGTGAAACTGCCTGCAGTATTATATTTGAAAGCTTTTGTATTTAATTCACTGTACACCTAAATGAAATTGGAATAAAGCACTGAATAGCTAAGCAATACAGACCTGGAAGATATAAGGTTTGATCTCTGGTTCGTGCTGGATTAGCTAATCTCAATTGGGCAGTGATGGAAGCACCATAATTGGCCTCATGTTTGTAGGTGGCAGGTGAACCCTTGTCTGGATTCTTTTAGTCATGGTGATCTTCAAGAGTGGTCACTGAGTGAGGACTGGGCTGGACTTAGTTGAATTAAGGCCAGAACTCAGAGTGCACCTGTTACTTAACATAATAGGTATCATGGTAAAGCTTGAAAGTATGATCAGATAATGTGAGGGGAGGTAATTTTAGGTGCCATGTATGTTGATTACAGTGCAGCAGTGGAGGGAAATGTTGTGTTTTCTATCTTGGCTGATTTGGCAAAGTTAAGTTTTTAGTTCTCAGGTACGTCGGATGTTATGCTGAACACTGTTGGGTTCCTTCCATTCTGCTTTCTGCTTTCCTCCATCCCCACAACCCTCCAAGATATCCGCTCTCCTCTAGTTCTGGCGTCTTGGGTATCCCTGATATTAATTGCTTTCAATCATTGGCCGTGCCCCAATGTTTCTTCAAGTGAACAAATGTCAAAATTTGCCTTAACACTGACGTGAAGAGGCTTGAGATGTTTTATTACATTAAAGGTGCTAAGTAAGTTGTAAAAGCAAAATAGTGCGGATGCTGGAAACCTGAAACAAAAACAGAAAATGCTGGAAAAACTCAGCAGGTCTGGCAGAATTTGTGGAGAGAGAAACAGAGCTAACGTTTCTAGTCGGTATGAACGTTCTCCAGAGCTCTGAAGAAGGGCCAAATGGACTCCAAACATTAGCTCTGTTTCTCTAAATAAGTTATTGTTGTTCTGTGGCATTCATATAGGATCATCTTTCAGTCATTACCTTTTCAAAGCACCAGATGTTTCTTGAACATCAGTCTGCACACTTCATCAGAATTTTCAGCGAACTAGGTCCCTGAGAAGCATTGGGGCAGATAACCAGGATCCTGGTCAAAAAGATAGATTTTAAGGAGCATCTCAAAGGAAGAAAGAGAACTAGAAATTTGGAGAGGTTCAGGAAAGGAATCCAGTTCTTAGGGCCTAGGCAACTGAAGGCATGGCCAATGATTGAAAGCAATTAATATCAGGGATACCCAAGACACCAGAACTAGAGGAGCACAGATATCTTGGAGGGTTATGGGGATGGAGGAGAGTAGAAAGATGAGGAGGGATGAGGCCCTTGAGGACTTTGAAAACAAAAATGAGAATTTTAAAATTGAGGCATGGCTTAACTGGGAGCCAATGTAGATCAGCAAGCAAAAAGCTGATGGGTGAACAGGTCTTGGTACAAGTTCGGACACTTGCAGCAGCATTTAAGATGATCTAAAAGGATAAAATATTGGAGACTGTCCAGGGCTGCATTGGTGTAGTCGGGTCTCGGGGTCGCAAAGGCAAGGATGAGGGTTTCAGCACCAGATAATTTGAGACAGGGGTGGAGTCTGTTATAGAAATAGGAGGTCTTAGTGATGGCTTATACATGTGGTTGGAAATGTCTTACAGTCAAATATGACACCAAGGTTGCAACCAGACTGATTCAGCTTGACTGGGAGGGGAATGAATTAGTAGCTAGGGAACAGAGTTTGTGGCAGGAGCCATTGACAATGGCTTCAATCTTCCCAATATTCAACTGGAGGAAATCTTTGTCCATTCAGTACTGGATGTCGGACAGCAGTCTGATAATATAAAGACAGTGGCAGGGTCAAGAGAGATGGTGCCAAGACAGGAAGAGGTATGAAAGTGGAGAGTTGCAAGTAAATGATCAGAGATGACCTTATATGTCAGTAAAACAATGGGAGAAGCGAGGCCATGTGAGGAGGCAAGGTCACAAGGCAGGCTGTGAATATGGTTGGGGAGTTTATATGGAAAGAGTGATAAAAGGAGGAAAGGAGAGCAGTGAACTCAGAGAAGAAAGAACATGACGGATTGAGATGGAGATTGAATTCACCAAAGATGAGAGTCACAATGTGCAGAGGATGTCAGAGGAAAGCAATAGTTGGCGAGAAATTTTGATGATACTTTGATGGGGAGTGGGGAATGAGGGAGATCTGGAAATATACTTTATATGGGAGCAGAAGTAGCTCATCTGGCCCCTTGGGCTTGAACTGCGATTTATCAAGATCATAGCTCATCATCTACCTGAGCTGCACTTTCAGCACTATGCTCAGATCCTTGATTTTCTTAGTATCCAAATTACTCTTGATTTCTGAATTAAACATACTCAATAATTGAACATCCACAGCTTTCTATGGTAGAGAATTCCAAAGGCTCACAACCCTTTGAGTTAAAAAATATCTCCTGATCTCAACTGCTGAACCCTTCTGACACTATGACCCCAAGCACTAGACTTTCCAGGCAGGGGATCTTTCCAGCACATAGATTGCCAAATCCCAGCCTACTCAATCTCTCCTCACAGGGCAATTCCTTTAACCCAAGAATCTGTCTAGTGAACCTTCATTGCTCAAACTACATTCTTCCTTTTGAGACTATACATAAGACTCCAGGAGGAGTCTAATAACACCCTGGGTGGAATTGTCTGAACCCGCTGGCAGTGGGTGTGATAGGTGGCATTTGTGGAAAGTATAGCGGGACCCACTTCATGACGGAGTGAAGGCAGTTCACCATCTTCCGCTCAGCCCTCCGACAGTGGGCCGCGTTTCCTGACCTCGATCGGCGGGGAGTTAATTGTAATACATTAGCAGGCTCTTGGAACCCCGTGTATCATCCGTCCATGTCAGCAGGAAAGCACGCTGACGTGTTTCACAATAGCATGTAGGTGATGTGCCCTTGGCGGCCTTCACTTTGGGGGAACGGAGGTGAGTGAGCAGCAACGTTCCCCACAGCTCGCTCATTATTTACAGGCCTCAGGGGTGCCGGGGGAAATTGATGCCTGGTCCCGCAGGTGACTGCTGAGTGGGGGGTGGGCTGTCTGCGGGCAAGTGCCGGCCAGCCTCGGTGGCGACAGCTGTGGGGTGGGGTGGGGTGGGATGGGGAGGGTGGTCAAGTGCTGCCCTGGCGCTGCATCCTCCGCAGAGGCAATTGAGGTGGGGGGGCGGGGTAAGCGAGGGAAATGACCACATGTTAGGACACCTGTATAAACTGACCATGTCTCTGCAACTGAGACAGATCAGGCGCAGCCACGGTGATATGATTGGGGTCAGGCTCCTAGCCTGCCCACCTATGCAAGCAACGCAGAGGCACCAAAGGGCCACCAAGTGCTCCATGCCTTACCCCCCACAGCACCCCCCACCCCACCTCGGCACAGACTTCAAGTTTGTCACCACTTTATTGGACCACGGAGCATTTGGACTGCACACGTTGTACAATCTCCTCGCCAATTCTGGCCATGTAGCAGTCACTGCTGGAGGCACTCAAAGCCCTTTGCAACCTCAGCACCCTGGTTTGGAACAGTGTCCCCCATGTCGCAGGTTGACAGGGCAGCTATGCAGGGCACTCATCTTTGGCCAACCGAGGGATGACCAGCTCTCTCTGGGAAGCAAAAAAGCTGATCAAACAGGGCCAGAAAAGGTGCTAAGTGCAGCCATGATAACCACGTCTCTCTCTCTTTCATGCTGCAGGAGGACAACATCAGGATCATGGATCCTGGTGACCTGGTATGTCTGGTGGCCTACAGAGACTGTAGAAAATGGAGGAGACAGCGACAGAGGCTCCTGGCTGTGTAAAGGCAGGAGCAGCAACCTCATGAAGAAGGGACAGAAAAGGCCTCCTGCACACGCTGTCCAGGAGTGACAGTGAGCTGTGGCTGGTCGGCGCCTAGTGACACCCAGGGTCTACAGATGCTGCCTGCCATTCCTTCAGATGACTGAGAACCAGTGTCGCCGATGACTGCGTATGTCTAGGGAGCACATCTTCCACTTACCACAGGACCTGGTGCCAAGGAGGCGTGGAGGGCATCCACTGCCGATGGCTGTGAAAGTGACCATGGAGCTCAATTTTTATGCCAGTGGCTCCTTTCAGGCACCACACATGACCTCTGTGGAATTTCACAATCCGTCACCCACAAAATCCATCCATGAGGTCATAGATGCCATCTTCTCCATGGCAACACAACTTTGTATATTCCATCTGGGACCGGAACAGCCAGGATGCCAGGGCCATTGGACTCACCCGGATCTTGGGATTCCCACAGTGTGTGATTGACTGCACTCTTGTGGCACTCAGGTCTCCGTCACTACACTTGATGAACTTCCTCAACTGCAAGGGCTTCCACTCACTGAACGTGCAGCTGCTATGTGACCACCAGAAACACATCCTGCAGGTATGCGCACAGTTTCCAGGGACTGTGCACGACGCCTACATCCTGAGTCGCTCGCAGATCCCTGCAGTCTTCCAGGGTCCACAGAGGCTGCAAGGTTGGATCCTTGGGGCAGAGGCCGTGGCTGATGACACCCGTGTGTCAGCCTCAGACTGCAGCACAGTGACACTATAATGAGGCTCATGCAGCAGCTCACAAGGAGCAGACCATCGGGATACTGAAGATGTGGTTCCGGTGCCTGGACCGGTCTGGTAGTGTCCTGCAATATAGTCCACAGAGGGTGTCACAACACCATTGTCATCTGCTGTGCCCTTTACAACCTGGTGCTGAAACAGGGAGAGGAGCTGGCTGAGGAGGAGATGGAGGAGCTGCACATCTCCTCCAATGAGGAGGACACTGACAGGGATGAGGGTGAGGGGGTCTTTGGTAGTGACAATGATAAGGATGAGACTCTCACACTGGCTACACGAGGCAGGCACACTCGGGAGATCCTCAAAGCTGCCAGATTTGTGGAGGATGATGATGACATGCAGTGAGGTGTCAGAATAGATCCTCACATCGCATTTGTGAATGTTTGACTCCAGTCTGGCTTATTTCAGCGCCAATACCCTCTGTGAGAATGCTCCTTTCATGGAGATGCAGTGGAGGCCCTAATAGTCGCTCAATCACAGGAGGATGATGACATCATGCAGTGAGGACACTCCATAGACCTTCACATAGCCTCTGAGAATGTCTGACCCCTGTCTGGCTGAGGGCAGCTCGCTTTCGCTCCATGATCAGGGCCATCTCAGAGACGCAGCCATGAAACTTTAGATGCATCTGATGCTGTGTCCGTCTTCAGTGCCTCAGCCCTTCAGGAGCTGGTGCACAGCATCACTGGTCACAAATGCTGGTGTGATGGGGGCCAGCCCCAGCTTAAAGGTGCTGAGAGCACACAGACAGTATGAGAGAGTTATGGCCGCCTGCCCACTACATTCTGGCAGCAATGACCAGCACTGCCGAGGTGCAGGCATCAGTAATGTTTCCAGGGAGTGTGAGGCTGGACCATCACTGTGGTCTGAAGGCTGCACAGACACAGGGAAGAGGCCCTGGACTGAGACACCTGCCTTTATCTTGTGCAGAAAGGTTTCACATCTGAGTGACAAGAACACTCTCATCAGACCAAGGAGCCATAGGCAGGGAGACATTCTTGGGAGTTTCTTGACAATAATGAACATTATGTACAAGTTATTAACATCCATGCCCAGGTTGTGCAATTAATTCTCCTTAACTGTCCTAACCCTGCCACTACATGTTGGTGCTCCCCGGACACCCATAGCAGAGGTGGAGGCAGCTTCCTGACTGCGACGCTCTGTCTGTGATGACTTTGGCAGGCCTCCTCTGGAAGGCGGAGACTTGGAGGGCCAAGGCCTGTCTTCAGGGTCCTGCTGTGTGGCAGTAGCACCCTCCTTGGCCTGTGAAGCTGGATCTGTGGAGGTCACAGGAAGAGGGGATTCAGATGGGCCGGTCACTCCCAGAGTCACCTGGGTGGATGGCCCCAGAGCATGCACCTCCTGTTCCTCCTCCCTATGGGTGTCCGAGGGCCTCTGGCTGGCTCCATGAGTAGAAGGGGTAGCTGGAGTGAGATCGCATACAAACTGTTGGAGTCCAACTATGGCATCAGTGATGGATTTAAGCCTACACAGCAGTGCAGGAGTGACGTCCAGAATCAAGGTCTCCATGGCGGCTGTCATCCTGCCAGTGTTGACCTCGGTACATTGCAATGCTGGTGCTATCACCTCAGCCTGAAGATGGACAGACTCCTCCATTGTGCCTTCCAATCTAAGGAGTGCAGTGGACATCCCTTCCTGATGTTCCCTAGCTTGCCTTTGCAGCTCCAGCAGCTGTGACATGACTGAGTCCAGAGGCTCATCATCTGACTTGGACTCAGCACCATTCTGGCCTCCAGCAGTCCTCCTAGTGCCAGGGACCAGGGAAGGCCCTGCCTCCACCTGCTGTGGATCAGAAAGTGCATTGTGCTCACCAGATGGTGATCCCGAGTCTACTCTAAAGCTAGATCCCACTGAGGAGTGTGTCTCTGCGCTGGTGGAGGGTGTGGGTGAGCACTGTGATGGCACTTCGGGGAGGGTGCCTCCAGATTCCTCTTTCGGAGGACTGCTGGAGGCCAGAACATTGCTGAGTCCGAGTCAGATGATGAACCTCTGGACTCTATCATGTCACAGTTGCTGGAGCTGCAAAGGCAAGCTCGGGAACATCAGGAAGGGAAATCTGCTGCACCCCTCAGATTGGAAGGCACGATGGAGGAGCCCGTCCGTCTTCAGAGGTTTCTTTGGGGCTTGATTGGAGGCCCTGGGTCATGGACTCTGTCGGCTGTTTGGCAGATGTGCCTGCGAAAGCAAGGGGAGATAATTAGTGCATGGCAGTGGCCTGTGAAACAGGACACATCACTCACAGCATGGTTATGTGATCGATGTTGCACTGCTGGATCCTCACTTGGTAGAGCAGCACCAACCTCACTGTCAGCACAGGACCGGTCCCGGTCATCGCCGGCCAGCTGGATGGCTCTGTTTTCAAATTCTGTCAGAACGTTGACCTCCAGCATCCCTCCACCTGTCTGTGACCTTTCCCTCCTGTTGTGAGCCAGTTTGTCCTGCATGGATAGAGACGGAGAAGGAGTAAGCAGGGCGCGTGCCGGGCCAGATGATAAGTATGCCTGGCCTGTGTGTGTATTGAGTGCTCCCATGGACATGATGAGGACAATGACAGTGTGTGTGAGAGTGAATGATGATGTCCCTTACACTGACAGTGAGTGAGGGCCCTGTGGGTGTGTGCTGGGTTTGTGAGTGTGTGAGTTGGGAGTGATGAGAAGAGTGACTTACCCTGGCTGAACGGAGGAGATCATTCATCCTTTTGTGGCACTGGGTGGCTGAGATCCTCTGAAGGGCATTGGCGCTAACCACTGCTGGCACAGCCTTCCAAACCGGGTTGGTGACTTTGCTACCCATCCTGCGGCACCCAGCAGTTGCTCGAGGGACCTGTCATTGAAGCAGAGGGCTGCAGTAGTTTTTCCTTTGCTGGCCATGTCTCCCGGGCAATGATGGTGAGCTGGAATGAGCGCTTTGTTGGCGACTGCCTTTTAAAGATGGCGGCCAGCGTGATGCAACCATAAGGTGAGAGAGCCCGCCCGCCATGGAAACGGCGTGTTTTGTGGGAGTGAATATATAATGAGGCGGTCCCGGGAAAATACGGTGTGAAAACCCGCTATTTTCATTAGTGTAATTCTGGGAAAATTTAGCCCCCTATAACTGTAGTAAGACTTCTTTATTCCTTTCTAATAAAGGCTAACATACCATTTTCTTTCCTAATTGTTTGTTTGGAGAGGTGAGTGGGCATCAGCAGATTGCAGCAGTGCAGCAAAGTGCAACAGGAGAGTTGGGATAAAAGGAGAGACAGCGAACAAAATGAATCAAGCGGTGACATCACAGGACAGCATGTCGATAATTGTGGGTATTACAATGGTTTATCTGTCTCTCTAAACTAGGGCAGATGCTTAAATTAAGAGCTTAGGAAATATATCTATTCCTTTATTAAATTGATAACTTGATAATCTGACTAATTATGTCTATAAATAATTGTCGAAGAAAGTGATTAAATTTGTTCAGGCTATCATTAAGCAAATAATTTGTTCATTAAGCAAATAAAGAGAAAGATGGCAGGGCCGGATATGTGTAGTATTTGGGAGGTTGTAGACAGTGAGACTGTCCTGGACTCCCACAACTTCAGGAAAGGTGTCTGCCTTCAGTCACTCTGGTTCAGAGTCATCGAGCTAGAGTGGGAGTTAGAGACATTCCGAAACATAAGGAATGGGGGTGGGGTTTCTGGATATTTTTATCCAGAACACAGTCACGCCTTAGAAGAAATCACAGGTTGAAGAAATGAAGACTGCGACTATTAGGTAGCAAGGTAGTGGGGATTTAGGAGAGGTTGAGAGGGAAGTCCCTCAGACAACAGTCGTATCCAACAAGTATGATGTATTGACTACCTGTGAGGACAAGGAGGAAGACTACAGAGAGTAGCCACAGCACAGACCAAGGCACTGTGGCTCGGTAATGATAGGCAATTCTATAATTAGGCAGGTTGATATTTTCCTCTACAGCCACGGTTAAGAATCTCCTGGGTGTGTTGCCTAGCATATACCAGGGCAACGTATATCTCGTGGCAGCTGGAGAGGAATTTGGAGAGGCATTATCACCATGTTCCACATGGGAAAAAATGACATAGGTAGGAACAGGGAAGAGGTCCTGTGATGGGACTACCAAGAATTAGGAGCTAAATTAAAAAGCAGGATCTTGAGTGTAATAATCTTTCCTTTTGCCCGAGCTACATGTAAATTGGCATAGAAATAATCAGATCAGGAGAATTAACATGCGGTTAAAGAGCTGGTGTGGGAAAGAACTGTTTCTTTACATGATCAGTCCTGGGACAGGAAGGAGCTCTTCCTCAACCACGATCGGACCTGTGCCCGAGCACAAATGGTAAATAGGAAGCGACAAAGGCTTCAAACTGGTAAGACAAGGTGGAAGGGTGGGTTGGGGTGGGGGGTGGAGGGTGGTGATGGTGGGTATGATATTGGGGAACCAAAATCAGTCTAAATATAAAACAAGCAGGCAAGGACAACATAGGAAAGAATAAACAAAATGAGGATGGAGGTGGCCAAGAGATAAATAGAATTATGGAACAGAAATGTAAAAAAAAATAAAGCAAGTGGAACTGATGAGTTAAACTGTCTACACAGCAATGCACAGAATGTCGATACTAAAACAGAGGAACAAGAGGTAATGATATATTGTGAGGAGCTAGACATGATAGGGATCACTGAGACATGGGGCAAAATACAGTGCTCGTCGGGCAGGTGCGTAGCCGACCCGAAGGAACATAAAATGACGCGCGATGATGTTGGGCGAGCGTCCTGATCTCATCGCGCACTTGCACGGTATTTTGGTCAGCGAGTGCACGCGGGAGGCAGCAGGCGCCCCAACCGACAATTAACAGGCCTATTACGGCCATTAAAGTTCTGATTAAGTGAAACCTTTCACTGCCCGTCCAACCTTAAAGTTGGTGAGCAAGCGAAAAGGCCAATTGGCCTTTGGATTTTTTGGGAAACCTCAACCCCGGGCGGGATGAGGTTTCGATCAGTGATTTGAAAAAAAAAAATCAAACTAATTTCTAAAGTGTCCCTACTCATGTGACAGTGTCATATGAGGGGACATGTTATTAACATTTTAAAATTCTTTATTTTTTATTTTCAGAGTCCTTCAGTTCCCTGAAGCAGCTCTGTGCATCAGGGGGCTTTTAATGCGCACACCTCCATGTTAGCACTCCTCCCGCCCCCATCCCGGCAGCGCTGAGTGCTCCAGCACACTTTACTACACCAGTTGGCTGTTAATTGGCCAGCCAGCATGAACTCCATGTTGGCGCCCACGGCGCCTGCCTGACAAGGGCAAAACTCTGTCCATGGTTATAGGAAAATCAGGACGGGGCATTAAACATTGCAGGGTATAACATGTTTAAGAAAGGTGAAGAGGGAAAAAAGGAGGGGGAGTAGCTGGACTTATTAGGGTAAACATAATGGTAGTGGAAAAATGTGTCATGGCAATTAGCAACCTAGATATGAATTCATACAGACAGAGATCGTGAAAGGGAGGTGCAGGAAGAAATATACAAAAAACGGGAAAATCTGTTAAAAAAAGCATTGAGCAATAATCATGGGTGATTTCAACCATCCTGATGTTATTGACCAGAAGGCATATGTACAGGGGATAAAGGAATGCAGTTCCTATACTGTGTTGAGGACTCCGTTATAATCCAATATGTAAGAAGCCCCAAAGGGGAGGATTCTCTACTGAATCTGGTAATAGGGAACGAGCCAGAGCAGATAAAAGAAGTAAACGTCGGGAGAATCAGGGCAGTAATGATCGTAATATACAGTAACATCTTTATGATCCGGCATGCATGGGGAATGGGTGGTGCCGGTTAAACAAAATGTTGGTTATCGGAGAGTTCCATTTTCCAATGGAATACGGGAGCAATACATGGAGCGTGAACTAATATGCAAGTGCTCAATAAGTAAAGAACTGTATTCTTTTACTTCTAATCTTCAACAGTACATTAAAACATTCATTAAAGTATAAAATAATCCCACAAACAGGTATGGGTTCCCGATAACTTTGTACTTGCTTCCAGTTAGTAAGGTTCAAATTAGGGGAACATCAGAAAAGTCTGGTTAGTAGAGAATTCCAACTGGTAGAGCACTGGATAACACAAAGTCTACCGTAATACGCTTTAAGATAAATAACTGAGAAGGACATAAGTATGACAAAGACAAGGGTAATAGATTGGAGAAAAGCTGATTTTGAGGCACCCAGGATAATGAATGTGAAAACGAATGAGCAATGAGTTGCCAAACAATAATGGAGAGTGGGATTGGGGAGCATCGAAAATGGTGTTCAACAGAGTTCAGGAAAAATACATTCTGCTAAAAAATTTAAGCAAAGTAAGCACACATGAGTCACCATGGACGAATTGAGGCACAAGGTAAAATAAAGAGGATAAGGAAAGAGTCATACACGAGGTACATGTACAGCAGGAGAGAACATGACAAGGGAGAATATGAAGAAATTAGAAGCAGAAGAACAAAAAGGAGCTAGAAATTAAATTATCAGGGAATATAAAACAAAATGTTAAACATATTATAGGTACATAAATAGAAAAAGGAAAGTTGCAATGGGAATAGTCCCACTTAATGATGGACAGGATAATACCACAGGCCACCATAAAGAAATGGCAGAAATATGAAGTAATTATTTTACTTCAGTATTTACAAGGGAAATAAGACAGGTGGACATGACAATGGATGATGAAATTAAAAATGATATAACTGCACTTAAAATAAAAAGAGGTGAAATATTTAATCAAATTTGAGGATAAAACCCATGGCCCTGACAGACTATATCCATGTATTTTGTAAGAATCTAGGGAAGAGATACCAGAATCATTATGACACACTTTTAATAACACATTAGAGAAAGGTGTATTGCCAGATGATTGGTGGATAGCTAACATGGATCATCCAAATTTTTGCAAATGCTTCAGCCTTATCTTTTGCACTGATGTGCTGGGCTCCCCCATCATTGAGGATGGGGATATTTGTGGACCCTCCTCCTCCAGTGAGTGGTTTAATTGTCCACCACCATTTATGACTGGATGTGGTAGGACTGCAGAGCTTAGATCTGATCTGGTGGTTGAGTTAGCTCTGTCTATCGCAAACTGCTTCCGTTGTTTGGTATGCAAGTGGTCCTGTGTTGTAGCGTCACCATGTTGACACCTCATTTTTAGGTATGCCTGGTGCTGCTCCTGCACTCTTCATTGAACAGGATTGATCCCCTGGCTTGATGGTAATGATAGGGTGGGAGATATGCTGGGCCATGAAGTTACAGATTGTGGTTGAGAACAATTCTGCTGTTGCTGCTAATGATCCACAGTGCCTCATGGATGCCCAATTTTAAGTTGCTAGATCTGCTCAAAATCTATCCCACTTAGCACAGTGGTAGTGCCACACAACACAATGGAGGGGTATTCTCAATGTGCACATGGGACTTTATCTGCACAAGGACTATGCAGTGGTCACTCCTACCAATGTTGTCATGGACATACATATCTACAACAGATAGATTAGTGAGGATGAGGTCAGGTATGTTTTCCCCTCTTATTCGTTCCGTCACCACGTGCTGCAGACCCAGTCTAGCAGTTATGTCCTTTAGGACTTGGCCAGCTCGGTCGGTAGTTGTGCTTCTGAACCACCCTCGGTGATGGACATCAAATTCCCCCACCCAGAGTATATTCTGTGCCCTGGCCACCCTCGGTGTTTCCTCCAAGTGGTGTTCAATATGGACTAATTCATTAGCTGAGGAGAGGTGGGCGGGGGAGGGGGGGTGGGTATTGCACTAGGTGGTAACCAGGAGGAGGTTCATGTTCCTTGTTCATGTTTTACCTGATGCTATGAGACTTCATGGCGTCCAAAGTCAATGTTGAGAACTTGCAGGGCAACTCTCTCCTCACTGTATTCCACTGTGTGCCAAATCTGGTGGGTCTGTTCTGTTGGTGGGACAGGACATACCCAGGGATGGTGATGGTGGTGTCTGGGACATTGCCTGTAAGCTATGATTCCGCGATCATGATTATGTTAAGCTGTTGCTTGATTAGTCTGTGGGACAGCTCTTCCTCAAGCCCCGAGATGTTGGTGAGGAGGACTTTGCAGGAAGACTAAGGGGGGTCCTTTATAGGATTGACAGGGCTGGGTTTGCTGTTGTCGTTTCCAGTGCCTAGGCCAATGCTGGATGATCCATTGTGTTTTATTCCTTTCTGTAGGCTTTGTAGCAGTTTAATATAACTGAGTGGCTTCTATGGTACGCTATTTAAGAGTCATCCATTTGCTGTTGGTCTGGAGTCACATGTAGACCAGACCAGGTAAGGGCAGCAGATTTCCTTCCCTAAAGGACATCAGTGAACCAATAGGTTTTACAACAATCAGCAATGGTTTCATGGTTGCTGTTACCAAGACAAGCTTTTAATTCCAGATTTTTTATTTGAATTTAATGCCACCAGCTGCCATGATGGGATTGAAAGCTATATACCCAGCACCTTAGCCCAGGTCTCTGGATTACTAGTGCGGTACATTACAGCTACATCACCGCCTCCCAGAAAAGAACTATAATTGGTCAACTTAGTATTGGCGTTAGGAAAAAGAACTGAATCCTTACTGAGGGAGCTATTAAAAGAACATATGGAGTCCAAAACAAATATCATGGTTTTAATATCCTCATCCTTGTTTCCAAATCCCTCCATGGCCGTGCCCCTCCCTACCTCTGTAATCTCCTCCAACTCCACATCCCTCGGAGATAGATATCTCTGCTCTTCTAATTCTGGCCTCAATTATAATTGCTGCACTATTGATGGCTGTGCTTTTCGTTGCCTAGGCCCCAAGCTGTGGAAATCCCCCCTGCGTCTTTCTGTCTTTCTGCCTTGCTTTGCTCCTTTAAGACTTGTCTTACAACCTACTTCCTTGACCATGCCATTGGTCATCTGACCTAATATCTCTGTATGTGGTTTGGTGTCACATTTTGTTTAATAATGCCCCTGTGACATGCCTTCAGAAGATTCATTATGTTAAAGACATTGGGCAATATTTTCCCCCCGCAGGGGGGAACGGGCGTGGGTGGGTGGCCCTCCAGGAGTGTGCCGCCATTTTTCGTGAGCGGCCCAATTAAGGCCCGCCCAGCGTGACATCCGCACAGAAGGGCCATGCGTTTCCTGTGCGGGCAGGGGTGGGGGAGAATTCCAAATGCAGAAGTGCGCTCCTTTGTGAATGCATGCGAAGGAGTAGCTCGATCTCCCTGAGACTCAGTGCGGCCTCAGGGAGATCGGTTCCCAAAGTGAAAAAGAAATTCTATCGAAAATTTCATTTACCGTCCATGTCCCATGAGTTGGGACACGGACATAACTTTAAGTAAAAGTGAATCTTAATTTTTTAACTCAGTCATAAAACCTCATCCCGCCCGTGGATGAGGTTTCATGCTTTCTCAGGTGGCCGCCAGCACTCCCGACCTTCCTGCCAACCTTAAGGTTTAATTGGTTTAATTGTTTTTTGAATGGCCTCAGTATGCCGTTGACAGGTCGGTGGGTGCACAGCTGACTCGGCTGTGCCCCTGCCAACCTGAAAATGCAAATTACGCGGGATGACATCGGGAGTTCCGCCCGACGTCATTCTGTGTCATCTTACACGTCGACGGGAAAATTCGTCCCGTTATATAATTGTTGTCATAATTGGTGTATTGAATAACCAGCATGGATTTCTAAAGGTAATGCTTTGCTTGATCAAGCTTGTTGAAATTTTTGAAGAGGCAGAGAGATGGGATAAGGGTAACGTAGTAGATGCAAATTATCTAGATTTTCAAAAGGTCTTTGATAATTAAGGCCTTTGATAAGGCACCATCTAATAAACTAATTAATAAGGTCAGAGATTGTGGAGTTGGGGACAAGTAGCTGAATGGATAGATAGCCAGCTTTCTGACAGAAAACAGGGAATGGGAGTAAAGGGTGGATATGCAAAATAGCAGAAGGTGAGAAGTATCAGTGAGTACAAGGATCAGTGCTGAGCCCATTGTTGTTCCCAATTTAGATTAATGATTCAGACTTTGAAGTCAAAAATACCAATTATAAATTGGGAGAGGAGAACAGACAATACTGAGGAGGGCTGCAACAAATTATAAAATGATGTTAATAAATTTTCAGAATGGGCATGTAATTGGCACATAGATAAGTGTGAGGTGCTACAGCTTGGCAAGAAAAATAAGAAGCTTATTGTAGGTTTATTATAAATAAGAATCTAAATGGGGCCATGGAGCGAAGGGGTCTGGGAGTACAAATAAACAAATCACTAAAAGTAGTGATATGGATTAACACCTACTAAAAACAGCAAACCAACCATAAGGCTTTATTTCTAGAAGGATAGAATTGAAAAGTTGGGGAGTTATGTGAAACCTGTATTGAAGCTTGGGTACTAATTGCAAGAAGCTGTGGTCACCAAATCATATAGAGGCTCTGGAGAAGGTACCAAGAAGATTTACAAGGATGATCCCAGAAATATGTGGGTATAGATATGAGGTAATGATTGACAGTTTGGGTCTCTGTTTCCTTGAAAAAAACAGAAGGGTGAGGGGTAACGTAAAAGAGGTCTGTAAAATTACAGAAAGTTTCGATAGAATGGAGACAGTGAGAATAATTCCTCTTGCGGGGAAGATCAAAATGGGAGACCAACAATATCAGATCATCACCAAGAATTCGGAAATTCGGAAGAAACTTCTTTGCTCGGAGTGGTGAGAACGTGGAACTCATTCACAGAGAGAGCAGGATTGTCTTAAACTTGCACTCAGTGTGGTAGCGGGCAGGTAAAACAACGTTTTACTCGCTGGCTGCAATGGCGGGTTTTTACGCTGGATCATCCAGAACCTGACTCATTATTTATGCGCTCCCGGGAAACACGCTGTTTCCATGATGGGCGGGCTCTCAATCTCCTGCCCGTCTTCATCCTGCCACTACAACCCGCCGGACTCCATATTTAAAGTCCAGCCGCACGCACACACCTCAGTGCTTCCAGCTCGCCACTGCTGCATGGAATACATGGCCCTAAAACTGAAGAAGGTTGCAGCCCCCAGGTGCAGCAGCTTGTCTCTTGAGCGGCTTTTAGAGCCCATCAGGATGCCTCTACCCCCTGCTCCGGCTGCAGCAACAGCACTAACCTGGCTTGGGAGGCGGTGGCAGTGGTGGTCAGTGCCAACGTCCTACAAAAGTGGACAGCCATCCAGCACAGCAAGAGGATGAATGATCTCCTCCGTTCTGCCAGGATACGTCACTTATCTCATTGCTCTCAACTCACACACTCACAAACCCATCACACACCCACAGGACCCTCACTCACTGCTGGTTCAAGGGACATCACCATTCACTGTCTCACACTTACTGTCATTGTCCTCATCCCGTCCATGGGACCACTCAATACACACACAGGCCAGGTATACTTATCATCTGGCCTGGCAGGCATTCTGCTCACACTTTCTCCATCTCTATCCATGTAGGACAACAAAAGAGAGAGGTTGCAGACCAGTGGCCGAATGCCCGAAATCAAGGTCCTCATGGACTTTGAAAACAGAGCCATCCAACTGGCCGGCGAGAATCTGGACTGGTCATTTGCTGATGGGGAGGTTGGTGCTGCTGTACCAAGTGAGGATCCAGCAATGCAACATCCATCAGACAACCATGCTGTGAGTGATGTGTCCTCTTTCACAGGCCACTGCCATGCACTAATTATCTCCCCTTGCTTTCACAGGCACATCTACCAAACAGCCGACAGAATCAATGACCGAGGGCTTCCAATTAAGCCCCAAAGAAATCTCTGAAGAGGAATCTGGAGGCACCCTCCCTGAATCCATGTCACAGTGCTCACCCACACCATCCACCAGCGCAGAGACACACACCTCAGTGGGACCTAGCTTTAGAATAGCCTCGGGATCACAATCTGGTGAGCACATCGAACTTTCTGATCCACAGCAGGCGGCAACAGGGACTCCCCAGGGCCCCGGCACTCGGAGAACTGCTGGAGGCCAGAGTGGTGCTGAATCTGAGTCAGATGATGAACCTCTAGACTCGATCATGTCACAGTTGCTGGAGCTGCAAAGGCAAGCTCAGGAACAGATGTCCGCTGCACTCATTAGATTGCAAGGCACAATGGAGGAGTCCATCCGCTTTCAGTTTGAGGTGATAGCACTGGCATGTCAACGCACTGAGGTCAACACTGGTAGGATAGCAGCTGCCATGGAGACCTTGGTCATGGACTTCACTCCTGCACTGCCGTGTAGGCTAAACTCTATCACTGATGCCATAGTTGGCCTCCAACAGTGTGTACGGGAGAGGGGTGCCGGGCAGCTCAGTCCACTCCAGCTACCCCTGCTCCTCAAGGATTCAGCCTGAGGCCCTTGGGCCTCCATAGGGAGGAAGGTTCGCTGGTGCACGCTCCGGGCCCATCCATCCAGGTGACTCCGAGAGTGGCCAGCCCATCCGACTCCTCTCTTCCTGTGAGCTCAGCAGCTCTAGCTCCAAAGGCCAAGGAGGGTGCCACTGTCACACAGCAGGACGCTGAAAGCAGGCTGGGGCCCTCCAGGTCTCAGCCCTCCAGAGGACGCCTGCCAAAGGCATCACAGACAGGGCGTTATAGTCAGCAGGCTGCCCCCACCTCCCCTGTGGATGTCCAGGGAGCACCAAGACAAAGCGGCAGGATTAGGACAGTTAAGGAGAATTAACTCTTTTGGAGTCCACCAAATAAACTAAATTAACAAAATGAGGGACAAAGTAAAACGCAGCCCCTAACTTAGGGTCACTGCAAAATCAAAGGCAAAGTTTAAAGGAATCTTGCAAACATCAAACCAAAATGTGATTAACAGGGTTGATAAAGCACCCCAGTGTTCATGTCACTCAGATGTGAAACCTTTCTGCACAAGATAAAGGCAGGTGTCTCAGTCCAGGGCCTCTTCCCTGTGTCTGTGCAGCCTTCAGATCATAGTGATGGTCCAGCCTCACACTCCCTGGAAACATTACTGATACCTGCACCTCGGCGGTGCTGGTCATTGCTGCCAGAATGTGGTGGGCAGGCGCCACAGAGTTCTCTCATTCTCTCTGTGTGCTCTCAGCACCTTTAAGCTGGGGCTGGCCCCCATCACACCAGCATCTGTGACCAGTGATGCTGTGCACCAGCTCCTGAAGGGCTCAGGTGCTGAAGGTGGACAAAGCATCAGATGCTTCTAAAGTTTCATGGCTGTGTCTCTATGATATGACCCTGATCACAGAGTGCAACTGAGCTGCCCTTGGCCAGACAGGAGCCAGACATTCTCAGAGGCTATGTGAAGACCTATGAAGTGTCCTCACTGCATGTTGTCATAATCCTCCTACAACCGAGCGACTATTGGGGCCTCCATCATGTCTCCATGACAGGAGTGTTCTCACAGAGGGTACTCGTTCTGCCATAAGCCAGACTGGAGTCAAATGTTCACAAATGCGCTGTGAGGAACTATGGGGACACCTCAATGCATGTCGTCATCATCCTCCACAAACCTGGCAGCTATGAGGGTCTCACAAGTGCGCCTGCCTCGTCTGGCCGGTGCGAGTGCCTTATTCCTGTCATTGCTGCCTCCGAGGGCCTGCTCAGCCTCATCCCCATTGGCGTCCTCCTCATCGGAGGAGATGTGCAGCTCCTCCATCTCCTCCTCAGCCAGCTCCACTTCCCGTTGGAGCACCAGGTTGTTAAGGGTGCAGCAGATGGCGATGATGTGTGACACCCTCTGTGGATTGTATTGCAGGGCTCCACCAGACCGGTCCAGGCACCGGTACCTCATCTTCAGCATCCCGATGGTCTGCTCCACCAAGTTGTGAGTTGCAGCATGAGTCTCATTATAGTGTCGCTCTGCTGCAGTCTGAGGCTGACACACGGGTGTCATCAGCCATGGCCTCTGCGGGCTACCCTTGTTCCCCAGGAGCCAAACCCTGCAGCCTCTGTGGACCCTGGAAGACCCCAGGGATCTGTGACCGACTGAGGATGTAGGAGTCGTGCACACTCCCTGGAAACCGTGTGCACACCTGCAGGATGTGTTTCTGGTGGTTGCACATCAGCTGCACGTTCAGCGAATGGAAGCCCTTGCGATTGATATAGTTCATCATGTGTGGTGATGGAGATCTGAGCACCACATGAGTGCAGTCAATCGCACCCTGTACCTGTGGGAAACCTGGGGTCTGTGTGAATCCAATCGCTCTTGCATCCTGGCTGACCTGTCCCCAGGAAAAATGCAGAACATTGTGTGCCCTTGTGAAGATGGCATCCATGACCTCATGGATGTATTTGCGGGTGGAGACTTGTGATATCCCACAGATAGCTAGTTCACCAGGGTCCATGATCCCGATGTACTTCCCCTGCAGGATGAAAGAGAAACAGAGAGAGAGACACTTGGTTAGCCTGGGTGTCCTAAGAACCTGACCTGGTTAAGTGTAACAGCCCCTTAATGCTTCCCAGAGAGCGCTGGCCACCACTTGGATGGTCAGAGATTAGTGTGCTGCATGATTGCCCTGTTGGCTTCAACCATGGTGAGGACTGGTCCAAACCAGAATGCTGACATTGCAAGAGGCTGTGAGTGCCTCCAGCAGTGACTGCTACATGGCCAGCTTTAGCAAGGAGATTGTACAACGTGTGCATCTGCCCTACAGTCCACTAAAGTGCTCATGAATTTGCAGTCTGTGCCAGAGTTGGGGGATGGAGGGGTGGACGAGAGGTGGCACTTTGATGCCTCTGCATTGCTTGAGTGGGTAGATAATCTAGAAGCCCAACCCCAGTCATATTAACGTGGCTGCGCCTGAACTGTCTCAATTGCAGAGGAGTGGCCACTTTCTACAAGTATCCTGACTGCGCGGCCCACCCTAGCCCCCCTACCCGAAAACTTGTGCACTATATTTAACAGCAGGACTGCCCTTAACCATCAACCACTCCCTCTGCCACCAGTCATCTCAACGGCAAGGCTGCACTTGCACCAACCCCCTCTCACAAGTTGTCTCAATCTCAAGGCTGCACTTGCACCCCCCCCACTCCTCCTCACCCTTAAAAGTTGCCTCAGAGGCAGGGCTGCACTTGCCCCCGACCCCTGAAGCCTGCAAAGCATCAGGTGACCCTGGTGAGCTCTGCTAGAACGTTGCTGTGCACTCACATCTAGTTCACCCAAAGCACAGCCCGTCAATTGCACGTTGCCTCTGTGCTGTTGTGAAACACACAGGGCATGCTTTCCCGTCGACGGGATGGACGGTCCAGCGGGAGTACAAGAGACTGGCAAGATGGCCTGATAATGATAGGCTGATGTATCACAATGACCTTCCCGATGACCGATGGTGGGAAACGCGGCCTGTCATCAGCGGGCTGAGTGGACAATCTCAACCTGCCTTCCCGCTGTTGTGAGACTGATTGCACCATATTGTCCGCTCCTGCCACCTATCATGCCCGTCGCCAGCGGGCATGGGAAATTCTGCCCAGAGAGTGGGTGAAGTGAATAAGGGGCACCAGGACAAGCATATGAAGGAGAAGGGAATCGAGGGTTATGCTGATGGAATTAGATGTGGGAAAACTGGATATGGACTATTGGGGCTGAATGGCCTGTTTCTGTGCTTTATATCCTTTGTACCTGTGTTCTAATTTTTGTGATTCATATACAAAGACACTTAGATCCCTCTGAATACCAACATTACTTGGTCCCTCACCATTTAAAAATTATTTTGCTTTTCTACTTTTCCTGCTAGAGTAGATAACTTCACCTTATATTCCATCTGTCATGTTCTTGCTCACTCGCTTAACCTATCTAAATCCTTTTGAAGCCTCTTTGTGTCTTCTCCACAGCTTACTTTCCCACCTAACTTAGTATTATCAACAAACTTGGATACATGACCCTCAATCCTTTCATCTAAGTCATCGATATAGATTGAATACAGCTGAGGCCCTACCCAGAAGGAAAAAACAGGAAAAACTGGGAAAAAAAGAGCGCTGGTCCGGACTGGTCTTGTATACCTTACAATGGAACGCCAGTAAAAACTGGGAAATAAGAATACTGGTCCAAACTGTTTCTTCCTTCTGGGCCGCACAGATCATTGAGGTATCCTACTAGTTATTGCCTGCCTACCCAAAAGTTCCCCGTTTATCCCTACTCTGTTTTCTGCCTGTTAGCTAATCCTGAATCCATGTTAACATATCAGTCCCAATAACATGAGCCTTAATTTTGTGTGATAACTTCCTCTGCTTGTACTTTGTACAACAGCAACTTTCATTTACATAGCATCTCTGTAGAAAAATGTCCCAAGGTAATTCACAGAGGCACCATCAAAAAAAATGTGCCCTATTTCATGGCTTAGTAGGCTGCAGAATATCAAGTGTTGTAAAATAATCAGTTTCCTAAATGCCAACACATAGCCCACAGTATGTATCCTGAAATGATTTAAGAAACAATTGGATCTTGTGCTGAGTGGACGGTGAGCCAGTGGGAGCTTTCAGACAGCACTAGTGTGGCTTCTGAGCAGCTGGCTGCAAGTCAAACGTAAGACTGCCAAGATTCACTCAGGCCCTGAGGCCCACTAAAAATGGGCCTTACTGGTAGCCAGTCTCACTGGTCCCAGTAGTCTTGTACTTACCTTAGAGACCAACTATGCAAGCACTCATGTTTCAGGAAACTAGCAGCACTGAGCCCTGCTGAGTACATCAACAGATTGCACACTCAATCCCAGGGGTCCAGAACAGACCACTGCAACAAAGACAATGGTTGCAATAATTTTTATCTCTTTCAGTGTTGTGCCTGAGGCAGTTGTTGAACAGCGTAGCAATGGTACACATTACTGGGAACAATTCTGCTGCTCCTCTCATACCTTACTGCCAGAATTCCATTAAAGGCAAAAGTAAGCGAAGGAGCTGCCATTTGTGTAATCTTCTGCAAGGCTATAAACAAAATCTCTCAATTGTTTTACGAGCTACTATTCCGAACATTACGACCTGCCTGCTCTTGCACACTCTGAGCATTATTGAGGGGCTGGAAAATTGTAAAAAACAGGAATATTTCCTACTCGATAGTCAGTAAATATCCAGCTGCGTACTCCAACAAAAAATGCATAGATTTCAGTACAGCACAGTTCATTACCAATAACAGCAGCATCATCCTCGGTTCCTTGACTGAGATTCCAGTACGCATGACCTCTCACAGTTGTTACGCTCCTCTTCCAGCATGGCTACTTTGTGATGAACATTTCACCACCTGATACTTTTTGCAACTCTTAACGGATCCCCGATTCATATAATTCCACACATTGTTCATAATCTGCAAAAAAATACTCCACAGGGTGGGACGGGTGGGGGAATGGTGGACATACTGATGATGACGTACAGAAAGGGAAGGGATTAGCCAGCCACAACTTAATTGTTGACAATTTACTCATTCACAAATTTAAGTTTCCCCCATTGTCGTTAGTGCCACGAGCTGCCTGGGCCCACACCGAGATGCCACAGTGATTAGCCAGGCATCCAAAGCCCAGGAAAAACGCTGCAATGGCTGGAAACCTGACACAAAAGCAGAAAATGCTGGAAATACTCAGCATATCTGGGACCATCTATGGAGGGGAGAAAAACAGGGTTGACACATTTTGTGCTGTTCTGACGAAAGGTCATAGGCCTGAAACATTAACTCTGTTTCTCCCTCCACTGATGCTGAGTATTCCTAGCATTTCCTGGTTTTATTTCTCCCTCAAGGCCCAGGACTGCTTGAGAACACCCACTATGGCCAAGCGAAGAGCCCTCTTCAGCCTTTCACCAGCCAAGCTGTAGCCACAGGGGATACACGCCATAGGATAGGAAACAACCACACAAGCCAGGTACTAAGGACTTGCACAAGGATTATTCCTATTATTCTGCTTAAATATTGGATACAAATGGAACTGAGTTGCTGGAATAACTGGGTGTTGGTGCTAATATTTGCAGTGATTTGACAGCAAAACCCATAAGGCTAGTTTGAAGGAAGTTCACTGAATGATGGTAGTAACGATGACAGGGATTGCGGGTCTGTTGATACACTAGGACTAGGAGAGATGGTTCATGTGAAGCACTCTTAGATGAGCAAGATGCCAGAATGGTAATGGAGAGCACACAAGACAATTTGAGTGCAGACTACGGCACCTTCAACACTGGGGAGCCTAGTATTCTCTCGATCTGCTTTGCTCTGTCCATTGGGAAAGCAATGTAGATGTTCCTCCTGGTGTAAACAGACTTTGTGACCCCGCCTGTACCGTGGTGAACATCAAACTGGGAGATATTGCTCATGCCACCTATGATAGCCTGGAAGAAGGCTGTGCATAAACACTCACAGTTATAATGATCTTGACAGACTGTTGCGGGTGACATAGTTCAGTGACAGTCTCCTCTGTAAAGCAAAGGTCCCTCACACATTGCTCCATGGAGAAGTTCAGGTAGGAGATCTGGTCCCTGAAGATGAACCATGAGTATGGAGGTGGCACAGGGAAGGTTCACTTGAATTGGTTCCTGGGATGAGATGTTTGTCCAATAATGAGAGGCTGAGTAAATTGAGCCTATAATCCCTGGAGCTTAGAAGAAGGAGAGGTGATCTCATTCTTACAAAGATGTTAACCTAAATTTATTGAACAAATGCATAATGCACAGTGGCCGTTTTAAAATCTGTTGTAACTACCCACAACGTTAAAAGGCTGAAAAAAAATTGAGACTACACAGCTTTGGATGCATTCAAAAAATTAAAGTTTAATTTGGCACAGCAAAGTTAGACTTGCCATGGGAATACAAAGATTCTCCTCATGTAAATAATGACACATTTAAAGTTGCTTTATTTTACTCAATGAAAGTAGGATTAGAAAAAAAAAAGTTAATTTCTACTGGCCTGTGTAGTATAAGAGTCTAGCACATATATGGTTAACATGGGACTGAGTACAGTACCGCACACACTGTGATATAAGAGAACACATGACCCACACCTAGGGGGGCAGTCTAATATCGGACACAGCGGTGTGCACAAGCAGGCATGGAGACAGCTCCCGATTTGAACCCATTGCTGTATATATGTACATAATTCATATAGTTAATGAATACATACAGTTAACCTACTTAAAGACTACGAAGGCTTCATTAAGACCTACTGAATGCTATCCAACACCCTGCGACAGTTCTTCCCCTGCCCCATCCCCCAGCATCACCGCCCCACCCCTCCACAAACAAGCACCACCAATATTCCTGCTGAAAAGCTGGTATGTGCCACTTGTTCCCGTTCTGATGAAAGGTCATCAACCTGAAACGTTAACTTTGTTTCTCTCTCCACTGAGGCTGCCTAAACTGCTGAGCATTTCTAGAATGTTCTGTTTGTGGAACTCTACTCCTGTCTGCTTAACGAGTTGGCTATTGGAATCTATACATGACATAAAGCCAACAGTACCACAAATAGTAAACAGATTGTAACCAAGCATATTATAATTTATCTACATTTCTATCTTGACAAGAAAATAACTGAAGGGAGTAAAATTGTAACTGAAATGAAAAGCGTCATTTTAGATCCAAATGAATAAAAAGTCCACTTTGGAGAATATTGGACTGAGATTAACTTCTCCCTTTAAACAACACATGAGTCAATGGATTTGTAGATAGAGTATTCATCTTTATACACATCGCCAGTTCTTTTATACAATTGGGTGTTTCTTTGTCTCGATTGGTGGCTGGTAGTAGATGACAGGCAAGTAATTGGTTTATGTTGCTCAGGAACAAAAGGACATAGACTTTTTTTTTAAAACTCATCAAAGTCATATGTGTGCATCCATTTCCCAAACTGGTTAGCTTAAGGTGCAGGATGTCTGGATATAATTCTCAGTAGTGAGTGTAGCCACTTCCAAAAAAAAAACTTCAGAGGCTGGTGTTCTAGCCAGCCAGGTTGGATTTAATATCCAAAATCACAGAATCACAGAATTTTTAGAGTGTGGAAGGAGGCCATTCAGCCCATTGTGTCTGCACTGGATCTCTGAGCATTTTAACTTAGTGCCAATCTCCTGCCTTTTCCCTGTACCCATGCACATTGTTTCTGTTTAAATGTTTATCTAATGCCCTCTTGAATGCCTCAATTGAACCTGCCTCCACCACACTTCCAGGCTGTGCGTTCCAAACTCTAACTCCTCGCTGTGTGAAAAAGCTTTTTCTCACCTCGCATTTGCTTCTTTTGCAAAACACTTTAAAACTGTGCCCTCTGGTTCTTGATCCGTTTATGAGCTGGCCAGTTTCTCCCTATCTGCTTTGTCCAGACCCCCTCACGATTTTGAGAACTTCTATCAAGTCTCCTCTTAGCCTTCTCCTCTCCAAGGAAAACAGTCCCAACTTCTCCAATCTTTCCTCATAACTGAAGTGTCTCATCTCTGGAACCATACTCGTAAACCTCCTCAGTATTCTCTCCAATGCGTTCACATCATTAAAATCAAGTACAAAGCTGAATCCTAAGCACCTTGGGACATTTTACTATATTAAAGGTTCTATATTAAATGCAAGTTTTTGTTGATATTATCGTGGTAAATCAGCTTTTAAGAAAACCAAGCAATAGCTTAGAAATTCGACTGAGCCCGAAAGCAGTTACACAAGGGGTAAGGCAAGTGCTACCCACATCCATTCACACAGGGCAGGATTTTGAGTTTGGCTTGTGGGTGTGGTTGTGGGACCGGGAGAGGCCAGAAAACAGGCTGCCGCCCGCGACGGTGATTTCATGCCGGCTGGTCAATTAACGGCCAGCTCGTGTGAAAGGCGCTCGGAAATGCTGGGGTGGGGGATGGGAGGAGGGCGAGCGCTGAAGTCAGCGCGGGCGTGAGGGAGTGCGCAGTGAAAGCTCCCAGAAGGCAAGAGAGCTGCCTCAGGGAGCTGAAGAATTCAAAAGCTTTAAGTCACCGTTGATTTACTGTGTTAATGGCCTGAATCGTCCTCTTAATTGTCGGCGGTCGTGCCGCCGACTCTTGCGCGCACTCACCAACCGAAATATCGCACCCGTGTGCGATGGCGTTGGGACGCTCGCCCGATGTCATCAGACGCTATTTCATGCCTGGACGGGTTGGGCACGCGCTCGTACACCAAAGTAAAGCATTCTGCCCACAGTTGCAGGGACCACAGGAAATTCATCAGCTGGTGCTTGTTAGCTTATTGGTTGCCTGCTGTTTGGGGTTGGGGGAGGTGAGCAGGCAGGAAATTAGAACCGAGAGCAAAAAAAAACAGTAACAAATAAGAGCACTGGTCCACTCCTGAGAGGTCACTGATGCCACTTAAAAGCAGCCTGCAACTCTTAAAAGGGAGTGGCACTCGGACTAACGGTACCAGTAGGAAAATCTTGAAACTGGGCAATGTGGGCTGGAAGATATGTAGACCAATTCTGACCTGCAACATTAGGGGTCCTTGTGAAGGTGACTTGCAGGAGGAGTGAGTCTCTGCTCACCTTAGGGACAGAAAACACTCCAGGCAACACATTCATCAATTATGGGATGATGTCACTCAGGAAATTAATGCCAGATATGCAAGCACTGCAAGCTGGCCAAGTTAGTAGTGGAACAGCAAGATGTAGAAGAGCAGGAAGACAGCAACAAAGAAGAAAGACTGTCATTAACTCTCAATCTTACAGCCACTGGATGCACTGCAGAGGTGTAGCAATTATGGTTTTATTTAGTGTGTAATGCACCTTTAAGAATAACGCTTGTTAAGGAAGATGACATGATCTGTAGTAACCAATAGGAGAGTAGTGCGGGCTACCTCAGGAGTCAGTTTGTAGAGATAGAGCTTGAGTTGAAAGCACATGTGTAGTTGCTGCTGAGTACATTGTAAATAAACTTAATGTTTCTGCCCAAGAAGTGTCTGCATATCAACTCTATCAATAGTAGCAACTCAGGCACCCTGATAACAAACTGGAGACGGGGATAAGACAGGATTAATCAGAAGAAATCAAGTTAGGAAGAAATCGGCACTATACCTGGCTCAGTGATTATAAGTAGCAAGCTCTGTTAGAATTGAAGAATTTATCGCCACTCAAAATGCCACAATTTGGGAGAATTAATCCTTTGAACCAGCCACAAGTGATTGGTCTCGTGATATAGAATGCGTGACTTTCTTTCTTGAAGCAAATGAGATTGCAGGGGAAGAGAAGAGGTGAGCGACCCTCTTAAGTACTTGTGGGAGCAAAACCTATGGTTTGATTCAAAGTTTGACAGCAACAGTGCCCCAGATTCAAAAAATTTTAATGAATTGTTAGAGCTCGTGAAGGGTCACTTTCAACCAAAACCCTCAGTAACGACGCAAAGGTTCAGGTTTAATTCACCAAGTAGAGCCCCAGGTGAGACAATTGCATGGTATGTGGCAAATTCGAAGCAGCTATCAGAACATTGTGAGTTCGGTACATTTTTAAATGATATACTCAGAGATCATTTAGTCTGTGGTGTGAATGAAGACATTATTCCGAAAAGATTATTGCCCCCGAAGTGAATTAGGATTGCAAGAAGGCGCTGGAGATAGCGCTGGCCATGGAAAGCACAGCAAAAGATTCAAAAACAATACAGGGGGTGCAAAATGGCGCTGTCCTCCCCATTGGGTGGGAAACCCCAGCAAAAGGGGTGCAAAAATGCAAGACTCTGCCGAAAAATAAAGAAAAATAACTAAGCAGTGAAATCGAAGAAAAATTTTAATAGAGGTGGAAACAAGCAGTCTTTCAGAGATTGGCAGTTTAAAAATCGAATACTACTATTGTCACAGAAATGGACAGATGATGAGGCAGTGCAAGGTAAGATTCAAGCAGGTTTGTAAACAGAAGAAGAAGCCCAATGAAAGCTACAATTGTAGAAGAGCCTGAAACAACAAACTCACACATTTACTCATTGTTTAATCTGAAAGTTGGAAAGACAGAACCAATATTTGTCACAGTGAAAGTAAATGGCAAACCTGTTAGAATGGAAATGGACATAGGAGCATCCACTACAGTAATTAGGCAACACACCTTCAGATATCTGAATAATGGTGGATATCAATTAAGTTTAGCCAAACTAAAAACATACACAGATGAAGAATTCAAGTAAAAGGCATAAGCAGAGTAACTGTCCATTATGGCAGCCAATTGGCAAAGCTACCTGTGTTAATATTGAGAGGCAGAGGAAAGCCTTCTAGAGCGAAATTGGCCGAGGGAAATCAACTTTGATTGGCCACTGAGATTCCAAAAGGAAGCTGGAAGCCTTCCTGTTTTGAAAAAGGAGTGTGCAAAGAGGCAACAACTTGGACAAATGCAGCTGCCCTGGATGAACAGCAGAAGAAACTGGAAGGGACCATGCTTCGAAAGGAAAAAGAAAACCTGTTGAAAGGCATTCACACACGACAAGATTCCTTCCAAACTGCTGCCGAACTAAAAACATACATGACTGCATGTTGCAAGTTTGCAGAACTTTGATCTGATCCATGGTTGTGGGAAATAAAAGGATCTTATTTATTAGTTTCCTCAGAAATAAATTCAACAGCATGGTATTAGGCAGCACAACACCGTTTGTTATAAAATATGCTCCGTAATCTTTTTTTTATGGATTTTGTGGAAATCTGTGGTAAAATCATCGACAAATCGCAAACATGCTTCCCATCACCCAGTGTGCTAGAGCTTCCAAATTGAACATTGCCCTGCAAGATGATTGTATCCTGCAAATTCTAGTGAAGAAAGTAACTAAAACCTACTTTTGTCTGCCAAGGTTGCCATCTATTAAAATACTATGAATGAGATCTGTATTCACTCGACAAACAGAGCTTTTTTTTTATCAGATATCAAAACAATTATATTTTATAAAGAATACTCCATATTTAAACAGTACTACAGATTTTTGCAGCAACTACAAACTTGTTTAAATACAAAGACTGCATTAGCCACGAGGTTGAAACAGATCACTCGTGTGATTCTGGAATTGATTTTGTATTGTCATCCATATGGTGCGATTAACCTTGGTTCCTTGCACTTGACTTACTTGCATTATCTGTTCTCAAGGACATCTCCTCTAATCTCCTCTATCCTTGTATCATCAGGGCTCATTGCTTGCAGTAAATTAGGTCCTTGCAATGCTTTGAGTGCCGAAGGTCCAAGGTCTTGCATTGACAATTTATTTCTTAAACAAAAAGACTGGATCTCTTATTACTTCAACAAACACAGAGGGGAGGACAGCATTTTACATGCAGTGCAATACTGGATTAGCAAAAATAATGAAAGGTTCACGCAAATTAGCTTTTTATAACAAGCCAAATATTACTGTACAAAGAAAGAAAAAGCAAAATAACCAGCAGAGACAGAATGTAGGACTTAACTGAGTTCTATTTTTAATTGTTGGAATAGATCTTGGTATTGATGTGCTAAGGTAATGGAAATGGATATCTGTAGCAAATGCAACTTCAATATGCTTATGGTTTAAATATCAATAAAATCCATTTACAGGTAAGTGAACAGCCAATTGAGTATTTTATTGAGAAATATTATAGCTTATTGTAAAGCACATACCTATCATGTTGAGAATGCTTTGGTCCAGTTTTTTGCACCTTAGAATGCAGTTATTGGTAATTTAGATCGAGATGAAGGCTAAAGCTAATGCTGGGTGAGCTGAAATGGTTAACAATAGCAACAGCTATTACACATGAATCTGTAGCACTATTCTGAGTTTAGCAGCTTTTTATTTCTACCCAGCATGTAGATTTTTCTTCTTGTTTTTCTTTCCTGCCCCTCCGGAGGGCATTGATCACTCACTGGAATATGATCTTTGGAAGTCAGCAGTCATCTTGTCCATTGCCCAAGTGACCATTGTTCTTATGCATCAAGAGTTTCTATGAAAATAAAAAAAATCTGCAAAGTGAGTTTTGTAGAAAGGGCAGAAATTCCATGCTGCTTATATTTCTGTTACTCCTGTCAAGAAAACAAGACATTGTAATATTTTTCTTCTGTTAATAACCCTGTCACATTTCTTATGTACTGGAAGACAGGCTGTTGGGGGTGTAAATATGGTGATTGGGGTAAGAGCCAGAGTGACTGCAAGGGTCTAAAGCCAACAGCAAGAAGTGGCTTTGATGTGTTAATGAAGCAAGAGGAACTTCAATTAGAGTTTTACATAAAACAATAACCGGAGAAGTTTTGAATCCAAAACAAAAATAAAAATACCTGGAAAAACTCAGCAGGTCTGGCAGCATCTGCAAGAGGAACACAATTTAACGTTTTGAGTCCATATGACTCTTCAACAGAACTAAGTAAAAATAGAAGAGAGGTGCCTCTCTTTTAGCATTTTTAAAGAGACTGGTTGAGGCAATAGAGAGATCAAAGGAAAGGAACATTTTTAAGGACATACTGAAGCCTATGTGTGGGGATAGCTTTGTATATCTCCGAGATGACAGCAGGATAGCTGGTCAGAAATCCCTGAAGACAGTGTGAACAAAGCCAGACCTGAAGACCCTGCTGCTGTCAGCCTCAGAGGACATCCCATGAGAAAATGGCACGATGTGGTAAAAATTATTGGAATTCTAGAGATTTTGAAAATCTATTAGGATAGATGCCGAACAGAAAAGGGAATGGTTAGCTCTGAGGGTATTTAAGCTAAGATCTTGTTGGACTTAAGTTTTATGCAACTTGTGGATCTTGTGTTTTAAAGTATTGCTTACCATGAAGCCATTCTTGTATTTAACTGTAATTGTGTTTTTTGTGCTTTAAATATTTACTATAAAATCATTACAAGTAGTTGGAGACATCCGTTCCTGATTTCAGAACCTCCTCATGCTATACATAAAAATTGCTTCGAAAGCTGTTTCAAGTTTCCCTTTTGGATTTGGGCAGTTTGGCATTTACCATCAGCCATTCCATAACACTCCCCAAATCTATCTCTAAGCTGTCACTTATAATTAAAAGCCTTGTGTCTAATTGGCATCCATTATCTCACAACTCTCAAAGGCATCATACCTGAAAGTGTGTCCTCATAGGTGTCAACAGCACTGGGTGCAACACCTTGGAAGTGACAAACCTCCCAAGCTTGCTTTCCAGTAGGGGAAAAAAATTGTGATTGGCTCAAACAAGCACTTATCTGTAAAGTTACCAATTAAATATCTCATTGTCTAAACATGAGCAGATCAAAATATAACAAAATAGTACTGACGAACAATGAGTAAGAATGTAAAACTTATGAGAAACAGGGACAGAAATAGGCCACACAGCCTCTTGAGCCTGCTGCACTTACTCAGTTTAAATCACATGGAAAAATATGGGTTGATAAGGAAGAGCCAGCATGGACTTCTAAAGGGGATATCGTGTTTAACCATCTAGCTGGAGTATCTTGAAGAGGTAACAGAAAAGGTTGAGGAGTGTAATGTGTTGATGTGTTGTACATGGACTTTAAAAAGGCATTAGGTACAGTGCCACACAACAGACTTGTGAGAAAAACTATTGCTCATGGAATAAAAGCGACAGTAGCAATGTGGATACAAAATTGGCTGAAAAATAGGAAGCAGAGAGTAATGGTGAATAGAATTTCTTTGGGCTGGAGGAAGGTTTGTCGTGGAGTTCCCCAGAGGTCTGTATTGGGATACTTGCATTTCCTGATATATATTAATGATCTAGGTCTTGATGTTCAGGGGACAATTTCAAAGTTTATGAATGATACAAACTTGGGAGTGTTGTAAACTATGAGGAGAACAGTGTAGAACTTCAAAAGGACATAGACAAGTTGGTGGAGTGGTTGGTTTGGTGACAGGTGAATTTCAATGCAGAGATGTGTGAGGTGATGAATTTTGGTAGGAAGAGCATGAACAGACAATATAAAATAAGGGGTGAAATTTTGAATGGAGTGCAGAAGCAGAAAGAGCTGGGTGAATATGTGCATAGATCATTGAAGGTGGCAGGACAGGCAGAGAAAGCAGTTAATAAAGCATATAGTATCCTGGGCTTTTATTAGTAGGGGCATAGAGTACACAAGCAAGGAGGTTATGCTAAATTTATATAAGATACTTGTTAAACCTCAGCTGGAGCATTGTGTACTGAGTGCCACATTAAAGGAAGGATGTGAACACATTGGAGAGAGTGCAGAAGAGATTTACAAGAATGGTTCCAGGGATGCGAAACTTCAGTTACAAAGATAGATTGGAGAGGTTGGGACTGTTCTCCTTGGAGAGAAGAAGGCTAAGAGGAGATTTGATAGAGATGTTCAAAATCATGAGGGGGCTTGACAGAAAAGATAGGGAGAAGCTGTTCCCCTCATAAGAGGATCAAGAACAAGAGGGCACAGATTTAAAGTGATTTGCAAAAGAAGCAAATGTGACATGAGGAAACTTTTTTACACAATGGATGGTTCGGGTCTGGGATGTACTGTCTGGAAGTGTGGTGGAGGCAGGTTCAATCGGGGCATTCAAGAGGGCATTAGTTCCATCTCTCTCCCACCATTCCTGCCCAGAAATCTCCTCCCCCTACCCCGAGCTATAGGACCCCCCAGACCCTACAAGCAAGGCCCTTCCATCCTTCCCATGTCTCTGCATCCTTGCATTTCCTCACTGCCTCCCTCAAAACCTGGGCAGTCTGGATTGCTTCTGCAGCCGCCTTTTCATCCTGCCCCATCGACCCTTGTACAAAAATGCATTATCTCACACTTCCCTGTATTAAGTTTCATCTGACACTTGTCTTCACATTTTGCTAGCATATTGATGTCCAGATGTATTTGAATAGTATCATCCTCATTGTTTGCCACTTCTCCAAGTGCCACTCTGCCCAAGTGATTCAAATTCTCAAATTGTTTTGTTTTTAAATCTAAGAAAGGTTTCCTCTGTAACTGCAACTGCATTATTCTTCCTTGTCCTCTTCAGTCTCCCTGTGGCATTCATTACAATTCAGCATTTCATCCTCCTCCATCCTGCACTCTCTCTCTTCTGTGGTTTACTGCTTTGGAACTAGCCTTACATGGTTCTAAAAATCACAATGCAGGTAGCATATCTCCAGCAATGGCTTTTCCTCCCATTTTCAATGGGCACAGCTGGAATTCCCTAAGGATCTAGTGTTGGATCTCTCTACTTCTTCAATTACATGCTACAGCTATGGAATTCAGTGAATAAACTGGAAATACTCAGCTCTATCTGTCTGTTATTTCCCTCAAATGTGTAGCCAGCCTTCTGCTGGTAGATTGCCTGTCAGACATTGAGTCATGAATGAGCCAGGATTTTCTTCAACTAAATATTAGGGAGATTAAAATGTTGGCCTCTGGCTAAAACTCTCCGCCATAACCAGCAACTCACTGACAGCTCAATGCAGCTGAACATATCCAATCTAAAGCTGAAATTCCAACCCCATAACCTCTCCATCGCCAAGACTGCATAGTTTCACCTTCAAAACATTGCTCGCATCCACACTTACCTCACATTGGCTTAGCCATCCTTTATCATCTGTAGATTCAACGGTCAACTCTTCCGGCCTTTCCCTCCTGACTTTCCATTGGATTCATGATAAAAGCAGGCAGAAATCTCTCGGGGGGCATACCCTGCCATTTTCTGAGTGTTAGTCCTTTTAGTGTATAATAAACCCATCAACATATGGGTGGACATAGATCAATAACATGGCCTATGGATACCTAGTTTGACACAAGGCCTCAGCAGAAGCTAGAGAGTGTGTAAATAAAGCCAAGGCTGAAAATACAGAAGTATAGCCAAGTTAAGACTAAGAAATCTTGGCCAATTTCTCCAAATTCCTTGCCAGGTCTCTGACACATGGATCCATGACATCTTTGTCAATCTCTCCTTAGCTGTCACCTATCCCTGACCTTCTAACTTGCTTCACCTGCCCCACTCCCTCTTAAACAGTATAAAATCCATCACGTTTCTACTTCATTTTAGCTCTGAAGAAGAATCATACAGACTCGAAATGTTAACTCTGTTTCTATCTCCACAGATGCTGCCAGACCTGCTGAGTTTTATCAGTACTTTCTGTTTTATCACTATAAACATGATCATTATCATACCGTTGTTTATAGGAGCTTGTTGTGTGTGAATTGGTCTGCCACATTCCCTACAGTGCCGATGCTTCAAAACGACTGCATTGTCTGTAAAGTACTGTACGTGGGACATCCTGAAGCTGTGAAAGGCACTATATAGATGTAAATCTTTCCTTTTATCACGCAGCTAGGTTTCATTATAATAATTCCATAGAAATGCCTATGGCTGGCAAGAGATAGCAGCGATACTCAATGCTGTGTAGACTCCCCTGGCAGGACACAACTGTCAAGATGCAAGTCATAATACAAAATCTTACCATACTCACATCTTCAAGAACTTCATTATAATAAAACCGAGCAGTGTGATGGACAGTCATCTACAGAATCACCCAAAGGATGATCACTTGCCTCTCATTGTGCAATATAGTCTGCTTGTATAATAAAATAGGACAAAATTCAAAAGAAGATACCTAAACTGAATGAGGGTTCAGAAGTCCATTGACCTTTAACACCCCTTGAGAAAGTCACCTTGGCATTCTGGCACACAGGATTATGGAGGAAGTGAGAAAAGGTGAAGCTGCAGGCCTGACTAAAGCTTAGAGCCAGGATCCTGCTGCCTTGTCCACTGTCCCTTTCTGCCCAATTCTAATTGGGTGAATATGCAACTGTACATATGTGGTGCACATAATCTTGCAATTCAATCTTTCTTTGAACATAGGAACAAACCAAATTGATGGGCAGAGAAAGATCAATCAAGCATGACCATATGGCCCAAGTGGCATGGCTAAACACTTTCTCCCCTATGCCCCCTCGCACCCCCGCCCCCCACCCCCCCACCCACCCACCCGCTCCCCACCCCCCCCCCCCCCGCCCCACCCCACTAACTATGCCTTCCCACAGCCATGTATTCTCCTGGGAGAGATAAAACTAAAACAGAAAAAAATGCATCTTGAAGTCCGAATTCCAACATCTGTTGTTTTTTTCTAAATCATTGTTTCCCTGGAGGAGCAGAATTTCAGCACAACCAATGGTTCAAAAATAAACAACATACTGCCGTAAATGGCCCTCTGCACTTTATGAAATGCAGCAGCTCTGTGAAATTGGACAGCCATGCCAAGTTCCTGTTGTTCTTCAGAGGCGATGTGGTGCAAGCACTGGCTGTGTTCCCTGACGCCATTAACAACCTAACTGGGCAGTGGAGCCAGTTTGAAATGTTCTGGAGACATAACCATTGAGGGAAGGGATGACCTTGATTGCCATTAGTGGTCCTATGACTGGCTGTAGAGAACCCTTGTGGCTGGTGGCAAAGCTTGTGCAAATGACTCTCCTGTGACCTGATGCCAGCAGAGACACTTATCCTCAGACATTGACAGGCAAGCCAAGCGGACATGGACAGTGGTGCAAATGCTGGCGCAGCCATTGTTCTTACATACCAGCTGTTTTCCCTAATGTGTTTTCTCACCTTGCACCATTTTAACCATGAGATATACCTTAGAGACATAGCAAGACAAGCCACAATCATTAGCTTTACCTTCACTTGCTGGCCACAGTGGGAACTCAGGCTTTTCCTCCTCATTGTCGCATGCCTCCCTGGGTTCCTATGAATATTGGTTTTGGATGAAATGTGCTCTATGTTTGCCTCCTCCTGCTCTACTAAAATCCTCGGTGTCCCTCAATTACAGTCCACAATGGTTTGGTAGACAATTACATTTAAAACATTAGTCATTTTTATGAGTAAATGAAAATCGCTCCAACTCAAAAAAAATTCCAAAAGGACATACTTTTAATTAAAAAAAAAAATCTGTCACCAGTGCACAGTGGCAGGACTATGTGTTATTTACAAGATATACTGCAGCAATTCATCAAGGCTTCTTGAGCTGAACCTCCCAATACCAATCCCCAGCCCCACCACCAATACCACCAACTCCGCCCCCCCTCCGCCCCCCCCACAACTTGGAGGGACAAGGGCAGCAGATGTCTGGGAACACCACCATCTCCAAATTTCCCTTCAAGACACTAACCTGACTTGGAACTGCCCTTCATTGTCACTGAACCAAAATTCTGGAGCTGCCTACCTAACAGCTCTGTGGGAGTACCTACACTGCCCAGACTTTTTCTGTGGGACGAGGGTGTCACTGGCTAGGTCAGCATTTATTGCCCATCCCTAATTGCCCTTGTTCAGGGGGAATTTCTTTAAGAGTCAGCCACATTGCTGTGGGTCTGGAGTCACATGTAGGCCAGACCAGGTGAGGACAGCAGATTTCCTTCCCTAAGGGGATTGGTGAACTAGATAGATTTTTACAACAATGGTTTCATGGACATCATTAGACATTTAAATACAGATATTTATTGAATTCAAATTCCACCATCTGCTGTGGTCCCCAGAGCATTAGCTTGGGTCTCTAGATTAGCAGTCCAGTGGCAATACCACCACACCACCACACCACTACACCACCACACCACTACACCACTACATCACTACACCACTACATCACCGCACCACTACACCACCACACCACCACACCACTACACCACCACACCACCACACCACTACACCAGCACACCACCATACCACCACCACACCACTACACCACCACACCACTACACCACCACACCACCACCACACCACCACACCACTACACCACCACACCACCACACCACTACACCACCACACCACCACCACACCACTACACCACTGCACCACCACACCACTACACCACCACACCACCACACCACTACACCAGCACACCACCACACCACTACACCACCACACCACCATACCACCACACCACTACACCACTACACCACCACACCACCACCACACCACCACACCACCACACCACAACACCACTACACCACCACACCGCCACCACAACACTACACCAGCACACCTCCACACCACTACACCACTGCCTCCCCCTGCATTGGTGCAAGAAGAAGAGAGCTCACCACTGCCTTCTCAAGGTTAGTTGGGGTGGATGATAACTGCTGGTCTTTCCAGTGATGCCCACATGAGGAAAATTAATTTTAAAAATTAAGGACAATTTGATGAATCCTCAATACAAACAACACTGTTCTAAAATACATGCAAAAATTGGAATACAAAACCTGTTCCCCTTTGAGATATCGACTGCAAATGGAGTTTCCCCAAGGCCCATTAATAACGGGCTTCGAAGGCAAATTGTCAAATCTTAGTGCAAAAATTGCACAGGTATTAATTTAAATATTTTTGCATGAATTCTGTGGCCTACATGAGGCTGTGGCTCAAATTAGTGCTCCCATCAATGAGTTTTACACTGTGGGAGCACACATTGGGAATTCGATTGCAGAGGTTAGTGCAATCTGTGCATTATCCTGACCATTTAATTTATAAAAAAAAAATGCTCTATAGGCTTGAATTCTCAACATACACAAGGCTCTGCACCAGGAGCACTGATTACTAAAGCCGATTCCAAAACATGCGATAACACCAGACATAGTTTGTCAGGAAATTATCGGGCAAGGAAACAGGCCTAAGGCACAATGGCCCAATTTTCAGATACATCTGTGTCAATTTGCATTTAAGCAACCAATTGGAAAATTTACCTTATTATCAAAGCCTTGTGTTGTAAACCAGATTTCTATCCTATTTATATAGACCTGAGAAAAATATCGAGTGTTTCAACTCCCTGATTTAAGAAAATAGAGCATACATATTTATTTTCCCACTTCTTCCTTTCCCCTTACATCTCCTTGTAACTCAGAAAGTCTGACTGATTCCACTATGAATTCAAAGGTTACTGAACAGCTAAACAGACAAGGTACGTGCTTACAGAAGGGAAAAAGGGACAGAGTCACGCTTGATCTACTGTGACAGAACACTTCAACCTTGTAAAGTAAAGCAACTTTCCTCTGGCAGCTTGTCAAAAAACTGACCAGATTTATTCAACATCTGGCAGAGATGCTTGAGTGTCAATCTATGCCGGAACACAAATTCACAACTGCGGTATCTCAACCAGTGTTAGATAAGGCTGAGTGTGTATATTTTATTTGCGACAGCAGATACGGCTGGCACAAAAAGGAATAAATTGTTTGGTCACATGCTAAGAAATCCAGGGGCCTGACTTTTAAGCAAGTATAATATAAGTTGAACAGGATTTTCAGTCCACTTGCAAGGAAGTCAAATGCTAAAGTTCTCTCAAACAAAATATGTGGTGTGCTACAAATATCATAAGGCACGTCAATATTACTGTCCCCAGGTGGTAACCTATAGAAGACGCACCTTACCTATTATGTAAAGTTAAATCTCTTCATTTCCACCTCAGGACCAGGATTTTTCTCAAATAAGCATATTGTCCACAGAAACATGTTTCTTTCTTTGGAGGATCCTTTATCACAGGCTTCAACTCATTCTCATCACTTTGCAGATGAAATTGTGGCTGGTGAGAATCTGAGGAAAGAAATGTGCCCCAATTTTCCCCTTCAGCCCAACCCAACATTGCCCCCCTCCCCTGACACCTCTGCCCCATCTAAAAATGTCAGTTGTTTTGCCAGCCCATAAAGGCAGTCTCTAACCTACGATGCAGATTTCAAAATGGATCAGGGCTGACTTATGATTTATAAATAAGTCATAAATGGCCTTATGGCATTTCCAGTTTCTTGAAAATCTATCCCCAGACACAAAATATGACCTATCTGGTACATTACCTTGATAAATGATTGTGCCTTGCACCTCATATAGTTTTGATCATATCATGTTTTTCATAATGCAAATAAATGCACAAAGTGAAATTGTAATAATTATACCGTAGAAGGCCATTTATCAGCACACCTGTCAACAGCCTAACTATTCCCTTAAACAGTCCAAATAGCGATAGAAAGGAAGCATAAGATCTTGCTATTTCTTTAATATTGTAATTTTTTTTACACAGTTAATGATAATGAGGAATTACAGTAATGTGTTTAGTAATAAAACTGGCTTTAGTACAACATTATGGCTCCATCTATCTGTATGATCCATCAACATTGCCAAAAAAAATTACTGTCTGTCACTAAACCTTATCCTCACCGGTGAGAATGATGGACTGCATTCATTCTTTGGCGATATTTATGCAGATGACTAATTGGAGGAAGTCAAGAGCTCTCTGTTAAAACAATTGGCTTATTTCATACATGTTATGTGGCTTGTAGCTAAATTTATGCAATGTGTGCAATAATAGATCCAGTTTGTCTTTTTTTAAAAAACACAGTACCCCCCGAGCAATGGAAATCTGTAAAGCTGGAAATCTAGAGGACACAGTCTATACTGCTAATGCAATTAGTTGCCTATTAACAGCAGCTTGCAGTAAATTGTATAATTACAATGCTACAGGCTCTTTATCTTCCATGAGGATGTAGCCAGGCCTTAAACCAGTCATTTTCAATGCACAGTCTCTATCGTGAAAATAACAACTAAAAGAGGAATGCCAGTCTCAACCAAGTACCATTACTAATTAACAAATGTACCAATATACTGTTTCTATACTTTCCATGGTACCTTTTTTTGACCACTTTGAAAACAATACATTCAAAGGTAAAGGGATAAATATGTAATATGTGAGCCTGATGTGATCTCGGTACCAATATGAAATCCCGCCATAACATTGGGCACCGCATGCACCTGTACAGCACTTGGCTGACCTCACCTAATAATAACTTCAGGACATACACACTGGAAGCTCACGGGGATTTCTGGTGCCACCAGCTCTTTAAGGATGCAAGCTACACTTAAAAGCAAGTAAGGAAGAAAGATATGCTTTTCTATGCCACCTTTCATGCTGTCTCAAAGCACTTTACAGCCAATTAAATACGGTTGAAGTGTAGTTACTGGTGTAAATGTAGGAAATATGGCAGCCAATTGGCACACAGCAAACTCCCACAAACATCAATATAATAAAGATTAGATGATCTGTTTTTGGCAATTGATATTGATATAAGGAATTGATATTGGCCAAATCACTGAGGAGAATTAATCTACTTTTCTTCAAAAAAGTGTCTTGAGTTCATTTATATGCAGCAAAAACAAAAACAGCTTGCAGTTATGTAACACCTTTAATGTAATAAAATGTCCCTAGGCACTACACAGGAGCATTATAAAATTGAACATGACACTGAGCCACGAAAGGGTATATTAGAGCAGTTGGCCAAAGGTTTGGTCAAAGAGTTAGGTTTCAAGGAGCATCTTAACAGAGGAAAGCAATGTAGAAAGACGGAGAGATTTAGGAAAGGAATTCCAGAGCTTGGGGCCTAGGCAGCTGAAGGCATGGCCACCAATGGTGGAGCGATTAATCTTGGGGATGTTCAGGAGGCCAGATCTGGTGAGTGCAGATATCCCTGAGGGATGTGGGACTGGAGGAGATAACAGGGGTAAGGAGTGGTGATGTCATGGAGGGATTTGAAAACAAGGGTGAGAATTTTAAAATCAAGTCATTGTTTAATTAGAACCCAATGTAGGCCCTGAATGGTCTTGAGAAGCTGGGCATCAAAAGGATGTTCCCTCTTGTGGGTGAGTCCTGAACTAGGGGACACTGTTTTAAAATTGGGGGCCGCCCTTTTAGGACAGAGATGAGGAGAATTTTTTTCTCAGAGGGTTGTGTGACTTTGGAACTCTCTGCCTCAGAAGGTGGTGGAGGGGGGTCATTGAATATTTTTAAGGCAGAGGTAGGTAGATCCTTGTTAGGCAAGGGAATCAAAGGTTATCGGGGTTAGATGGGAATCTGGAAATTGAAACACAAGAAGATCAGCCATGATCTTAGTGAATGCTGGAGCAGGCTCGAGGGGCTGAATGGTCTACTCCTGTTCCTATTTCTTTTGTTCTTATGTCAGCGAGCACTGGGTTGATGGGTGAATGGTGTGAGTTGGGGCAGGAAAGTTTTGGGGAGCATGTAAGAGGGTAGATAGAGCCTCAGTTTATTGTCTCATCTGAAGGATGGCAAGTAGGTGGGAGCTTCTACTGAATCTGCGAAAGAACTAAGGGCAGAATAACCCTGATACAGTAATCAAGTGCCAGAAATGCTGCAGTGATGGGGGATCCTATTCGGATGAGAGGGCGACTGTGTGATAAAGAGTTCCACAAGAGCAGATTGTTTGGAGGTGATGGAGCGTGTAAATGTAATCTCACTTACATCCTGAAACTGGGAGCAGTTGCAGCAGAGATTCTCAGGACATCACGAGGTAAGTCAGCAAACATGTGACAACATCTTAATAGGTTCTCTTACCTGCATCTTCATTGCTTTTCGTTGTAAACTTTCAGTGGACTGTCACTGGACCACAATACTGTGCACTTAACCAGCTGTTTATGCTCAAGCTCTTCCACTGTACATTGCTATACTGAAGTATCAGATCTGAAATACCACAATAAACTTGCATTTACATAGCATCTTCAATTTAGTAAACTGTTCCAAATGGAAGTATTATCAGTCAAAATTTGACCCTTTGATAGGTGACCAAAAGCTTTGGTCAGAGAAGTAGGTTTAAAGGAGCATCCTAAATGAGAAGAGAGAGCTAGAGAGGCTTAAGGAAAGAATTCCAAAGCTTAGAGTCTGGACAGCTGAAGATACCCTTCGTACTACATGTTCAGACACTTAGGGTAAAGTTTTTTAGCTCAGCAGGTGGGTGGGTGGGTGGTCTCCCAACGCGTGGTGAGTGTCCCGATGTCATCAAGCACTCGCGGGATATTTTGGTCAGCGGGGGGTGGGGGGGGCGGGGGGGTGTTGTTGGGGGGGTGGGGGGTGGGGTGTGGTGGTGGGGTGCATGCCGGAGTTGGCAGAGTGCCCACCGGCAATTAAAAGGCCTATTAAGGCCATTGAAAAGTTAATTGAAATAAATGTTTTGTTGCCTGCCCAACCTAACGGTGGGCGGGGCCAGCGAAAAGGCCCAGCGGCCTTTGCACTTTTTTGGAAACCTCATCCACAGGTGGGGCGAGGTTTCCAAAAGCAAATACAAATGAAATAAAAACTTTAATTTTTCATGAATAACGTACCCCTGCTAATGTGACAGAGACACATGAGGGGACATGTTTCATTCCATTTTTATTTATTTTTTTATTTTTTCATATCTCCTCATCTCCCTGTGCTTCAGGGAGATTATGAAGTACGCACTTGCGAGCATACGCAAAGGGCGTGCTCACCCGGCTCACACTCCCCCCTCCTCCTCCCCCCCCCCCCCCCCCCCCCCCCCCCCCCCCTCAACCTGCACAAGCAGCACTGGGCGCTGCAGCTCACGTTTCACACTGGGCATGCCTCAACTGACCCAATGGTGGGCGTTGGTCAGCCTCCCTCACCTGCGACCTGCGCACCCACCGGACATGGGTGAAATTCTGTCCTGAGGGTAGACCCTTTCGCTCGGCGTGTGGGCAATGAGCCTGACACGCTCCAGTGTAAAAGAGCTCACGATGATGCCAGGCGGGGGGTGGGGGGGGGGGGTTCCCGATGTCAACACGTAGTCGCACGATGTTTCGGTCAATGGGCGCACGTGAGGGTCGGCAGCACCCCCGCCGACAATTAAGAGGCCTACTAAATAGCAATTGACAGCGTTTTCTCGCTGCCCTTCCCATGTTACAGTTGGCGGGCAGGTGAATCAGCCAGGCAGCCTTTGCAGTTTTGAGGAAACCTCATCTACGGGCAGGATGAGGTTTCTGAGATTAATTTAAAAAGCGATAAAAATCTGTGGGCATCATTTTCACCATCTGTACGTTGAAGTGACTCATCCCGACGTGCGGACATTGTTTCTGGATTTTATATTACATTTTAGTGTTTTTAATGTTAAAGACATCAGCCCCCTGAGGCAGCTCTCTGCCTTCAGGGAGCTTTCCTTCCACACCTTGTTGATTGGCCAGCGTGAGATCAGGATCGGTCGAACCGATCGCAGTTGGTGGTCCATTTCCCAGCCACTCCCGGGCCCACTGCTCACCAACCCCAAAATTCTACCCTTTTATAAGGTGGCGAACACCCTAGCACCTGTCCTCTCTCCAGGGCGGGGATGAAGGAATTTTCACTTTTTATCCTTTGTATATTTATTCACCATTTATTGTAGCATTTCAGTGTAACCGCAATAAAACAAATGTTCTCGTTCTATCCCAAGAAGAGAAGCGCCCTAGACCCAATTTACAATTTCAGCCTAGCACCTCGCAGCACCCTGCATTACCCAATCCTACAGTAACTAGAAGCTGTATCAGATATCGCATGGAGGTCAGTTATTGAACTTCTGGGGAACAACAGATTAGGGTAAGCCTGAGGAGGAACAAATGTAGATGGAATTAAAGGAAGTGTAATCTGCCAGGAAGCCTGCTCAAGGCTTCCTTCAGCTTGTGAGGCCAGACAGATGGACCTCACAGGGCTAGCATACAAACTTACCTTAGTAGTACAACATCAATACCCTTTCTCCCACAATTTGTACCCTTTCACTCCCTCAATCCGGACTGTAGAGTTTCCCCTATGCTGCACTGCAGTGCTCCCTTGATCTGTACCACAGCAGCCCCTAATCCATAAGGTAATATTTCCATCGATCTATACTGTAGCTTTCTGTCTTTTCTTTTCAGGTATTGGGAGTGTCGTTGGAGAATGTTAACACTGATAACTTCTTTTTTTGTTTTCTTGGTATTTTTCAGTTTCTCTGATGATTTATTTAATGAAGGTACTGACCATGGGCAGAGTGGGTTACTGGGTGCATATTACTGCCTTTCCTTCTTCTCAGGACCACACTGGTGTTGCCACATTCACTGGACTGGATGGGGAATGGAATATAAGGGAGATGTGAATAAGAAATCAGCAGTTTCTAGCTACTGAAATAAATTTACCTCGAATATGTTCAATGTGGTTTAACAATATTTATCCATGAATATCGCTGCTAGTGGTATGCTTTAATCCTGCAGCATTTCTTTGATTGCCTTAATGCTACTATGCATGTGTCTGCATTGCTTAGGCAACTCTACTTTTTCTCAGCTGAATTGTTTCCCACATTGCAATGACAGCAAGTTAATCACCTTTGTCATCTGGAGTTTATAGGGTCCTACTCTGAATGATAAGATACCTTGTCCTTATTTACCTGTACTTCCTTCCTTTGCATTGTGCCCATCACCTTTTGTTAAAAAAAGAACCACAGGAGGTTTGTATGCCATCAGTTCCTTATAACTCATCTATATTCATTGTTTGCTATAATAGGCTCACCATAGGTGGTTCCAAACTTTGAATATAAACATTGTAGTCTATCTGCCATGAATATAAACAGCTTGGTATGCCTGCTGGTATGGTTTAGACCTGTTGTGAAAGAACAAGCAGAAACCAGCTTGGAGGATGTAGTCCAAAACAATGGCTGTGAGTGAGTTATGCTGTCGCAATTCTCCCATTGTGGTAGGGCCTTGGTACAGACCAGTGAAATAATTTCATGATTCTTTTCCCGTGTCAACCTTCCCTGGTGTTTGAGACTTTAATTCATCTGCTCACAGATGGCTTACACTCATATTGAAGGAGATCAGGTGCAGGACAAACTGCACCGCCCCAAAATAGAACAGATATTGGAGAATTGTTTCCTGAAGTGGTTGAGCAAGATAACAACAACTTGTTTTATGTCGCACTTTTAATGTAATAAAATGCTACAAGGTTTTTCATTGGACCATTATTACAACATTTGACACTGAACCATGTAAGAAGATATGAGGGTAGGTGACCTAAAGCTTTATTAAAGATGATGCTTTTAGTGAGTACCTTAAGGAAGAGAAAGGTGGCAAGGTGGAGGGATTTAGGAAGATAATTCAAGAAAATAGGGCCTAAGCAGCTGAAGGTACGACCGCTAATGTTGGAGCAATGAAAATCAGTGATGCTCAAGAGGCTAGAATTGAAGGAATGCAGAGATCTCTGTAGTGTGTAGGACTGGAGGTCACACATATAGGGGGAGGCCACGGAAGGATTTGAAAACAGGGATGAGAATCTTAAAATCAAGATGTTGCTAGAACTGGAGCCAGTGTAGAGGGCAAGCACAAGGCTGATGGGTGAGAGGGACTTGGTGCTAGCTAGGATATAGGCAGCAAAGCTTAGGATGTGCTCAAATATATGGAGGGTGGCAGATGGGAGGCTAGGCTGGAGAGCACTGTAATAATTCTGGAGACAACAAAGGCATGGATGACAACATATGCATTTTACTTGTATTTTGCTGCTTGTGAACATTCAAGAATATAAACAAAGTGGACAGTGATTTCGGTTCAGGGCTCCACTAAATTGATGGTTGCTATTCATGCCTTTGACAGTTGGATAAATGCAAAGTGGCCTAAAAAAAGTGGACGCAGAATATAGCCACAGGCCGGTAGGTTGAACAGCTGAGAAGCACTTCCATGCAGCCAGTGCTGAGCCGTGATGGAGTTTTATTCTTGCTGTGGATCTTCCATGGTCATTTGAGAAGGAACCAAACTGCAAATCATTTTTAAAAAAAATTCATTCACGGGATGTGGGCTTCGCTGGCTGGGCCCAGCATTTATTGCCCATCCCTAGTTGCCCTTGAGAAGCTGCCTTCTTGAACCGCTCAGTCCATGTGGTGTAGGTACACCCACAGTGCTGTTAGGGAGGGAGTTCCAGGATTTTGACCCAGCGACATTGAAGGAACGGCGATATATTTCCAAGTCAGGACGGTAAGGGACTTGGAGGGGAACTACAAGGTGGTGGTGTTCCCATCTATCTGCTGCCCTTGTCTTTCTAGATGGTAGTAGTCGTGGGTTTGGAAGGTGCTGTGTAAGGAGCCTTGGTGAAATCCTGCAGTGCATGTTGTAGATGGTACACACTGCTGCTACTGTGCGTTGGTGGCGGAGGGAGTGAATGTTTGTGAACATGGTGCCAATCAAGTGGGCTGCTTTGTCCTGACAGTGTCCAGCTTCTTGAGTGTTATAGGAGCTGCACTCATCCAGGCAAGTGGGGAGTATTCCATCACACTCCTGAGTTGTGCCTTATAGATGGTGGACAGGCTTTGGGGAGTCAGGAAGTGAGTTATTCATCACAGGATTCCTAGCCTCTGACCTGCTCTTGCAGCCACAGTATTTATATGGCTAGTCCAGTTCAGTTTCTGGTCAATGGTGACCCCCAGGATGTTGATAGTGGGGGATTCAGTGATGGTAATACCATTGAACATCAAGGGGCAATGGCTGGATTCTCTCTTGTTGGAGATGGTCTTTGCCTGGCACTTGTGTGGCGTGTATGTTACTTGCCACTTGTCAGCCCAAGCCTGGATATTGTCCAGGACTTGCTGCATTTGGACATGGACTGCTTCAGTATCTGAGGAGTTGTGAATGGTGCTGAACATTGTGCAATCATCAGCGAACATCCCCACTTCTGACCTTATGATGAAAGGAAGGTCATTGATGAAGCAGCTGAAGATGGTTGGGCCTCGGAAACTACCCTGAGGAACTCCTGCAGTGAAGTCCTGGAGCTGAGATGACTGACCTCCAACAACCACAGCCATTTTCCTTTATGCTAGGTATGACTCCAACCAGCGGAGAGTTTCCCCCCTGATTCCCATTGACTCCAGTTTTGCTCGGTCTCCTTGATGCCACACTTGGTGAAATGCTACCTTGATGTCAAGGGCAGTTACTCTCATCTCACCTCGGGAGTTCATCTCTTTTGTCCATGTTTAAACCAAAGCTGTAATAAGGTCAGGATCTGAGAGGCCCTGGCGGAACCTAAACTGGGCATCAGTAAGCAGGTTATTGCTAAGCAAGTGCCACTTGATAGCACTGTTGATGACCCCTTCCATTACTTTACTGATGATCCAGAGTAGACTGATGGGGTGGTAATTGACCGGGTTGGATTTGTCCTGCTTTTTGTGTACAGGACACACCTGGGCAAGACTTCACATAGCCGTGTAGGTGCCAGTGTTGTAGTTGTACTGGAACAGCTTGGCTAGGGGCACGGCAAGTTCTGGAGCATAAATCTTCAGTACTATTGCCGGAATATTGTCAGGCCCCATAGTCTTTGCAGTATCCAGTGCCTTCAGCCATTTCTTGATATCACATGGAGTGAATCGAATTGTCTGAAGATTGGGCACCTGTGATGCTGGGGACCTCCGGAAGAGGCCAAGTTGGATCATCCACTTGGTACTTCTAGATGAAGATTGTTGCGAATGCTTCAGCCTTATCTTTTACACTGCTGTGCCGGGCTCCTCCATCATTGAGGATGGGGATATTTGTGGAGCCTCCTCCTCCAGTGATTTGTTTAGTTTTCCCCCACCATTCACGACTGGATATGGCAGGACTGCAGAGCTTAGATCTGATCTGTTGGTTGTGGGATCGCTTAGCTCTGTCTATCACTTGCTGCTTAGGATGTTTGGCACACAAATAGTCCTGTTTTATAGCTTCACCAGGTTGACACCTCATTTTAGTTATGCTTGGTGCTGTTCCTGGCATGCCCTTCTGCGCTCTTCATTGAACCAGGGTTGATCCCCTGGCTTGATGGTAATGGTAGAGTGGGGGATATGCTGGGCCATGAGGTTACAGATTGCTTTCAAGTACAATTCTGCTGCTGCTGATGGCCCACAGCACCTCAGTCTTGAGTTGCTAGATCTGTTCAAAATCTATCCCATTTAGCACGGTGGTAGTGCCACAAAACATGATGGAGGGTATTCTCAGTGTGAAGGTGGGACTTCATCTCCACAATGACTGTGCGGTGGCCACCCCTACTGATACTGTCATGGACAGATGCATCTGCAGCAGGCAGGTTGGTGAGGATGAGGTGGAGTATGTTTTTCCCTCTTGTTGGTTCCCTCACCACCTGCCGCAGACCCAATCTAGTAGTTAAGTCATTTAGGACTCGGCCAGCTTGGTCAGCAGTGGTGCTACCGAGCCACACTTGGTGATGGACATTGAAGTCCCCCACCCAGAGTACATTCTGTGCCCTTGCCACTCTCAGTGCTTCCTCCAAGTGATCTTCAACATACAGGAGCACTGATTCATCAGCTGAGGGAGGGCGGTACATGGTAATCAGCAGGAGGTTCCCTTGCCCATGTTGGCCTGATGCCATGAGACTTCATGGGATCCAGAGTTGATGTTAAGGACTCCAAGTGCAACTCCTTCCTGATTGTATACCACTGTGCAGCCACTTCTGCTGGGTCTGTCCTGCTGGTGGGACAGGACATACCCAGGGATAGTGATGGTGGAGTCAGGGATATTGTCTGTAAGGTATGATTCTGTGAGGATGACTATGTCAGGCTATTGCTTGACTAGTCTATGAGACAGCTGTCCCAATCTTGGCACTAGCCCCCAGATGTTAGTATGGAGGACTTTGCGGGGTCAACAAGGCTGCGATTGCCATTGTCATTTCCAGTGCCTATGTTGATGCCGGGCGGTCCATCCGGTTTCATTCCTTTCTTGAGTCTTTGTAGCTGTTTGTTACAGCTGAGTGGCTTGCTAGGCCATTTCAGAGGGCATTTAAAAGTCAACCACATTGCTGTGGGTCTGGAGTCACATGTAGGCCAGGGTGACAAATTTCCTTCCCTAAACCAGAGGGGTCTTTACAACAATCAACAATGGTTTCATGGTCATCATTGGACTTTTAATTCCAGATGGTGGGATTCAAATTCAGAGCATTACCCTGGGTCTTTGGATTTCTAGTCCAGCGACAATACCACTACACCATCACCTCCCCATATTTTAATAACTGCTGTTTGCAACTCCTAAGGTAACAGTCCACACAAAAAATCATTTTAAAGCAAATCTAGCTTGAAAGAAACAGATAATTTCAGCCTAATGGGGTCAGAAACTTGGGCAGACCCATTTGTAGATGCATGTGAGGCAGAGGTTGCATCCCTGGGTGGAATTTCTCCACTTAGTCCCTGGCCAAACCTGCAGGACCATTTGTGGTTGGGGCCTGTTTGACCAATTAGCAGGCTTTGCATATGTGGGTTGCTTGGCCAATCAAGGAGGGCGGAAGGGATGCTGTGTCGATTCTGTCAAAGGAAAGATTTCTAACTTAAGGGACCATGGCGTGGATTACAAGGGCTCCCTAACACTTGGTTTCTTTGAGGCTGCATCAACCACAGGAATGGAGAGGAGGCATGGGCTTCTCACTCTTACCTGGAGGTGTTGCTGCAGGATCTGAGGGTCTGCAGTGAGGCGAATTTTTCCAAGTTTGGGAGGAAGAGGAGAACCTCTTTAACCAAGCAGACATGGATGGAAGTAGGTAAGGATGTCCAGTCTAGGGATAGTGCACCAAGAAGATGAGGACCTCAGGAGAGCAGGAACTGTCAATGGCATAACACTTTCCCATCAAGCCCCACACTCTGGCTTGCATTCTCCTGCATATCAAGCCTCAAGTCAGCACTCTTTGCAGCTCTGCAGACCCCTCACTGAACAGCCAACAGTCACACTCGCCCTCAGCCTGTTGCCACCTCATGCCCATGCCTCACAGTCACTCTCCACAAATATTGTCCTTCTCTCCTCTGCACACAAACCATTATGATCACTCACACCTCTCTGTTTTAGCTCCTTACAAGAGAAGAGAGCACATAACTTGGTGAGAGGCAGAGACCAGTTGTGTTCTGGGGGCAGGGAAAGGTGGTGCCAGGGTTGATGGGTGGCCCTAGAGAGACAGGCACTTTGTCAGCCACTGGCAATGCCTACCCACCTGATCCACTGGGAAGGAGTTCTTGTTCCAGGAGACTGTATCTGTCAACAATGATCTGCCTTGACAGCCTGCACCTCCTGTAGCGCTGGTGCGCAGACATGCCGAGAGAGCTGATCAGCCTGTGAACCATGTGTTGGGAGGTTTTGCTTCTTTCCAACTGGATCTTGGTGTCCATCTCCTTTGCCTTGTCCAGAGGCATGAGAAGAAGTCAGCTGGTGTTGCTCCTGCCGCTGCTAACAGAGGTGTTACATCTCCTCTTGTCCCTCATCAGAGGTGTGAGGTGGAGCTGTCCCATGCCCTGGCCAAGGCTGACAGCAGGGAAGTACAGCTGAATTTCTCGGGGAACAGGTCCCACAGCTGTTAAATGGTGCTTAATGAGCTATTTGAACACTTAAATTATTTATCCCAGAGCTACATGGGGGTGCCTTGGTTACCTTCAAATCCACCCACATGAAACCCAAAAGAGGGCAGAATAATTTCAGGATCCCACCCGATGTCATTTTTAGTGGAGATAACTCCCTGCATTCACCCAAACTCGTCACCTGTTGCCTGAAAAACTGCCCCTTCCTTGTGTCTGAACATTGACTTCTGAAGCTCCAAGGTACAATTGTCCAATATGGCAGGTAGCACACTTGCTGCTGGAAATTTGCACATGCCTCTGTCTGCCATATTGGCATCTTAGTAGTCAGAGTTGTGACTGTATGGACCAATAGGCCAGAGTTCCCCAAGCGTTCTACCATTGCGGTTGTGACTACCAAGATGGTAGAAAGTGAACCAATTAAGGATTGGTTTTCTTTAGTTCAGCACTTCCTCTGACCTCCTCCAGTTTCTGTAGAAACCGATCCGCAATACAAATAAGGCAGGTACTGCAAATTGCTTCAGGGAGGAGTTCTTCTATTGAAACTCAGCATCATGGGAAATTGTGCTGGTTTTTCTTAGCTTCCTCCAGCATGTCTTTAATCACCAATGAATTTATGTGCTGTAGAGGCAGTTGTTATTTCCCAATGGTCTCCCAAATGTTTCCCTTTTCTTGGCAATCTTTGTTTTTCATGGTTTTTTTTTTTACCCCTGAGCTCACAAACAACACAGTAGTTTCTTAATTCCAAGTTAGAGTGTGTGCCTTTCCTTGTTTATAGGCTAAGTGACTAATCCACAATAAATTCATGGAATAAATGTGAGTGGATGGGAAACCCACACACAGGAGTGTATTCTTCTCTGACTTTTCCTTGGTTTGCTATTGCACTGTAACTGCAGCAGGCACCACGATATGCTGTAGTAATGCTTTTTAAAAAGTGAATTGTTTAAAAAACAGAGCTCAGAGTTAAATGCATCAAGCGCTGTCAGATTATACACTGCCATGCCTAATAAAAGCATATTATATTCATAACATTACAGAGGGACTGAACACATATGGAAGCTTCAGGAAGTGTCTTTTGTTTATTTAAAATGGACACTGATGAACTATTAAAGTGGCTACCAATGGGTCAGGTTAACTTTGCTTCTTCAACACAGGCTATCAAGCACCCAAAAGTTCCAAATTGAATAACCGTAGGTGGGACTCCCCTGGAATGGTCATATACAGACAGCACCCCTCTGTGGAGTTCACGCCTGCCATTGTCCGAAGCTTGCTCAAAACACAGCGGCAATGGACTCCCAGGGTGGAATTTTATGGGCTGGTCAAGGCAGGGGTGGTCCATAAAATGCGGCGAGCTGTTCAAAACTCAATTGACTTCGACAGGAATGGAAGATCCCATCGGCAGGAGGGCACCTCGGTACCTCAGGGAGATTCCTGCACTCTTTTGCATGCATGTGAGAAAGAGCGCAGGCCCGGATTCAGGGAATCCCCACCACCCCCCCCCCCCCCCGGCCCACACAAGGAAAGCTCAACGCTTCCTGGCGGGGGTCACGCTGCGCAGGCCTTAATTGGCCTGCCCATGTAAAATGGTGGTGCGTCCCCGATTGGGGGCGCTGATTGGGTTCGTACCCAACCCTGCACAACCTCCCCCTGCCACCCTCAATGGGGGAAAATTTTTCCCTATGTCTCCAGGTTTGCAATTCAACAAAGGAAAGCTGATGGGATCAGTTATCCACAAGTGTGAAAGATCTTCTATTGCATATCATTAGCCTTTTAGCTTTAAGCCATTCTGGATGGACCGTCTAACTGAAACTGGCTTCTGACACTGAGATTGTTTATTACTGCAAGACCCAGAGGAGACCTGGGCAGACTGCAGAAGAACACTAAGAAGACAACAGCTGCTGAGAAAGGCTGGCCATCTTTCCCTCTTATGAACCAGTTGTCAGCCAGACTGAGAACCAGATCTGAAATGAACTGCAAGTCATCAAGCAGCCAAAGTACTTAACCTGTTCCAGCTTCAAAGTTCATCTGAGAACCAATCTACTAGATACGCAACTACAAGAAGCATCACAACCTGCTGTGAATCCTTTGCTTTACAAGATACTCACTTCAACTTTAAATCATTAAATCGATTCAAGAAACCACAGACCTGCCGCTTGGGAAATCGGAAATTGTAACTCAGGGACTGAATTAACCGTAATCTGTAAAGGTGTATCATTGTTACCTGTATCTAATGTGTGTGAGAGTGTGTGTGTGTGTGTGTGTGTGTGTGTGTGCGCGTGCATGTGAGGCTGAATGTGTGATGTGTTAACTCAGGGTAAGTGTGTGAGAATAAATAATCTTTATTTCAAACTCAAGAAAGCTTGCTGCTGAATTATTTATTTGGGATACACACTCCAAGGGTACTAAAAGACACACTTCTTTCCATACAAAATATACTGAATATGGGCAGTAAGAGGGAAAATACATTCTGTCCATGATAACACAAACAAAACAAAACTTCAAAATCACTACATGGTTATTGCAAACCTCTTCACTAAGTCTTCCTGATCCTTTCAGATGATTTTTTAAAGTTTTAATTCAGTTGACAAACTTCATTACAACCAACCTTTATTAACAGGGTCCCACTGCACCAAGCATAATGAAATTTTGCCCTGATATAACAAACAGTATAGCTGTAATTGCTCTGAAACTCAATGGTAGTGGCTGGTGCCAGCACTTCCCAGGCACGATTGCAGAACATGAACAGGAAAAAATTGCCAAACCAAATTATACGGCACAGGATTTTTTTTCAAACGGTGGGGAAATAAACATTTATACCAAAAACAGCTCAGCTCTCAATAAGATGTTTATTTTGCATTTTAGAAATAAGAAACACTTGGCCGGTCTCCATCAGTTGACATTGAATAGATGGCGCTATGATCAAAGGATTTGTGTGTGACTGTGCAATACTGCTGCTGCAACCTTCGATGTGTATTAGAGACAGTGTAAGCCTCTGCCTGTTACAATGGGATAGACGATGCTGCTGCCCCAGATGGATATGGAATCATAAATATCCCTTTCAAAATGATTGTAATTTGTCATTCCTAATTGATTTAGATAATTAAGTCCCAGTGCCCATCACCGACAATAAAAAAGTACATTTTATATTCTTCTATCCATTTATTCCCTCAATAGAAGTTGATATTTATTATTCTGTACCCATTCAGAAGAGCTGCATTTTCTAACCCGCTGTAACAGGCACAGGATTAAAGTTTATCCACCACAGAACAAATGTCACAGCAGTGTTACAGCCTTTCCTGCATAAATCTTGTAATCTAATCAGTTTTCCTTCAGTGTAAACCACATTGCTGAAATCCAGACTGGTCAGTCCAATGATTCAGGTGACAAGCCTTTAATTGATTGTTCCTCAATTTATTTAGCTTCCCCAGAACACTAAAGTGCACAGCATTCAACCAGTGTGAGGGCAGGATTCTCACTGCTGATGGCGTTCCAAATGCTTGTGGGAACCTAACAAGAAGGGGTTCTGGTAAGTTCCGATGAAAGGTAACAGACCTGAAACCTTAATTCTGTTTCTTTCTCTACAGATGCTGCCTGAGCTGCTGAGTATTTCCAGCATTTTCTGTTTTTAGTTCAATTTTCCAGCATCCATTGTATTCTGTTTCCCTACAAGGAGAGAACCCTAGACTTTGTGGAAGGGGGTTGCTGAGGCAACAAGTACAAGCTCCACCACCCCATGAATTACTACCCAATGTGTGAGAGATTTAATGATTTCTCAAGATTGGCCAAGGTAAACAAGTGCACTGTGCCTCATGAATCTTCTATAGGGATGACAAGCATGAAAGGCGTGACCTTACCTATCACGTCATCTTGGATTTTTACCTGGGTGACAGTAAAGTTAATCTATACACAGAATCTTTAGAAACAATAGTATAACCACGTGAACTCTAAACCATTGTCAGAATTTTGAATTGCCTAATACAGTGGCCTTGTTATTTTTAAAGGAGAGGTGTTTAAATGGAGCATACATATGAAACTGAATAGCAATGGCAAGAATGCAGATATATAAGTGATAACAAGTGCTCTTGCCATTCAGAGCCCTTAAATTCTGCATTCTATCAGTGCCAAGGAAAAGCACAGAATCAGTATCAAAGCTCTGCTATCAGAGGAGGAACATCAAGCCTGAAACTTTTTTGACTGCAGGACGCTCCTCAGCCTATGATAAGACAACCAGAGGAGGCTGCAGGAGATAAGATGACAAGATCAGCTGGTAAAGGCAGGGCAAGGGGAAGTGCAGGTCATTTCTGTTCTGTCTGAATTCTCAAAGTACAGCATTTGCCATGTACTCAGCCACTATTTCTTCAAGAATTCATGAGTATATTATCAAAGGTAACAGGCTAGAAACCCTACAACATTTCACTGAGAAAGAGTCTAGCTGCCCAGGTGAACAGCCAATCTCAAAAGGATGCCCAGCTCTTGCCCCATCCTCACCAATCCAGTTATGGCACTTTCCCCCACCCCAGTGCCAGCACCAGCACAAATATACTCACTTGCCAGGAAGCAGTTAGGGACTCAGAAGGGTTTTCTAGGGGTGAAGCCTCAAACGCTGGTGAGCAAGAGGATCTGGGAATGAAAGGTAGGGGTGGGGCAGGGGGATATGGGGGAGAAGGGAGTCCTGCTTCTCCACAGAGAGTTGGAGTTGAGGGGCCCAGGCCTCAGGCGCAATGGTGCTGTGCCAGCAGTGGAAATGGGTTTCCATACAAGTGGTTAATTACATGTAATCACGTAGCATTGACAGCGTAGAAACAGGCCATTCGGCCTAACAGACCTGTGCCATGTTCGATGCACTGTGCAATCCTGCTCCCACCACTCTCCACGGGAGCCTGTTAGGGTTCTAATACAACAGAGAAAAGGGAGGAGGCCATGAGTGACACTCTACAGCATATTGTCAGTAACTTCCCATCACATGCAGAGCAACCGAAAGAGACCATTTGCCTAAGAAATTGCAAATGTTTTATTGACTCTAACATTTTAATAAAAGCCAAACACTTGAAAAATTTCTGGATAGCAAATGCACGAATCATTGTGACGCCCAAAATGTATTTATTTACCCTCAAATTTCCCGCAGAAGTTAAAACATTGCGGCAAAATAATTTTGGCAGCGCAGTAGTAACTGATCATGTTTCGATTAAATAATTGCGAACTCTACAACGAGGTAATGCAACCTCAGAGGACAGAAGTACTCCATCCAGATGCGTTAGTCAATTGTGAAACGAATAATTCAAAGAATTGGAATACTTAGAAATGGCTGTGACCTTAAGGGCTTGAATGTATTAATCTCTTTCCAGAAGAGATTGCAAAACGTTACAGTTTGGAGGTAATGGCAGAGGGCCAGAAACCCTAATGTAAAATGCAAAAAATAGCTAGTAGGTTTTCTTCCACTCTCTATCACCATGGATTTGTCTTTGGAAAAGCCGCTTGAATAGAGAAACATCTCAAACATTGTTGTTTCACATTTTGTTCTCTGGCTGGGAACAAATTAGTAATGGAAGGATAGTGGAGGGTTTTTAACAGTCCACAGTTTGAGTGTCCTCCCTTGTCTGCTTGGGCTCTTATGTAGCCACTGCTGTGTGCTGTTTTTCAATTGAAATTGTCCTATTTATTGTGTGAAGACTCAAGTTTACTGAACATGGCCTGATTTATACATAGAGCAGAATTTCCAGTGTGATGTGTTGGGGGGAGCTGGGACCCTCACGTCCATACGTAATATGATGCACGGTGACACCAGGCGAGTGTCCCAATGTCAACGCCCGCCATCATGATATTTCGCTGGGCAGGCACGCGATGCAGTCCGACGCGTGCCCGCCGTTAATTAACGGGCCAGTTAAGGCCCTTTAGTCTTCAATATCTGCCGATTTTTAGGCGCCCATGTAATCTTCGGGTTGGCTCACGGATGCAATGGACAGGCGGGTAGGATACTTTTCCATGAAACTCATCCACAGGCGGGATAAGAGGGCTCACTGGAGTCGTCAATCTCCTTTGCGGAGTATTTATTGGAGAAAATATTTTAAACTTGTCTGTGTGATGTGCAGCAGTTCAGAACGCATCCCAGCAGCTTTTTGTGTACTATTAACCTTCAGGTCAGTATTCTGCAGTCAGGAATCTTCTCCTGGCCTATAACTTTCAGGAAGCCTCCCCTTAGCCTGGGAATGGGATCTGATATCTCCACTGGAGGCAGCTCCTCTGAGGAGGAAGGGAGGGCTAGAAGGAGGAGGAGGCCAGGAGTACACATTCAGCCTCCAGGGGAGCCACCTTTGGGAGGCCAGGCGCAGGCACAAGGGCTGTGGGGCCAAGAGGTTGTCCAAGGTGGAAGGGGCCACAGAAGATGCCACTATCCTGCTGCCAGGGTTTACAGGCGGCAAAGCAGCTACCTCAATATGTCTGAGATACAATGCCAAAGGAGGCTCCGACTGTCAAGGGAGACAGTCAACTACATCTGTCAGATGATTGGCCCTGAGGTCTCCCCTAACTGTGTGGGTGGACACCCCATGCCAGTGGCTCTGAAGCTCACAGTTTCCCTCCACTTCTATGCCCCTGGCTCCTTCCAGGGGTTGGTGGGTGATCTTTGTGGTGTCTCCCAATCAGCTGTCCACACTTGTGTCGAGCAGGTTACAGACGCTCTGTTCAGATGGGCATTGACATTCATCCACTTCCGTTAGGACCAGGCAAGTCAGACACAGTGAGCCAGAGGCTTTGCGGCCAGTGCTGGCTTCCCCCGTGTCCAGGGTGCTATAGACTGTACACATGTGGCCATCAAGGCTCCAGCAGGTGAGCCCGGTGCCTTCGTCAACAGGAAGGGCTTCCACTCCATGAACGTGCAGATAGTGTGTGATCACAGGATGCTGATTCTACAAGTCTGTGCAAGGTACCCAGGCAGCTCCCACAACACCTACATCCTCAGACACTCCCAGGTGCCGGGGCTCTTCAGTGCTCCAGCCCGGCTGGATGGATGGCTGCTGGGTGACAAGGGCTATCCCCTCAGAAGGTGGCTCATGACGCCTCTCCACCATCCAAGAACAGAAGCTGAGCAGCGGTACAATAGGAACCACGGCTCCACAAGGGCTGTGGTGGAGAGAGCCATCGGTCTTCTCAAGATGCGGTTCTGATGCCTGGACCGCTCAGGGGGTGTACTACAGTACCTCCCAGATTGTGTGTCGGAGATAGTGGTTGCATGCTGCACTCTCCACAATCTTGCGCTGGAAAGGGGGGGGGATGCAGCGGACGATGAAAGTGTTGACACGGTGGACATGATGAGTCCAGCACTGATTCTGAGGATGAGGAAGCACAGGGGGATGGTGAGCGGCTAAACACTGACCCGGGACTACACCAAGGAGGCAGGGACACCCGGGATACTTTAATCCAACGAACCTTCAGCTAGCTCCACACAAATGGATCAGCAGGACCAGCCTTGCCCGGCGCTTCCATACTCGCCACTTAAGTGCTAAATCTGCCAGGTCATCAGCTGCAACTAAGGGCTTTGGACATAAACTTCAATGTCCACTCAAACACTCATGACAAGTATGTAAAACATACAAATGCAGAACAAAGGAGCCACCCTCAGCCATCGTAACACATTTGAATTTTAATTTTCAAATCAGAAGTTCTCCCAATAATTAAACAATACTGTAATTAAGCAAAAAGAAACCCCAAGCCCTAATCTCCGGCCAACACAAAAGCACCAATGAGTAACCCGTGGTGTGCCTAAGGTGCCTTATATTTTCATTTCTGGGTGCTAGGTCTTGGTGCCGCCCCATCGCTGGGAGTGGTATCTGAGCCAGCCTGCTGACCCTGCTGTCCTGTTGGCCTCAATGACCTTGGCGGTCATCCTCTGGCCCGTGGAGCCTGTGCTGGTCCCGCCTGGGAGGGAGCTGCCAGTCCCACAGCTGGCACCTCCCCAGTCGTCGCAGCCTCACCAGATGCTATGGTCACTGGGAGAGGGGTGGAGGAGCTGGTGCCTTCATCCAGAGTGCCCTGAGAGGAGCCCATAGAGACGCCAGGCAGCTGCTGCACTGACAAGAGGTCACCTCGGACCTCCCTGCTCACCGTGGATGGATGGGCACTGACTGGGAAAGTTGATGCCCAGACCATCTCCTACACTGGCACTGACCAGCTGAGGTCAATGCCGATGTGAGGGCTTGCTGGTCAGAGTGCATCCCCAGGAAGCCCTGATGTGTCTCCTGGAGGAGCCTCTCCACAAGGGTCGCCACTCTCTCCATGGAGGACGCATGGCACTCGGACATGAGGCTCATTGCTTCGGCAAGTGTCTGTGTGTTCTCCTCCACCATGGAGACAAAGCCAAGCACAGCTTCATGTTTCTCCCCCAGATGCTCCTGCACACCCGGCCACATTTCCTGCAGCTGCTGCGTCACGGACAACTCCAGAGACACATCATCAGGCACCAACTGAGCATGTGCCTTGTCCCCTGCAGTCCTCCAACTGCTGGCGCCATGGACACTCTCTGTCTCTGCCAGCTCCTCCAGCGATTGTGAAGTGCCCTCTCCACTGTGCCCCGGGACACTAGTCGATGTTGCAATGCCCACTGAGGTGCTAGCATCTGCGCTGGTGCCTGCCTTGCAGAAATGATGTGATGCAGGTGACAGTTAAGGGCCCTCAGGTGTGAGGGGGGACATCTGGAATTCCTCCTGGCGGACAGGCTCTGATGATGCTGAAATTAACAACAAGGACGGTGGATCAGTTAGCATGCACACAGTGACACACTTCATCCCTTTCCCCCTGGCTCATTATTCGCTCAACCTTCCAGAACCTATGGACATGAACATTGGTGGGGTGGCAAACAGTGAGGAGGATAGCCTTACATTACAGGAGGATATAGAGGGGCTGGTCAGATGGACTGATGAATGTCAAATGGAATTTAATGTGGATAAGCGTGAGTTGATGCACTTGGACAGGACAGACAAGGCATGGGAATACACAATGAATGGTAGGACTCTGGGAAGTAACAAGGATCAGAGGAACCTTGGTGTGCATGTCGATTGGTCCCTTAAAGTAGTGGGACAGGTACATAAGGTGTTTAAGAAGGTATATAGCATACTTACCTTTGTGAGCCGAAACATAGAGTGTAGGAGCAGAGAAGTAATGTTTGAGCTGTAGAAAATGCTGCTTAGGCCACAGCTATAGTTCTGCCTGCAGTTCTGAAATGCGCTTTATGGGAGGGATGTGATTGCAGTGGAGAGAGTGCAGAGGTCTTTTACCAGGATGTTGCCTGACCTGGAGAGCTTTAGTTATGAGGAGAGATTGCATAGACTGGGGTTATTTCCCCTGGAGCAGAGGAAATTGAGGGGGGGCATGATTGAGGTGTATAACCTTATGAGGGGCTTAGATAGGGTCGACAGAAAGGAACTTTTCCCTTTAGCAGAGGGATCAGTAACCAGGTGGCATCGATTTAAGGTAAGGGGCATAAGGTTTACAGGGGATGTGATGAGCAACTTTTGCACCCAGAGGGTGGTGGGAATGTGGAACTCACTGGCTGAAAGGGTGGTAGACGCAGAAACCCTCATAACATGTAATAAGTATTTGGATGTGCACTTGCGATGCCATGGCATACAAGGCCATGGGCATTGTGCTGGGAAGTGGGATTAGAATAGTTAGGTACATGTCTGACCCGCGCATACTTGATGGACCGAAGGGCCTTTTCCTGTGCTGCACACCTCTGCCTCTATCACTTTTGTGACCGAGCAATGTTGCAACAATAACTAATTTAACAATCATCAGCGCTATGGATGTTAGGAGGATATAACAGATCTCACAGTTGGCCTCAAATACCTGGCCGTTCCACCCCAGCCTCATCGACACCAGTTGACCTGAGTGCATGGCGCCTCCTGCTCAAAGCGGCTTAAGATGAGGAGGTGGGCCTGGCCGCCTCCAGTCTTCACACGCTCTGAGGCATTGTGAGCATGCTTCTCCTCAGAAAGAGAGAACATCATTCATTACAACAAATTGTACATAGACTCTGCACGTGCACACTGCACCCCAAGCACAGTGAGTCACATCAGGCTTCCAGAGCCTCCTCTCCCCACTACTGCTGATCACTTACACAAAGACAGCCTGTTCCCCACTGCCACACCCCAACCCCCCCCAACCCCCACGGTCTCTTGGACACATGCTGCATCCATCACTTTTGGAACCACTTGGTATTTGCTCCCATAACAAGGATGCGCAGCTATGTGCAGCGTAGAAGGTGGCAGATGATTCTTGGTCACGACACCTTGAGGCTCCCCTTCCACCAACTCGTCACCCTGAATAGGACATGTGTTGGAGTTCTGAGTATGGGCCTAGCTGCATCTCCTGCAGGTTGCCTCCAGACTAGTCACGTGCGACTAAGAGCAGCACATGGTGCAGGGGAGAACACATCTCCTCATGAACCACTCAGGCTGATCTAAGCATGGGCACTATCTGCTTGCCGTGGGAAGGAAAAATGCCCAACATGATTCAATGCAGTCACGACAGTAAGACTTGGTGGGGGGGTGGGGGGGGCCTCAAAGGCTAAGGCTACCTGCTGGGTTAAATGCCCAATACCAACATGGTACTCACCCTTCCAGAGTGCAACAAATCGTTGAAGCGCTTACGGCACTGGATCCAGGTGCACCGCACCACATCGCGGGAGCTCACAACCTCCGCCACCTCCTCCCAGGCACGTTCGGTCATGTGGGGGGGGCCTCCTCCTCCCATCCTGGGGGACCAACACCTCCCTCCATGCTGCCATCTCCTCGAGGGCAGCAAGGCAGACGTCAGAAAAACGAGAGGCGCATTGGCCCGCCTGCATAAAATGGCGGCGCAGACCCGATCACGGGCAGCGATCAGGTCCACACCCGCGTCCGCTCTTCCTTCCACGCGGAAAACTCTGCCCACATTGTTGGCACTGTTGTATTTGAGAGGTCACTTTCTTTTCTTGTGCCAAATAAATTGCTTCACCACCATCATCCTGGCATCCAGGCACACAAAGGCCAATTTTAGTCCTGTGGAAACCAAGATGAGTGGGCAAGAGGGTGGGCGCTGACGTAACTCTAGGCATGGGCGAGCACTGAGTGAAAGCTCCCTGAAGGCAGAGAGCAGCTTCAAGGAGCTGAGGGCTTGAAAACAATTAAATAAAGTATTTAAAATTGGGAAAAAATGTCCAAGCATCACAATCAGTCACCTTAACATATACATGATAAAAATGCTGCCTGTGGATTTTTTTTATTACTTAATAACAGAAACCTCATCCCGCCCTTGGATGAAGTTTCATGAAAAATGCAAAGTCCATCTTGCCATTTTTACCCTCCACCAACCATAAGGTTGGACGGACCATGAGAAATCAGAGACAATTGCAACTTTACTTACATTAATTGGCCTTTTAACTCTCAGTGGGCGCATTACCCGCACAACTGAGGGGTGACGTTGGGATGCTCCCCGATGTCATCTCACGCAATTTCATGTCCAATCGGGTTGGGCGCCTGACCGCACGCCAACCATAAGGCAAAAATTCTGCCCCTGCTCTTCTGAGCAAGTGTGAGGGACACCTTCAAAGGCACTGGGGTACTTCATTAAATATGTATATTGGGTTTTCATGATGTCATTGGAGCCCAGCTGCAACTGTAATTGGAGGCCTGGGTAGGGAAGTGACTGTGGTGTCTCGAACAGGCTAACCTGGCAGTGAGAGGAGCTAGAGCCAGAAAAGGCCCATAAGGGTAAATGGATTTTGTTTTAGTTTCCTGGAATGCTCCTTGGATCCCCACCAGGAAGCTTTGCGGTCCACTTCCCCAGGCTTCACACCCCCTCCCCTAACCACAAAGCCCTCCTGACTCTCCTGTCAACCACTTACCTAATTGCCAGGTGCCAGTCCTTTAGGTGCCTGGCTTTTTGATTCCACCAGGAATCTCCTCCTTGGTGCTGCCACTTCCTGTCAGGTACAGGTGAAGACAGAGGGCACCAATGCAGGTGAGGCCTGGGAGGTAGAGTTTCCTGGGCTTCACCTTGGGGAGGAACATCTGCCTCACGCCTACCCACATGACTCCTGCAACAAATTAAAATTGGCTCTAGGACCTTTTTAATCCATCTGAACTGGATAGTGAAAACTGGATAGTCTTGGAGAAGTTAAAATAGGAACCGAATACACTTTACCTCCTCAGGTCCTCAGTATTAAGAAGTACTTCAGCTTGACATTGTCAGGATTAATAGTGACATTTCTTTCAGTTATTAATTTCAGTCCTAAAATAGTTACATTAGCTGGAAGAGGTATCAGAACATGCTGCACATACTTATGAGATATCCTTTACTAAAAGATCTGGGATGAACAAGCACACCTATTCTCCTGGTGACTCCTACAATATGCCAAATAAGGCAAACTTTGCACAACACTCAGTCTTCTTTGGTGAAGTCCTCAGAGAACTTCCAAAGTAAATAGTATTGGTGAAGTAGTGACAGATTGTCCCAGCAAGCCTCCTGATGTGTTTCAAAAGCCCTCTTCAAACCTCCAGCAGCAAATGAACAGTAAAGTATATCTTTAAGTAAAGTATAAAAGTAATAAAAGTATAAAGTAATAAAGTATATCTTTAAGTAAAGCTTGAAATCCTCAGCAACGACTTGTTTATTCCCAGATACTCGCTGTTCAGAGGGAACAATTTAAGTGCCAATCAACCCTTTAATGATCCTCCATTCCTAGCAGCCACTTCAACTCCTTTGCTAAGATGACATCTTGCACTAAATGCAAGCTAACCTGGAGTTTCAGCTGAAAACTCCACACTGCCCACCTCGGATGCCTGCTAGTGCCCAAAGGAACCACCAAAAATCACTTCCCTAGTCCATCGCGGGCACTTGCTCTCTTAAGCTTTTCCCTGTTTGATCCAGCCTACTTGCTGCACACTCACTCCAAATGATATTGTGGAAATGCATACTGTTAAGAAACAGCCTGAGTTATGTGAGGCTATTCCAGACATCATGAAAATTATGATGAAAAACCATAGAGCTGTAACTGGTTCTGTTTGGACAAGCTCGAATTGGCTAGAATTCCAGCTCATTGAATTAGGAGATTCAAATCCACTTAAAACATCCAATAAGCAGTTCAAACAATGTTTTAATCACTTTCAACTGTGCCAGCCCAAGCCCCTGCCATATTGATATAGACTGCTGTGGAGATTTTATTCAGAATGGAAGCAGAATTTGGCACTAGGCATTAATGAATATGAACAACTAATTCAACTGTAACAGACAGCTATGTGTCCATCTTGACAAGCCCCTTTTACCCATTTAAAAAAAAGTCTTTCAGTAGTGAACCCTTAATAAAAAAAAATCACTTTTGTATTTGCAGGTCGTGGATTTTGTATTTCTGTTATCTGGAGTCTTTCTGTTATCATCGATTGTATTGGGTATAATTCTTCTTTGTTGAAATGTTCCACCTCACAGCTGCAACTCATTAAGTAATCAAACAGGATAAGGACTGATTTTCTCATTTGAATTCAGTGTGATCAGTATGTTGAACATCTTTTACAGACCTAGCATTTTTGTCATATCTGGTAATGAGTAAACAACACTTTCCAGCTGTTACAGGGATTAGCAGGCTCCAGAGGTTACAAAGTTTCAGTAATGCAACAAAAGGAATTATTTTTCTACATTTTCTGCAATTCAGGACTCTCTAAATTATTATTTCTCACATCATTTCAGTTCCTCCATATTTTAAACTGGTGAAAGACGCAGTTAGAACTTTGTGTTGGGAACCTTTACGTTGCTATGTCTCAACCCAGGAGCAGGTTCAAAAATTCCAATCAGGATATCTGGACTATTGGTTCAAGATATTTAATTGGAAATACAAATCCAAAAATAAATCAGGTGACCAAAGTTCCAAAACCAGGATTTCAAGCTCACCTTAAAAGCTTTTCAGAGAGGCTGACCCTTTTGAGCCGAAATAAATAATGTAAATACCAAGGGCAAGGCATTTTTATAAAAACAAAAACAGAATTACCTGGAAAAACTCAGCAGGTCTGGCAGCATCGGCGGAGAAGAAAAGAGTTGACGTTTCGAGCCCTCATGACCCTTCGACAGAACTTGCGTTCGAGTCCAAGAAAGAGCTGAAATATAAGCTGGTTTAAGGTGTGTGCTATTTTGTTGTGAAATGTGTATTTTTAAGTCTTTATGCTTCTTATTTTCAGCATTAGAAATATCAATACTGAAGCAGTGGTCAAAAGAATTAATTATTCCAGTTTCTGGTTTTAATTGGCAGATTTTCCTTACAAGAGTTCTGATGTGTTATTGTATTATGAGCATGAATGAAAATGAAGCAGGTGGAAGAAGTCTGTATATGAGAAAACTTGATGACCAAGTGTATGATTGACCAACTGGAATACATGTAGTTACACTGTTTTCATAATGTGCTAGCAGATCACCAGTGGTCATGTTCATGAGGAGTCAAAGGTTACATTGATCTAAGTGTAAAAATAAGAGAAGGATGAAAACAAATGGACTAAGAATATATCTAGTGAAAGAATTGTAATTTGCTGCCAAGAAACACTGACTTAAATGTTCTTAATTGGTCCCTGGAAATAATTTGCTGACTTCCTTACTCACTACAATTGGATAAATACATTTTATATAAATAATTTGTTTATCCTGATGAGTGCCAGACAAAAAATTTTGATAGCATGTCTCTTTGTTTCAACAGTACTCAGATTATTGTCCACCTCTGTCTGTCTCTCTGAACCAACTCCTTTGAAATAAAAATAACACATAATATTAATCATCCTGTGAAAGTTTCCCACAGAAAGGTTTCAAAATTCACCCTCCAGTTTGTTCCCTAAGTAGTTGAGAAAAAAATATATAAATGGACAAATGCTGTTAAAGCTTTGATATGATATGCTTTGAGTAACTGACTATGAGAGTCATAATGTTACATGCTGGGAAAATGTTGTTCTACACTTCTTGCATTGCAGCATCTAGAGAACTTCAGGTATAGTTGTAGATGATAGAAAGATATAATATCAAACCCAACTCCAGGATTTTTTGGAGATTCTGAGGTATCTTGGTAAAAAGGTTAATAAAGCTTTGCCAGATACAAAAGATAATTGTTTCAGCTTATTATTGTGAAACTTGCAATTTTATCTTTTTAAAATAGTGATAACAACTCGTTTTAACCGTGATTCAGCCTGCAATCTTCAGCAGCAGACCAGGCAACAGGTAATAGGGGATAGGTGCCTGGTTTTTTTTAATTCATTCCTGAATAACTTCATTCTCTGTGTTATCAACACTTGTTTTACATTTGTACAGAATAATGATCACTCAAACATCATCGCTACACAGAAGACAGCACAACATAATCTCATCCAGATGAAGAGCATAAAGCTTTACAGGTATAAACCTCCAAGCTCTCCTGAGAGACATTGAAGGCACAAGGTGCATGACATCTGGAAGTGGGTGCCACCAAGCTTGCCAGGAATGTAACCTGTGCTATCCGGAGGAAAGTCACAATGGTATTGAGTGCCAATTCGTTCACTCAAGAACGTTAAAAATTTCAACAAGATCTGAAAAATTTCAATGATCCTATCATTTTTAGGAAGGTACCATACTGGACATTCATGTCCTTTTCTTCCTTGTCCAACCTGGGCACCAACACAATCTTCACCTTCTGAAAGCATCATTTGCACATTTAACCCTTGACTGTGTTCTCCGGTTAAGAGGAGCTGTAACTCAATAGCCTACACTATGGGCTCCATTTTAGTTTGAATATATTGAAATTAGTCCCTGTGACTACACAGCTCCTCAAAATACCAAATACTTATATGTATAATCTAAAAAACCTCTTCCATCCACTTTAACAGCCTCACATCTCTTACTTCACTACGTCAATGCTCACACTCCCCTAGCCATTGGTTATTCATCAATGTTCTTGGATGCAAAATTGCCATTCAGTGCCCAAATGTAGGCTATTGGAGGGGGCATTGCCACCTTCAAACTCTTCACACCTTTAAGGAATAGACCATGGAGCTAATGGACAATCACTCAGCTTTTGCCATCAGAGATGACAAGGTCACAAGCACTTATCTGATGCCAGGTTAGTGATTGGGCAGCTACATAGTCATACTGGAAATCCTAGGAAGCGACACACCGATTGACCTTTATGTCCTCAATGTCTTTCTCCTTAACTCCAAGGGGGGTAATGCTCACCCATTCTTAGTTCTAATCCCTACCCACTCCCACTTTCCTAAGGAATCATGGCAGAGGCCAGTGGGGAACTGCTGAAGGAATTGCAGGAAGCTTCAGAAAGCATAAGGGAACTTGAAGTAAAGTTGCATAATGGGTGGAAATGATTTGCACCCATTATCTTCACTCCAAAATTGTCTTTACAACTTATATATCCTTAATGTGTTGAAAATGACAATGAAATACACTCAGAATTATTCTGTAGGCAATTGGCAATTGCATTATAGGGCAAGAACATAAGAACACAAAATATTGGAGCAGGGGTAGGCTATATGGCCCCTCAAGTCTGCTCTTCTATTCAATTAGATTGTGTTTGGTCATATATCAAATCCAATTTCCTGCCCTATCCTCATGTTCCTTGATTCCCTTAGTGCCAAAAAATCCATCAATCTCAGACTTGAATATACACATTGACTGAGCCTTCACAGGCCCCCTTGGGTAGAGAATTTCAAAGAGTTACAACTCTTTTACTGAAGAAATTTCTCCTCATTGCAGTCCAAAACGGCCAAGCTTCTTAGCCCGAGACTACGACACCTAGTTCTAGACTCTTCAGGCAGAGGAAACAACCTGTCATCATCTACCCTGCCAAAGACTTCATTCCTCTGAACCTGAGAGAATATCGGCCTATTCTATTCAATCTCTCCTCATAAAACAACCCTTTAATCCTAGGAATCAATCTAATGAATCTTTCTTACACCGCCTCTAAGGCTATTATATCATTAGAGACAAAAACTGTACATTTTCCTCAAGGTTTGGACTCACCAAAGCCCTATATAATTGCAGAAAGGTTTCCTTACTCTTATTGCCAAAACCCCTCGAAGTAAATGCTAACATACTAATTGCCTTCCTAATTGTTTGATAAAAAGCACCCATATGTCAATTAAAAGTAATTAATGCCAAAGCTCATTGGGAATCCAGTTAACAGAATTAATGCCCAGCAGTCAAATACAGGTAGTTACAGGGCCGGATAAGCCCCTCCCAACACAGGAGGCATGTAGCGCCACAATTATATACTTACTGGGCCACTCCCACTGCCTGCCATCTACTCCAGCACAGAAAATGTGGCAAATTGTGACCTAACATGAACTAAAACCAATGTTATCAATCTAATCACCATTTACTTTTCTGCCCCAAATACAATTTGCCTTTAGGTTGCTATTTCCTTGAAGTGAATGTGTTCCTGAAGGCTATGTAAACCACACTAGGTGAGTCCATTTGTGATTCTTGTTGTGGAGTTGGGAATGTTTTGACAGGTAAGTTTAAGAGCTCTTCCCAACTTCAACTGTCATAATTCGATGCTGTTTTAAAAGCTCAATATGTTATTAATGCAGTGATGATCATAGGGCTGTGTCCTTGAAAAGTGACCATTAAATTGACCAGCACTGTCTAAGGGTTCAGATGCATCAGAATACTTTCTCCAATAAAGTGTTATTTTGCATTCAACAGTATGGAAATTCAAATATTAATGTAGGTAGGGGAGTGGTTTGATTTTAATATTGATTTAATGTCCTGACATCTGTTAAACACTTGAAGCACTCTTCCAATATCCATTAGATACAGAACCAAAGAGCCAAAAAATAACTCTAGCAAGTCTTTGAAATGTTCAAAACTGTTAAATAGCCCCATGCCCCTTCCAACCCATACCCCTTCAATAAACCACAAGCATCCTCCATACCCACTTGTCAGTATCCACTAGTACATTAGTGCAAGCTCATTAGTGGGGCTTGGAGTTCAGCCAGGCATTTACAATGAGATTTAGTTTTGCAACTGTATTAAAAAGCATGTTGAACAGATGGCCTCATTATGAATATATGGCTGAGCACAACTAATGGTTTCATACTTGTGGGGACTATTTATACAGCTGTGAAGGGGACTGCTATATTTATTTGATTGAAAGTTTTATGAGCTTATGATAAGTTTATCCTTCTCTGAAGTGATTTTTCAATGCCCTTTTGCTAATTGGACAAGATTATGAGATGTTGAAACAAAAACAGAAAATGCTGGAAAAACTTCGCAGGTCTAGCAGCATTTGTGGAGATAGAAATAGAGTTAATGTTTTGAGTCTATATGACCCTTCTTCGGAGCCTTCTTCAGAGATCTTGAAGCTGTTCTCAATAGGTTCATGAATGGCTGTGATTGATTTACAGTTTTATGAGCTTGTAATAAAGGGATAATTTTTTTCAAGGGGATTTTGAATACCTGTTTTTTTTTTATTTTGACAGTTTCATGAACATTTCAAAGACTTTCCAGTGTTATTTTATGGCTTATTGGGTTCTGTACTGTTGGATACTAGAAGGAGGGGGAAGGAGAATGCATGGGGGTTGTATGGAAAGAACATGGAGTATGGCAGGTTTAAGAGGAGTTGAGGGGGCATAGAGGGTATTGAGAGGGTAAGGAAGGGCATGGAGATATGGAAGGGTTATGAGGGTTGAGGGCTAGGGGGCCTGATAACTGTGAATAGAACTGGGTCAGTGTCCCAGAGACTGGAGGCAGGCCTTCTGATATGCTCGCCATTGCATCCACCCATCTCCGTGGCCACATTGGACCTGCTTTGGGAGGTGGTGGCCCCGATGCCAGCCCATCTCCACCTCCTCACGAAGAAAATTCCATGGCCTGAATCTTCGGGTCGGTGTGCGGGGGGAGGGGCCTGCTAGCCGACGCGTAAAGCGACGTGCGGTGACATCACTGCGGGTCATTCCGATCTTCAGTTCGGCGGGCGCGCATTGGAGTTGGCTGTGCGCCTGCCGAACTGTCAAAGGCCTGTTTGAGGTCATTTAAAAATCAATTGAAACCATTAACAGGGCTACCCGTCCAACCTTAAGGTTGGCGGGCAAGTGAAGAGCCCAGGGGGCCTTCGCACTTCTCATGAAACCTCATACATGGGCAGGATGAGGTTTCATGAAGGCTCTATAAACGAAATAAAAATTTTCATTGAAATACATAAACATGTCCGAGCTCATGTGACACTGTGCGTGTCTCAGGGAGATTTCTGTGCCCTTTCGGGTGCATGCTTGGCTGGTCAGATGCAACAGTCCAATTAACAATTGGACTATTGCAGGATTTCTAACCCATAACTTCACCTCTGATTGAATTGTCACTTATCAGAGAATGTGAGCCGATGTGCACCTGAAAGGTCAAAACATTCAGAGATCAGAAGACTGTGGGTCCTATTTCCCTTCACATTGACATTCACTGCAAATGTGCACCGATTTTTCTCACCAGGAGAAGAAAATCAGATTGCTTCAAATCAGTTGGTTAGCCTCTCCAAAGGATCTTGCCAGCAGGAGGGGAGGAGATGCTTAGTTGCTCCACATTACTTTAGAATCAGCAGTGCAGGGGATTGGCACTGTGCCTTTCCTATAGCTGCTGGTCATCCTCCTTTGGTCGCTGACAGCTCTCCCCAATCTCCCGGGGTTGTTCACTGCTCACTGCCTGGCTCCTGTCCCCGTTCTCCTGTGACTGTTATTGTTCTCTCTTGGCTGCTCTCATTTCTCTCCAATAACTGCTTACTATTCTTCATTACCTGTTAAATGGCCCAACTTCACCAGGGGAAAAATTTTCCCCCAGTTGGGTGGGGGAAGTACGGGAGTGGGCACGCTTCCGATCAGCGCCGGTAGAGCTCACAGATCTCCCTGAGGCTAAGTGCTGCCTCAGGGAGATCAGCTCTGATTTAAAACTTTTAATAAGCATGTTTAAAAATTTTCCCTGCCATGTTCCCTCATGTGACACTGTCACATGATTTGGGACATGTCCATAAGTTTTACTGAAACCTTTCTTAAAAATTTAAAAACCCTCATGAAATCTCATCCCGCCCATGGATGAGGTTTGATGCTTTTTCCGAAGCCCGCCAGGGCTCCCAGCCTGGCCGCCAACCTTAAGCTTGGATGGGAAGGTCTATTAACGACCTTAATTAATTTTTCAATGGCCTCAATAGGCCATCGACAGGTCGGCGGGCGCATAGCTGACTCGGCTGCACCCCCACCGACCTGAAAATGGAAATGACGCAGGGTGACATCAGGAGTTCCAGCTGACATCATCCTGCATCATTTTACACGTCGACGAGTGGGCCCCGCCTCCAGATATTGGGCAAACAGGGATCAGAAAATTGACTCTTATATGATCGATTTAGTTTGTTCCTGGAACTAAAACGTTGAGACTTTATCTGCAAACTTAAAGAATCATATCTTGCAACATATTTGGAAAATGAAATCATAAGAATATAGTCAAATCATGTGGCCTTTTGAGGATACATTTCCTGGTCCTTGTTTGTGGTGTGTACAACAAAAGCTGGGGCCAATCTTTGACAAGTCACAGGCCTTTTGCCCACATTTTTCTGATACATGATTGCACCATTCAAAGTACCTTGTTACAGGCAAGGACTTGGAAAGCCTAGACAATGATGTTTTTCAGTTGTATTGTTCCTTGTGATTCATGGCAGTTCTACACACTACACGGGGCCTGAGCTAGCTCTCAGGTTGCCTCCAAGCATAGCAGAATTATCCAACAACTGGCCTGTTTTCACTTCCTGCAGCTGCAACTTACTTTGATTAATCTTCTCTATGTCAATGGCATTGCTTTTTGAGCTGGTTCCTTGAACCATCTATGAAGAGTAACATAACAGCCCAAATTGTTATGGAGATTCTTATCACTTGGCTGTACCTGTACTGTTTCATACATCATCTACTAGGAGACTTTCTCTTGAGACATTCACTGATTGTAGAATAATGGGCCTCTGTGAAGACTTTAAATCCCTTAATAATAGTAAGAGTTGTTCATTACCTGAATCCTGTTATAATTCATGCTTTTAGATATCTATGGTGTAATTTTGACTTGGACAATGTTGTGAAATTAACGGGTGAGCATGTGGACTTTATTTAAATAAAGAGTGGAGAGACTTCATTTAAAAAGACCGCGGAGAGCAGCATTGGTGAGTTAGATTGGTGAGTATTTCTAGTCTTTAGATTAAAATTAAGGTCTATAGTTAGTGTTTAGATTCTAGTCTTTATTTTCTCTTTTGTAAAAATAGCTTGTTAAGTGTAAGATCAATACTGATGTCAATAATTAATTTCAATATAGTGTAAAGGGCAGGGATACTAGAGTTATTAATTAATAAATTAAATAAAATACGATAGTGATGTCAGGACAGGTGATGTGTTGCTGCTGCAGCATGTGGGACTGCTGGACAACAAGGTGATCCAGAGCGAACAGATCTGTAGTAAGTGTTTGCAGCTCAAAGAAATTTACATCTGAGTTGAGGATCTGGAGTCCGAACTGCAGATATTGCACCACATCATGGAGGGGGAAAGTTACCTGGATACTTTGCTCCAGAATGCGGTCACAACCCTCAAGTTAGATAATCCGAATTTGCTCTGTGATCAGGGACAGGAGGCTGTGACTGCAGGTGAGGCAGGTACGGGGACCCAGGGGGTAGCATTCAAGGAGCCTCAGCCCCTGCAATTTTCTAACAGTTCTTGCAAGCTGTATGGACGAGAGTGGGGACTGCAGGGAAGATGAGTGAACTGACCATGGCACTGTGGTACAGGGAGCCATTCAAGTGGGGGAAGGAAATAGGAACGTAGCAGTGGTATGGGACAGTATAATTAGGGGGATAGATACTGTTCTCTGCAATCATGAATGTGAGTCCTGAAGGCTGTGTTGCCTGCCCAGTGCCAGGGTTAAGGACATCTCCTCAGGGCTGGAGAGGAACTTGGAGTGGGAGGGGAGGGATCCAGTTGTCGTCGTCCACGTTGGTACCACTGATGTTAATAGGACTAGAAAGGAGTTTATGCTGAAAGAAGTTGAACAGTTAGGAGCTAAGTTAAAAAGCAGAACCTCCAAGGTAATAATCTCGGGATTACTACCTAAACCACTGACAAACTGGCATAGGGTAAATAAAGTTAAGGAGTTAAATGCGTGGCTCAAAGACTGGTGTGGGAGGAATGGGTTTCGGTTCATGGGGCACTGGCACCAGTACTGGGGCAGAAGGGAGCTGTTCTGGTGGGAAGGACTTCACTTAAACCATGCTGGGACCAGTGTCCTGGTGAATCAAATAACTGGGGCTGTACAGAGGCATTTAAACTAAATAGAGGTGGGGAGGGTTCTGGAGAGAGAATAAATATGCTTACAAAGCAAAAGGATATTGTGGCATTGCAGGGCAGCTACTTAGGTAATGATACCCAGAGTGTGACAGGAAGGGGCAGAGTGTACAAACATAAAGAAGATAAAGCAAACAGCGTAAAAAGGGGAAAAATAGTAGAGAGGCAAAATTAATGGCCCTTTACTTAAATGCACATAGTATTCAGAACAAAATAAATTAATTAACGGCACAGATAGAGGAAATAAATACAATAACTATCACCAGAGAAAAATTACTAGGGAGACTAATGAGGCTAAAGGCTGATAAGTCACCTAGACCTGATGGGTTGCATCCTAGGATATTAAATGAGGTAGTTACAGAGATAGAGGATGCACTGGTAGTAATCTTCCAAAAATCCTTAGATTCTGGAAAAGTCCCAGAGGATTGGAAGACTGCCAATGTGAAACCCTTATTCAAAAAGGGAGGGAGACAAAAAACAGGCAACTATAGGCCAGTTAGCTTAACACCTGCCATTGGGAAAATGTTAGAGTCTATTATAAAGGATGTGATAGCAGAGCATTTAGAAATGCATAATATAATCCAGCAGAGTCAGCATGGCTTCATGAAGGGGAAATCATGCCTGACAAATTTATTAGAATTCTGAGGAGGTAACAAGCAGGATATATAAAGGGGAACCAGTAGATGTAATATATTTGGATTTCCAAAAGGCATTCGATAAGGTACACAAGGCTACTTAATAAGAGCCCATGATGTTGGGGGTAGAATATCAGCATGGATAGAGGGCTGACTAACTCACAGAAGACAGAGATTTAGGATACAGGGGGCATTTTCAGGAAGGCAACCTGTAACTAGTGAAGTGCCACAGGGATCAGTGCTGGGGCCACAATTACTTACAATATATATTAATGACTTGGATGAGGGAAATGAATGCATTATCGCCGAGTTTGCTGATGACACAAAAATAGGTGCGAAGGTAAGTGGTGAGGATGACACAAAGGGCAGAATTTTACATTCGGCATGTGGGCGTGCGCCTAACGCGCTGGAAAGTAAAATGACACCTGATGACATCGGGCGTGTGTCCCAATGTCGCTGTGCACCGTCACGATATTTCGCTAGGCGGGTGCTCTATGAGGACAGAGGCACACCCGCCATTAATTAACGGGCCAGTTAAGGCCCTTGGGGCACCAATTGTCTGTGATTTTACGCAGCCTGTGTGATTTTCAGGGCATCATATGGGCGCAACAGACAGGCGGGTAGGCCACATTTTCAAAAACCTTATCCACAGGAGGGATAAGAGGGGTCAGCGGGCTCGCTAATGCGAGTTGCTAGCACTTTAGCTTATAAGTTGCTGCTGCCTGTTTGTGTGAACAGGACAACTTCATTTCACTTCAGAGCTGCTTTGACAGAAATAACAGGCTTCAGTTCATGACTCTGGAGGAGCCATACCATTTGGACCCTTCCAGGTATCAGACACCTTCCCTTACCCCGGGAATGGGGATTGTGGTCTCCGCTGGAGCCACCTCCTCTGAGGAGGAAGAGAGGGCCTGAGGGGGGAGGAGGCCAGGTGTCCCTATTCAGCCTCCAGGGGAGCCACCTGTGGGAGGACAGGTGCAGGCACAAGGAGGGCAGGGCCAACAGGAAGTCCTAGGCGGAAGGGGCCGCAGAAGATGCCACTATCCTGCTGCCAGGGTTTACAGGCGGCGAAGAAGCTACCTCAATATGTCTGAGGTGCAATGCTGAAGGAGGCTCTGCCTCTCAAGGGAGACAATGACCCCCATCTGTCAGATGATTGGCCCTGAGATCAACTCCAACTGTGTGGGTGGACACCCCATGCCTGTGGCACTGAAGGTCACAGTGGCCCTTAACCTCTATACCTTGGGGTCTTTCCAGGGGTCAGTGGGTGATCTTTGTGGAGTCTCCTAATCAGGCGAGCATTGACTTTCATTCACTACTGCATGGATAAGGCCAACCAGGCTGAGCGAGCCAGAGGCTTTGCGGCCATTGCTGGCTTCCCCCGTGTCCAGGGTGCTATAGACTGTACACATGTGACCATCAAAGCGCCAGCAGGTGAGCCCGGTGCCTTCGTCAACAGGAAGGGATTCACTCTATGAACGTGCAGATAGTGTGTGATCACAGGATGCTGATTCTACAAGTCTGTGCAAGGTACCCAGGCAGCTCCCACGACACCTACATCCTCAGACACTCCCAGGTGCCGGGGCTCTTCAGTGCTCCAGCCCGGCTGGATGGATGGCTGCTGGGTGACAAGGGCTATCCCCTCAGAAGGTGGATCATGACGCCTCTCCTCCATCCAAGAACAGAGGCTGAGCAGCGGTACAATAGGAGCCACGGCTCCACAAGGCTGTGCTGGAGAGAACCATTGTTTTCTCAAGATGTGCATCTGGGTGCACCCCAGTACCCCCCAGATCGTGTGTCACTGATAGTGGTTGCATACTGCGCTCTCCACAATCTGGTGCTGGAAAGGGAGGACGCAGTGGAGGAAGAGGTTGTTGACACAGCTGCTCTGTCAACAGACGATAAGTCCAGTAGTGAGTCCGAGGACGAGCACGGTCAGGAGAATGCTGAGGGTATAGACACTGACCTGGGCAACTTCCAGGGAGGCAGGGACACCCAAGAAGCTTTGATCCAACCCTCCTTCAGCTAGCCTACCAAAGAAGAACCACCAACACATGCCAGGGCTGCAGGCTCCATACTTGATACCTGACAGGAACATTCGCTTGGTGAATAACATGCACTATGTGTCATTTCAATAAAGTTCAATGATAAACAAGTCACTCATAACATCATGGGTTACCCTGCACCTGCAGAACTAACGCAGCATCCAGAGGCTTGTTGAACAGAAACACATTTAATGGTGTGGTGCCTGGCATACATAAAACAAATTAAATGGAAAGGTGAGTTCTCCATCATACCTAATAATAATTACTGTAAAAGTGCGGGAAAAAGATATCACCAGTGATAAGCCTGTGTTGTGCCTAAGGTGCTTTAAGTTTTCTCTTGTGGGTTCTACATCTAGGTGCTCCCCCCTCACTGGCACTGGCATTGGAGACAGCCTGCTCGCTCTGCTGTCCCACTGGCCTTAATAACCCTTGATGGTTGTCCTCTGGCCGGTGGAGCCTGTGCTGGTCCTGCCTGGGAGGGAGCAGTCAATACCACAGCTGGCATCTCCCCAGTCACCGCAGCTTCATCAGATGCCACGGTCACTGGCAGAGGGGCGGAGGAGCTGCTGCCATCATCTGAAGTGCCCTGAGAGTAGGGCACAGGGACAGCCAGCAGTTCATGCGCCAACGTCAGGCAACTTTGGACCTCCCAGCTCACCACTGATGGATGGGCACCTAGCTGGGATACTGGATGCCCAATCCATCTTCCACACTGACAGTAACCACCTGAGGTCATTGCCAGTGTGAGGGCTTGCAGGTCCGAGTGCATCCCCAGGAACCCCTGATTCAGCCCCTGGAGGATCCTCTCTATGAGAGTCACCACTCTCTCCATGGAGCAGGCAGTGCACTCAGCCATGAGGGTCATTGCATTGCTCATGCTCCACATGGGCTCCTCCATCATGGACACTATGGCACGCATTCCCTCATGTATCTCCGCCAGATCCTCCCGCACAACCTGCCAGACTTCCAGCATCTGCTGCCTCAGGGATGACTCCAGAGGCCCATCATCAGCCACCAACTGAGCATGTTCCTGGTTCCTGACTGCTGGTGCCCTGGGCACTCTCTGTCTCTGCCCGTACCTCAAGCGAGTATGAAGTGGCCTCACGACTGTGCACCGAGATACTATCCAATGATCTAACGCCCACCAAGGTGCTGGTATCTGTGCTGGTGCCTGCCTGGCTGAGAGGGTGTGACACAGGTAGGTTCCTATGGTCGCTGTCCTCTGGGGTGAGTGGTGGGCCTACAGGCTCCTGACCCCCACGGGCTACTGGTGAGGCTGGAAGGAAGAACAAGGACATGTCATCAGTTGAAGTCATTACCCTGTTACTGTGCATGCCTGGCACCTGGATCAGGGTAACTTCGTCTTTCATTATCAACGAGGATTCCATGTTCGAGGCTCACATCAACATAGAGACAACAGTGGAATGGTTGCTATGACAGACATTGTGACCTCAGTGCACTGCACTCTCACCTCCCTGTGGCACCCAACCTCACTGCGGCCGGTTGACCTAGACACATGGCGCCTCTCCAGCTCCAGGGCCTCCTGTTTGTTTCTAGTCAAGATTTGAAGGTTCTCTGCCAGTCCGCAATCTTCCTGCATTGTTATAGGATGTCTTCTCCTGATAGTTCAGAGGAGCATTGATTAGTCCACCCTGTACCTGCGCTGCCATTGCAGCCTTGTCACCCCCACCTGAGGAACACCTCGCAGGGCTCAGCCGACTCGTGACCCTGGAGCAAGACACTCATTCCAAGCAGCGAGGGCTCACCCCCTTGCCCAGATGCTGCCTCATTGACATTTCCCACTCGCACTCTAAGAACCCTGAGGTCCAGCGGGGGGGTGGGGGGTGGCACTCCTAACTGCTGTGCTAAGTGACCATGCCAACACGGCACTCACCCTTCCTGATCGCAGGAGATCATTGATGTGCTTATGGCAGTGCACCCACGTGTGATTCATCATATCATGGGAGCTCACCCTGGGTGCCATCTCCTCCCAGGCATTTTTGGTCAGGTGGAGGGGGCACCTCCTCCTCCTGTCCCTGGGGACAAGTACATCTCCGTGTGCTGCCACCTCCTCCAGGAGGGTAGCGAGACACTTGGAAAATCGCTGACAGCCCTCCTGCCTGCCCTGTTCATCACTGAGGTGCCCTGTACCGAGGGTCCTCCGAGTCACTGGCAGGCTTCGCATGGCTGCCACAACCACTTTTGAATCAGCACCGGGTCGCCGTTGGACCCGCGGACATTGAGCTCCCGCTCCTGCCCGTCCCTTCTTGCTGATGCTGCTGTTGCGTATTGCGCTGGGCGGCCTTAATTGGCCTGCCCGCGTAAAATGGCGGCATGGAGCCGATCGCGGGCGGTGGTCAGGTTCCCTCCTGCTCCTGCCGAACCCACCCGATGAATGTAAAATCCTGGCCAAGGAGTCTCCAGAGGGATATGGACAGGTTAAGTGAGTGGGCAAAACGTGGCAGATGGAATATAATGTGGGACAAGGTGAGGTTATGTACTTTGGCAGGAAGAATAGAGGAGCTGAATATTACTTAAATGGAGAAAGACTGCAGAAAGCTGCAGCACAGGGATTTGGGGGCCCTCGTGCATGGATCAGAAAAAGCTAACATACAAGTTCAACAGGTCATAGGGAAGGCAACTGGAATGTTGGCCTTTATTTCAAAGGGGATGGAGTATAAAAATAGGGAAGTCTTGCTAAAACTATACAAGGCACTAGTCAGACCACACCTAGAATAATCTGAACAGTTTGATCCCCTTATCTAAGGAAAGATATACTGGCATTGGAGGCAGTCCAGAGAAGGTTCACTAGGTTGATCCCAGGTTTGGAGGGATTTTCTTATGAGGAGAGGTTGAGTAGGTTGGGCCTGTACTCATTGGAGTTTAGAAGAATGAGAGGCAACCTTTTGAAACATATAAGATTCTTAGGGGGTTTGACAGGGTCAATGCTGAGAGGTTTTTTTCCCCTTATGGAAGATTCTGGGACCAGATGGCATAATCTCAGAGTAAGGGGGTGCCCTTTTAAAATAGAGATGAGGAGGAATTTCTTCTCTCAGAGGGTAGTTAATGTGGGGCATTCTTTACCACAGAAGGCTGTAGAGGCTGGGTTGTTAAGTATATTCAAGGCTGAGGTAGACAAATTTTTAATCAGTAAGGGAATCAAGGGCTATGGGGCAAAGGCAGGAAAGTAGAGTTGAGAATTATCAGATCAGCGATGATCTCATTGAATGGCAGAGCACACTTGATGGGCTGAATGGCCTACTTCTGCTCCTACGTCTTATGGTCTTAAATGGGCAAGATTGGATCAGCTGTCCTTCCTATATCTTCCACGAAGTCAATGGAACTGAAAATTTAAGGAGAAATATTACCAATCCGCAGCACATTTCTCATCTCCTGTGTCTGGCCCAAATTTATGGCCTGAATTTTTCGCTTGTAGGGTACGCACGATCGGCGGACCTGGGACTGGACTGGAAAGGGGCCCCCGCCTGCGATCGGCCCCCGCTTACAATTTCACACTGGCTGGAGTGAAATGCTTGCTGAGAAAGGCTCAGCACTGCCGGTGGGGGCAGGAGGGGGTGGGGGTTGGGGGGTGGGGGGGGGGGAGGTGGGTTGGGGGGTGGGGGTTGCTGGTGAGTGCTTCCAGTGAGCTCCTGGAAGGCAGATAACTGTCTCAGTGAGCTGCAGACATCCCTAGAATAAATGAAACAACAAAAATGCCGCAAAATATGTCCATGCAACTCAGTCAAGCACCTGAAAGCGTACCTCATAAAAAAAAAATCCCCCATTATCTCTTATTTTATTTCCCCGTGGAGAGTTCACCCCACCCTGGATCGAGGTTGGAGCGAGAAAGTAAAGGCTGCCTGGCCGATTGACCGGTCCACCAATTGTAAGGGTGGGCGGGCCACAAAAAAATCACATTCACGTGCCTCCTTAATGGGCTTAATTGTCGGCGGGCTTGCGACTCACGCACGCGCCCACCGAGCGAGATATCACACGAGTGCACGATGACATCATCTCGCACTATTTCGTGGCCGGATGGGTTGGGTGTGTGCCTGCCGGCGGGATGTAATGTTCTTGCCTATTCGGTGTCCGCCCAGCCCAATAAATTATTGTTTTCCGCAATGCTCCATATCTGCTCTGCAAAGCAGGCTTTGTAAATTTTCATTATCAAACATTTTCTGCGCTCCTCATGTTAATTAACAAAATATTTGCAATTCATATGGTGGGGGGGGCACTTTAACTACATGAGATTATATAAAAGGAACATTATTACAGGCGAATTGCGGATGGTCAGTTTTTACTCATAACTTCTACTGGATTTGCACAAAATCATGGCAGAGCAGAATCCAATGCACTCAGCATCTTCACTTCTGCAGAATAAGGGCAAGAGGCATTGTTGGAAGGGGAAAATATTAATCCATTACCATCAGTTTTATCAATAAAAATGTCTTTCTTTATTCTCTTATTTATTGAGACCACTGGCAGCTTCTAACAAATGCATGCAAAGTTCACAGGTCAGTTTCTACATGAACCAGACACAGAACTGAGTTCTGTGTCCTTTGTCCAGACAAGATGCAATAACTGAGGACATCATTCCCTTCTTCAATGTCTCCTTTACACTCATTGCAATTCTGGCTTGAATCAAACAACTAAGCTAATTGTCCTGGCCAATATTTATCCTCGAACATATATATATATATATATATTTTAAAATATACAGTCATTATTGCATTGTTCTTTGTGGGAATTTGCTTTACACAAATTGGTTGGCCTGCTTCCCTGCATTACAACAATGACTACACTTCAAAAGTACCTCATTGGCTCTAAGACACCTTGGGATACCCTGGGGTCATAAAAGTCAATATACCAACGCAAGTTCTTTTGACTAATTGGCGCGGAATTATGAACACTTCTGCATTGTGAATTCACAGCCGTTTGGAATAGGGAGGGGATTGCATCAAATCCATCTCAGCCAGTTGAATTGGCCATTCATTTCTATCGCTCCCAGTGGTAAAAGGTTAGAATTTTACTTCATTGTGCTGCACTGTCCCCATCTGTTTTTCCTTCATTTTGCCTTGTGCACTGCTCTATTACTTATTACATTTGACTGCCTTTAGAGATACTACACAGATAATGAAAGCCTTTTAGGGCAAGGTATTCCTAGCGTAGAAAGTGATAACGTAATAGAATATCACAGTGAAAAATAAGGGAAGGTTATTAAAAAGGAAAACAATATATTGTGTTGGGTGATAGAGATGGTTTCAACATCAAAACAATTTTCAGCCGAACTCGCACACCATTATCTTTTATGTATCCCAGCCTTATCATAATCTGTGAGGTACGCTAAACATTCAAAGTTCTTGGTGGGATTTAGTTTGAAGCCTGAGCTACTTTAACAAGAAGAACAGTTTAATGGAAAGGCATAAATTTTAGAGATGTTTTGTCAGTTCAAGGAGGAGAAAGGCCCCCAGAAGAACTCAAGGAGGCTAGGTAGTTAGCCTTTTTAAAATGACATTGTAGATTTCTTGGCCTAAAAAAATTAATTGTCATTCTCATTTCTAGGCTTAAAATATGTGCCTAAGTGCCCAATTTGGGGGGGTGGTATGTAAACACCAGAATTGCAAATGTTCCTTTGTCGGCATCGACAATGCACACCGGAAGCATTTAAAAGGCTCCCTATAATACATAGATATGGGTCTTGTGCTTGGACAACATTTTTGTGAAACAGTCTGCTCCAGCCATGCATCACGTGACTTACCTACCCAGCATATCATGGTACCAACAGGCAGGCAGGGCCCTGCAGGAGTGTTAATTAAAGGAATCACCCCTCTCTACCAGTTATTTGCTCGTTTGTTCTATTAGACTGCTGGTTAATTTCCAGGCTTCTTCTGCCTAGTTTCGACATTTAAGAACTAAATTCTAACTTCTGCTACCTTGCCGGTGCGAGACTGTCTTTGCCTCAAAATCAGCTTTATTGCAGCCATAGAGACTGGGATCTTGCGCCCTCCCCATGGTGAGTTTGGTGGCCGAGGGGGTATTTAATCAGGTGGGAGGGTGGTGAGTGGGTACCTCATCTCCTTCATATCTTCACCTTGATTAAGATAATGGCAGGAAGGCCTGTGGACATCCTGCCTTCCCTGCCGACAGTTGAGGCCTTTAAGTGGGCCCATTTAAGGGCCTCATGCTGCCACTGCTGGTATTAGCCCAGTAACAGTTGGGGTCTCCACTATGTGGGGACCATGGCAAACAAATCTGTGCAGGGTTGCTTGCAGACTCCCGGGGGAATGGAGGGGGGGTGCGTCCCTCGTTTAAAGGTATTCAGTGATAAAAACAAAAAAACTGCGGATGCTGGAAATCCAAAACAAAAACAGAATTACCTGGAAAAACTCAGCAGGTCTGGCAGCACCGGCGGAGAAGAAAAGAGTTGACGTTTCGAGTCCTCATGACCCTTCGACAGAACTTGAGTTCGAGTCCAGGAAAGAGCTGAAATATAAGCTAGTTTAAGGTGTGTGTGTGGGGGGCGGAGAGATAGCTATCACTGCTTGTTTGTCCCTACAACCACACCCCCCCCCTCCACCTCTCTGTCTCTCTATCTCTCCGCCCCCCACACACACACCTTAAACCAGCTTATATTTCAGCTCTTTCCTGGACTCGAACTCAAGTTCTGTCGAAGGGTCATGAGGACTCGAAACGTCAACTCTTTTCTTCTCCGCCGATGCTGCCAGACCTGCTGAGTTTTTCCAGGTAATTCTGTTTTTGTAAAGGCATTCAGTGCCTGATTGAAGGAGGGGAAGAAAGCCTTTTGAAAGTTACCTGTTTCTCTTCTTGCTAACCCACAATCCCCCTCCCCCCACCCCCAAACCCCTCCCGCCATCACTCACTCACCTATGACCTGTGATCCAGCGATAATCCAAGGCTTCAGGTTGGTGCCATACCAGTAGCAGCCACCACCTCCCTGGTGGCACTGCCTATCAGTAGACCTGCAGGCCTCTGATTGGCTGGCAGCTTTTGGCTTGGACTTGATCCTTGATCCTTGAGCTCGTGGCTGGCCTGTCAAGTGCCTGAATGGAACAACATGTGGCAGGCCTTTTTTAAAAGAGGCAACAGGGGGCTTTCGCTGATTCTCCAGCTGACGGCTGAGACCCCTGTTTCCTCCACAAGGTTCCATCCAGAGGGTCTTTTTGAGCAGAAGGGGGAATCAACCAAGATGACAAGCGAGAACAGGACCAGCTCTGAGAGGAAGACAGAGAGTACTGCACAGAAAGGTTTTCAGGGAGAAGAACTCACTATTCAACTTCACCAAAGAGCAATGTCTGAGAAGTCTTGCTACAACTCTCTTGGTTGACAGCCCAGACTCATAAAAGGATTATCCCAGTGGGGTTCTGTTTAGACAGCTGGGAGGAACTGTTAACTTTGATTGACACATTTAAGTGATTATAATAAGTAGTTCCTTCTGTGATCTCTTTCATCAATGTTTATTTGCAAAAGATTAGGAGGTGTGAAGTGTTTGAAACCTCTGTTATCGATACTTTAACCATCTGTCTGATTGATTGCAGGATCATAAGATTGTAGGAACAACAGTTTTATTTTTTCCAAAAGAAGATTTGTGATTTTTTTCTGAGCAGTTCCACACATGTCATGGGGCAACATTTTCCCCCCGTCGTTGGGGGGGATGTGCGGGAGCAGGGACGGGCGGACGGGTTCCCGATCGGCGACCCCGGTCGGGGGCATGCCGCCATTTTATGTGGGCGGGGCCGATTAAAGCCCGCCCAGCGTGACATCCGCCAGGAAGTGCTATGTGCTCCCTGTGTGGGCGGGAGGGGCGGGGGGGGGGGGGGGAATTCCCTGAGCCGGGAATGTGCTCTTTCACGCTTGCGCACGATAGGGCGCACAGATCTCCCCGAGGCAAAGTGCTGCTTCAGGGAGATCGGCTCAGGTTTGAAATTTCAAATACAGATGAGAAAAAAAATTTGCTGCCATGTCCTCTCGTGTGGCAGTGTCACATGGGTTGGGACATGTCCATAACTTTTATTTTGAAATATTCTGAGATTCTTAACTCACTCATGAAACCCCATCCCGCCTGCAGATGAGGTTTGATGCTTTTTCCAAAGCCTGCCAGGGTTCCAAGCCTGGCCGCTGACCTTAAGTCTGGACAGGCAGGTCCATTTACGATTTCAATTTGTTTTTTAATGGCCTTAATAGGCCGTTGACAGGTCGGCTGCCCGCCTGCTGACCTGAAAATCTAAATTACATGGGGTGACGTTGGGACGCGTGCCTGGCATCACCCGTGTCATCTTACACATCAGTGAGCAGGCCCCGCCTCCTCTCACCGAACAGAAGATTCTGCCCATGGTTACTATATATGCTTGTGCACCTAATGTACACTGGGTGAATTGGCATGGAAGGGCCATAAGTCAGCACAAGTTGCCATGGGGTGGGCGGGTGCCATGAGTTGGCATGGAGATGACATTGGCCGTTGGTGGGGGTTGAGGGAGTGTGAGGTTGAGGGCTAGAAGGTCTCAAATGTTGCAATACAACTGGAACAAAGTGGACCCTTTCATCAGCTCGCACTGGCACTCAGCTGCCCTCATGGCTGCCAAGCAGCGGGTCCAATTCTATCCTGCAACTGTCCACCCGGAGTGAAGATTGCACCGTTCTGGGGCCTTTCTGCATAAGTGGAGGTGGTGAGCCAGTCAACTCCCCAACTCCAGCTGCCCACCTCAGTCGTGAGAATCCTGGCCTCCGAGTTTACAAATGAGATCTAATTTAGATGTAAGTTTTTCAATAGAAAATAAAAGAATTGCAATCTGTACCTTTGTGCAAGTAATGACATCAATGTGGCCTGTGTTTTCAAAATATGTCCAAGATCCTGAGTTAATGTGTAGCAGGTGGAAAATTAAATCACCTTGGCATTATATTACTCGAAGTCATCATTTCCAATTGGGTTGAACCTGGCCTTCTTCGCACTCTACCCTTAATATACAGGTCGTAAAATTATTGGGTGAGTATATTGTAATCCAAAATAAAATTGCCAAGATGCCATAACTGCTTTAAACTGCTTGAAATCTGCAATAATTAGCTGAAAATGCAGTTTAGCAATAGCAGAAACCCAAACTTAGAAAGGTTCCAAGTTTAAGTTCTAACCTCAAAAGTCATCGAGTCTTATTTGTCCTCATTAGGCAGATTTCAGGATCTTAAGGGCCAAGGTTGCCCAACACAGCACTGCGTGGCAGTAGAGTGCTTCACATTATGTCAGCCGAAGCTGCTAAGGCCACTGACAGCCTGCACAAAATGTACTCAATTGTCAAGCGGTTGCAGAACTGCTTCAATGGCTTGAAAATCTGTACAGCTCAGAACATTTTCCCATGATGTCTTCAGGAGGAACCGGGGGATGGGGCATGCTTATGGAAGAAAGCATGTAACAAGGAGAGGACAGAGGCTTCTTATCAAGCCGTGGAGAAGGAATATATACCTACTAACATTCAGCAGAGAGGAAAGGGGAGCAAAGAGGACAAACCTGGAAAGTTTAACCTGAAGTAGAGATATTGGCAGCCAGCTATAACCACTCACTGTTTCTAAGGAAACAGCGGAGAAAATCAATTTTGTATGCAAGCGCAAGGAAGATTAGTCTTTTTACTTTAGGCTGATATGTGCCCCACATTTTGAGAAAATTGCATAATCTGTGCACGCATTTAAAAAGTACTAATTTCTTATTTTAGTATCTAACTATGGTATCTGTATACATTAGCAGTCTAGTGTGAAAATAAGGATTGGATTCTGGAGTGAATATATCATACAACAAACGTTGATTGAGCTTTCCAGTGAACGCTGGTCTTTAATCTCCATGGGAACAGTAAAACGTATGAGACCGGGAAAATCTTTTGCTGTCCAATATCTTGGAAATACCATTGAGCACAAGAAAAGCTCAACATGCAATGCTTTTTAGTGAATTGGAAATATAAATGTTTTGTAAAAGATTAGTGCTTTACAAACTGGCACAAAGACATCTGGTACCCTTGCATCACAATTATTTGGATCCATAATTTTCTAGCCATATTGCAGGTAAATTATTCAGCTGGCCACACAACAAAAGAAAAAAAAGAATTTATGCCCAACTTGTAAATGAACATTTTTTTACTGAGTGTCCTGTAGGAACTCTCTTTGAATTTCTGTTGCTTAATAAAACTCAATTAAGCTTGTGTGTCTGATAGCTGGCAGAAGTATGAGGAATTATTGAACAATTCAATCCAGAATAAAATTAAGTGTTCCAATAAGCCAAATTAGCATGCTTCTGTAATTACAGATAAGTCTGGAGTCAAACCTTACTGTGAGTGCTTACATGACATTCAATAAAATGTGCATTTGTTATAGACAGTCCAGCAGAAAAACCCAAAAGCATTTCTCTATAACACCCAGTTTGTGAAGAAACAGGGTCAGGTCAATTTGCAATTTGCCTGCCCATTGTACAAAGGGTGGAATCTTGTGGAGGTGACAGGAGTCTCACCTGCCAGCTGGAGAGTCAGCAGGAGACCTGCATTGACTCCTTTGGGAAAGGCCTGCCGAATCATGAGTCAATCAGGCAGTTGAGAGGCCACTGGCTGACCCTTCCCTGGGATCAGGATCCTGGTGGTGGGTGGTGGTGGTGGTGGTGGGGGGGGGCGGTTGCGGGGCGGGGGCAGACGACCCGCCTACTGAAAGCTGCTGGCCAGTCAGTAGCTGGGAGCTCTTTTGCTCAGTGGTGCCACCATTGAGGTGGTGCCTGCTGCTCGAATGACAGCCATCCAAAGCCCAAGGGTCGCGAGGTGGCCCAGGCCAGAATTAAGTAATGGCAAGAGGGCTTTCTCAGGTTAGAGGGGGGGGGTTGGCAGCAATGGATGGGGGTTGGATCTCAGAGGGAGCCACCCCCCGCCCTCCTGATGCAGGATCCCTTGGTCAGACAGTGCCTCTGAAGGCAGGACATCCCCCAACACCTCCCTCCCAGGAAATGACAAACAGCCTGACCTTGTCGTGCTGCTACCTGTATGGTGACCGGCCCACCCACCCACAGCTGGGTTAACACTAGCAGCAGGGGGATGAAGCCCTTAAGTGTTATTAATTGTCATCCTAAGGGCCTCAATGAGCAGCAGGGTGGGAAGGCTGACCACAGCCCTTCCTACTGCAGCTGAGTAAATGTTCCAGTGGCGTAACTCCTCGCAGCACACTAACTCGGGATCGAGAGTCCGAGTCTCAAGGTTCAAAGCAAACTGCAGCCCTTCCTACGCCAGGAGTAATCAGGGTGGGGGCAGGATGGAGGGGTGCTCAGCTGCCACCCTCCTGCCCAATTAAATGCCCTCCCTGCCTCCGAGTATGCCACTAGAGAGGGGGCATAATCCTGCCCAAACTCTGAAAAGTAAAATCAGGTGGTTACTATCCAAGTGCAAAAAGCAGTTGAAAAAGGTAATGAGATGTCATCTCAAAACAGAGGAAGTGATGCTTTGGCTGTCCAGAGCCTTAATTCGACCCTTTTTGGAACGTGCATTCATTTTTGGGTACCACACCTTAGGGGAGATATTATTGGCCTTTGATGCAGTACAGTGCAGATTCATTATAGTCATACTAGGGCTTAAAGTGTTACATTATGAAGACAGGCTGCATTAACATGGCTTGTATTTCCTTCAGTTAAAAAAATTGAGGCATTATTTAATCAAATTATCTAACATGATAAAGAGATTCAATAAGATAGATGCAGAGAAACTATTTCCTCTGGCAAGGTGATCCAGAAAAATGAGATAATCGCTGGATAACCTGTTTTTAGATAGGCTTTGTGTTCAAAGGGAATGCAGGTCAGAGAATTCACACCATAAGGCTGTAGCCCTATTTCCAAGTCATTGTCCCTTCAAGCAAGAGTCAGTGCCAGGAGCATATAACAACTATTACTGCACAATGTACTAGATTGATTAAGTGTTTTAGTAAGACCCTTCTATCCTGTGGCTGTTATTGAGGTTAGTAAGCAGAATAGGACCAATTATTGCTGCACATAGCCACCAAGCATGAATCACCCAAAGTTAACTCCACTCGTGGCGATCTGAATCCCTCTGTACTTTCAAGTCCTTGCAACTTCCCCTCAGTACAGGGCAGCCCACTGTCAGGACCTTCAGCTTAAAGAACAGGGACAGATTGGAGTGACTGCAGCAGGTCTGAGCAGCAATGTGTATGGTTCGTGGCTTCAGGACCTTGTGGCGGCTGTACTAAAACAAGGGCCAAATAAAGACCTTCAGCCACAACGATCCATGAAAAGAATGTTTCACTTACCTTCCAAGGCCTCTCTTGCCTTGCCCACTGCCCCCCTCAAATCCTCTGAGTGGAGTGTGTTTCATGTTTAAAGTCAGCAGTGCTTTCTCATTTATTGAACTGATCACAAGGTGTCTCCTTACAGAGACTGCCTCACAACAGAGGTCACATGACTACAGAAACCCATATGGGGCATGCAGAACTGATTATGTTTCAAACCCAAACATCCCCTTTTTCATACTGAACAAAGGATACAAACAGCCCCCTTTCCCTAGTGAACAAAAGACAGATTTGCATGCATGATCATGTGTGACTGTGAGTTACCACAGTTACCCACTTATGCACCCATTGTTCTCATGCATTAACAACTGTTTTTGGTATCATTGCAGTTCTTGGGGACATGTGGACCTCTGGGATAGATGGTAGTTTTGTACTCAGTATAGCTGATGAAATCCCATCTTCCTGATCGGCAGATCGCTGTGAAGGAACAGCTTCGCTAGTTGTTTGTATATGCCAAAGGTTGTGCTGGTATATGGTCCAGGTGACAATTTTTCTATGCATGTCCCATGTTTCTATATGGGCTGACTCCTGTTGACAGCTTTGAGGGTTTGTACCTTGACTGGCTCCTCATGTTTTTCCATGGCTACATATTGCTTCTTCAAGGAGTCTTTCAGGGTTGAAAATTCTTTGTGTGCCTTTCTGCCTGCTGTTTTTCCTGACTGTATATCTGGTTGAGTTTTTTCAACTCCCTCTTTGAGTTGCCAACTGTGGAATTGAGGGTCATTATATCCTCCTAGTACCTTTGTATAGTCGCTGAAATTTGTTTGTTCAAATCTTGAACAGCTTGGTTCATTGAAGACTTCAGTTTATCATGCGTTTTCAGAGGGATATACTCAGCTTGAATCTTGTGCTTCTAATCTTCCAGTTCAGATCTGATGCGAACTTTTTCCTGTTGAGCTGCTTCATTTTATTGCACTGATGTGATCAGCAATCATCTTGTGGTTTACTTGAATGTTGTCTCCCTCTCTCTGGATTCTTTTGGTTCCCTCCCTCTGGGGTCTTTTACTGACCTCTCTGTGGGATGATTTGTTGCCTTTTCTCTGTTAGCACATTCAGGGTTATACCAGTCCAAGCTTTAGGCTTGTTTCAACTGAGATGAGTAATTGTTGCATCCCATCTATGATCTGGAACTCTAGATCTTCTTTCTTGCCATTACATTGGATTCTTCGAATAATTTGTCCTCTCAGGATGAGTATCTTGTCAACATATAGCCTCAACGTTACTTTCGAGGGCGTCATTTTTTGGATCGCCATATTGAGCCACTTCGCACAAGTCTGTGAAGTGTCTATCTGACATTTCTTGTTCACTTGATACTCCCCTTCTACAGTCATCATTGTAACAGTCACAAACCATTTACCACCTATAGACTTGCCAGAACCAACCTGTTATATGGTGTATAGTTCTTCATCAGACCCTTCTGCTGATAACTCTCCAGTGGCCTTCTGTATAGGCTTGTTTGGCTTCTTTCTAGCTAAACACTAATGTGCAAAGTGATTCTGCTTCTTGCAGTTAAAACGCTGGGCAATCCTTCTTATCATTTGTGTGATGTCCTTTTCAGTATTTGCAACCTGCCTTTTGTCCGTGATTGCTCTGCTCTTTTGACTTAGAATGTCTCTCAGCGTAATGTATCTCCTGGTCCAATCTGCCGTACATATGTTCTAGTTGATGTTTTACGGCTTCTGTATTCCTGAACATGTCTATTGCTTTATTTAGCATCAGTTTCTCATCTTTCAGAGGACTTTCTCTCATTGAGGGGTCTCATGTGCCCAAGCATAATCTATCTTTAATCAGGTTAACATTTAGCTGTCCGAATTTACATGATTCTGTGTTACTATAGGCATGTACTGATCTATGGGTTCTGTTTTACCTTGCGCTCTGGTGTTGAACACACAGCGTTCATTAGTAACATTGACTCAAGGTTCAAAACATTTGTTCAAGGCTTTCAAAATCTCTGCCATCTGTTTTCTTTGTTTGTCAGTTAGATTTATGGTGGTATACAATTTGTAGCAGTCTCTCCCCAGCAGTGTTAGAAGTGTGGCTACTCTTCTCAGTTCTGGCTTATTAATTTAATCTGTTGCTAGCTCGTAGGTTTGCCACTGCAAGTGGAAAAACTGCCAATTCTGCCACATACCACCTTTCATTTTGACATGATCTGGAAGGGGGTTGTTTACAGCAGCCATGTTAACTTATTCAATACTTGTAGTCTTCGGTTTAGTTGTTTTTCTTTCACTTCTTCAGCAGCTTTTATTAGATTTGAACATTTCTGTTCTCAGTGTCTGCTCTGCGGTATTTGCAGGATTTCAAATCTCTGCTTTAGCTCCTTTCTAACACCATGTTTCGTGTTTAACGACAGCAGTGCTTCCTCAGTGTTTTCTCTTTGTAGGTCTTTATTGAACTGATCTCAAGATTACAAGCTTACAGAGACTGCCTCATGGCAGAGGTCATCTGACTATGGAAAGCCAGATTGCACATGTAAAACTGATTGCATTTCAAACCCAAACAAAGTGAGGCAGACACAAGGCCTACCTCAAGCTTCTACAAGGGCATCACAAAATAGAAAATGAGGCAGAATGGCAACATCTTCTGTTGTCCCACTTCTATGGCTTCCCTCTGCAGTGGGGAGGTGGTGGCATAGTGGTATTATCACTGGACTAGTAATCTAGAGACCCAGGTTACTGCTGTGGGGGCTTGAGTTTGCATTCAAGAATCCAGAATTCAAAGCCTAATGATAACCATGAAACCATTGCCGATTGTTGTAAAAACCCATCTGGTTCACTAATGTCCTTTAGGGAAAGAAATCTGCTGTCCTTACTTAGTCTGGCCTATACGTGCCTCTGGACCCACAGCAATGTGGTTGATTCTTAAGTTCCCTCTGAACAAGAGCAATTAGGGATGGGCAATAAATGCTGGCCTAGCCAGCGATGCCCATATCCCGTGAATAAACAAAAAAAAAATTGAATCTCCAGAAATTCTAGGGCACAATAAAGGGGATGAAGAACCATCATTCCCCATGCACTTTGGGAAGAAAAGTCAGCTCCAATCTCTTTAGATTGTGCTAAAGATGTAAACTTCTGTACAAGCTGATCTGAATCTTTTTGCTGGTGATATCTCTTTAAAAAGATGGTTGGGCAACCTTTTGCCCATTGGACAATGCTGTCTCAGCAGTAAGAGGTCCATCTGTTTCAATTTACTAATGGTTTATATGCTTATCATTTTTGTTTATCAGCGATGCTATTTGTCCATAATCTCTAGTTTGAAGTATGGTGTTGGGTTGGCAGCTCACTTTATGCTGTTAGTTGCAGGTTGCTTTCAGCCAAGGAAAACAGAGCTCGGTCCATGGGAACTCCACAAATGCCAGTTAAATTTTAATGTTAAGTGGCCAGGCCAACAACAAAGTAATTAAAACAACATTTTCAACGTTTCTGAGTTATTCAGTGAGTTACATGGGAACTTATTTAAAGTTTGCTTCACTCCAGTTGCATCTCTATTGCAGCTGGCACAAAGCCAAGTCTCCAGATAGCCTCAAACTGCTCATCTAAATTCAACCTGGGCAGCTTCTACCAGACTTTTTGTGTCAATGCGTCAATGATTAACCAGCTTACTTATGGTGTCCTATTTTAAACTTGTTTGGGGAATATGGGCGATGTTGACAAGGCAGCTCTCGCCTATCCCTAGTCACCCCGAGAAAGTGATGGTGGATTTGAACCACTGTGAGCAGTGTGGTAATCATGTCAGTTGTCCATCTTGGCAATAGTTGAAATCTAGAAACAAGACATCCATTGCTGACAATGCAAGATGGTTCTTCACTGCTGACTTTTATTTCCACTATGCCACTTATCTCTTTGATTCAGATTCAGATCTGAATCATCCAAATATAAACCTAAACTTCCAATCTCATTCCTCACCATTAAGTCACTCCCAATTACCCAGTGAGATCACTGGTTTGGAGCACATAAATGTTGCACTACAAACTGGCATTAAAACATCTAGTTAATGACAGAATTGCTTTAGCCCCCTGAAGGTACACAAATTCATTAACAACCCTTGGAAAAATGGAAGACAGCTGGCGGCTTTAAAACAACATTGAAATGATCAGTATTGGAACAACTTCCAAACATCTGTCCTAAGCGAACAACAGATTTCACACACAAGACACACCTGGAATAATTCGTCTGTCCTAAAACAATGATTTTCAAAACATAAATTTCACTTCCATTGTTCAATAAGTAAGGAGGTACAAAGTACTACTTTCCAGATGTTTCTGCTTTACTCTGACATTGTGCCATTACAAAAGGCACCCAAGAAACAAAACAGGAGCTGGTTAATGGGAATAAAGTACTAAATTCTATCTGAACTGGTGAAAAAGGAAACATTTTCAATTTATCCAAATTTTGCCCTACTTAGACACCTTTCCCTTTTGAATAAAAGATATCATGTTGGCACTGGGGGGTGGTGGGTGGGGGGGGGTGCGGAATGTAAAATTTATGGGGAGAATAAGACAGAAATACTGGAAACAGTTCAAAAAAGGTTACCAACTCCTGAGGAAAGTCTAAGTGACTTAAATCGATTCTCATTGGAACATACAAGATTCTGAGTCGGCTTGACAAGGTAGATACTGCGAGGTTGTTTCCCTTTGCTGTGGAATTTGGAACATTTGGGGCACGACCTCGGGATAAGGGGTGAATTATTTAGAACTGAGATGAAGAGAAATTTCTCCACTCCGGGTTGTCAATCTTTGGAATTCTGTACCCCACAGGTGTTGTGGATGCTCCAGTTTTGAATATATTTAAGGCTGGGATAGACAGATTTTTGGTTCCTCAGGGAATAAGGGATTTCAGAGCAGGTGGAAAAAGATCAGTCAGGATCACACTGAATGGTGGAGCAGGCATGAGAAGCCATATGGTCTATCTTGCTCATATTTCTTATGTTCTTATGAAACAAATAGTAAGCCCAGGACAACTCAGGCTGGCAAATGTTGCAATGACTGCTGAAAACTTTTTTTAATGCTCAAGCAGAAAAGAAAATGGAGTGAACATGGTTATAATCAAAAGGTGTCAAGCACATAACACAGACCAGTTGATCAACTTTAGTGACTGCTCATGGTAAGTTGGATGAATACTAATTAAGATGGATAAAAATGTTACATCACATAAGATATGATATTCATTCTGTAGGGTGAAGCTCTATTCCTTAAAGACTAGAAAATCTACTTGTTGTTTGGTAAATATAGATTCAGATAAGTCCTCGTGTAGGGGAGGTGGATACTTACCTGAAAAAACCTGATTTGGTGCTGTGTAAGCAGTGCATGCCTGAACAGAGGCTCAAGGCAGGCCCAAAATTGGACCTTGGACCTCCTTTTTTATTCGTTTGTGGAATGTGGGTATTTCTAGCAAGACCAGCATTGTCTATCCCAAATGGCCATTGAGAGCATTTAGGAGTTTATCACATCCATAGCTTTGTGGTAAGATGTTGGAACCTGTTACACCTCCAAAGGCAGTTAAATGTACAAAAATAGTGAATTGCAGGGCTTCAGCAGCAGACCTCAGGTAAGTTCTGCAATGGTTGAACAGAGGGGCTGTAGGAGCAGTTAGATCAGGCAACGCGTTGGCCAATCACCAGGACTGTGATGACACATGCAGGGAGCATTCTGCTCCTCTTAGTTCAACAGTAAATTTAATTTAAGAAATGCTACAGTTCACCTCATTTCTAGTTGATGGCTGCAAGGGGCCACCCCATTTAGCAGGAATAGAATTTATATAGGGGTCCTTTACAATCACTAACTAACATTTTTCAGGGGCTTAGTGCTTGCTTTAGCTGACCATCTGGAACGCTTGAAAAAATCATCCCCATAAAGTTGACATGGAACAAACACCAGCTCAGATTGCGTGTGGATGTCCACTGTTAAATTGATGTCCCTTATGGCTGGTTTATTACTAAATGTTGTGAGTTCTAGACTACAGCTCAGAAGCAAACAGCAGGTACCAGATTTCTGACTCCAAACGGAGGCAGGAATTGGGGTGCAAAGAGCTGCCCTTAAGGGTTTTTTGGAGGGAAGGCAGTTTCCCTCTGCCTTCCCAACTCCATGCCATTTTCATGCGGTCTTCTGGTGGGCCGGGAAGGCCTTCACACGCACCTCCAATGAGCTCAGTGTCCTCATTGTGAGGACCACTGGAAAACTGTATTTCCTCATGTACACCATTTTTGTGTGGTGGTACAGAGTTTATGAAAGCCTAAAAAGCACATCTCCCTGGAGAGGTCATGAGCCTGCTGAGGAATCAAGGGAATTCTGACAGGTAAGTGTAAAATGTTTTGACACCTTCAAATGTCACTATTAGATGCTGCATTGTAATATGGGTGTGTTTTTAATGCAGCAATTCACTATAGGGATCTGTCCTACAGGAATGTGTTGGAATACTCTCCACTTGCCTGAAAGAGTGCAACTCCAACAACACTCAAGAAGCACATCATCATTCAGGACTAAATAGCTCACTTAATCAATACCCCATCCACCACCTTAAACATTCATTCTTTCCACCACTGGGGCTATAGCGCATGACCATCCACAAGATGCTCTGCAGCAACTCTCCGAAACTCTTTCAGCAATAGCTCCCAAGCCCACAATCCCTGCACACTATAAGAGCAAGGGCAACAGGCACATGGGAGCACCACCATCACTTGCAAGCTCCCCACTAAGCCACACACCATCCTGAATTGGAAATCCATCACTGTTCTCACATTGTTGCTGGGTCATAATCCTGGAACTCCCTCTCTAACAGCACTGTGAGTGCACCTACACCCAATGAATTTCATTGGTTCAAGAAGGCAGCTGATCACCAACTTCTCAAGTGTCATTGAGGATGGACAATAAATGTTGACCTATGAAGTATGCCCACATCCTAAGAATGAATTAAAAAATAATCAGTTCAAGCCCTAATTTATCCAGTTAGGCCATGACTTTGAGTGATCACATTAACGAGGATATACAAAGCCACAAGGTACAATGTTACAGGTAAAGGTTTAATCATGTTACCATGAATTTTGTATGTTCTAATGCTACAAATCATATTTGAAGAAACCTTTGCTCGAGTATAATCAGTTAAAAGAAAGAAAAGTATTCTTAGTTCACTTTCTGCTTTTTACTTATTGATGGATTACTCACTGCATGTACTTGATTTGTTCCTGTGAGATTCTCTACATATTGAATTTGGATTTATTCTGTTCTATAAATGAGAAATCTGAGACAACGAAAAGTCCTGAAGCTGATAAGTGAATCAAAAAGCATGATGGCAAAATGTGATGGCCAAAGTCTCATGCAGAAGATCAGATATAGTTGTTTTTTTTTAATAACAGTGTTAGTAAATCTTGAGTGTTCTTGCTTATGATGAATTAAAGATTATCCTATTTCAAACAAGTTGTATTGATGGGAGAGGTGGGGAAGAGTTGAACGGTTAAAGAATTTAGGAAGAAATTTATGAGGCTAAGCAATTTTTGATGGTCCATTGGAAAGCAAACGAGCCCCAAAAGTCTTTGAGACCTGACCTGGGCAGTGTTGTCCATTGTTAACCTTGCTGCTTGTGCTGGACCTGCCCAGTCCACCTTTCTCGAGACCCGAATAGCTCATCTCACTCAGTACCCTAGCCTCCATGACTATTCAAGGTCCTGAGTGAGCCAGGGATGCAGGAACTTCCTGAGTATGGAGTCCAGATTCCTGGATCCACCTTCCCCCACCAACAAGATTTACTTTGTAAGGGGCAGGGAATTTAATTATCTGCTATTATTACTTGTGTATAATTGTGGCTTGAAGCAGAAATAAAAGAGCCATTGTGTTGAATACATCCTTTCCGGCCGTGAAAAAAATTACTAATTTCTTTAACTTATCACTGCAACTGCATTTGCTTCTTACAGAACATGTCCCCTTCTATTGAGCGAGCTGAGGTAAGGCAGAGAGATTACAGACGAAACAAAGAAAAGATATAAAGCAATCACATGAAATATTGAAAATAATGCAGAAAAATAAGGTAATAAGTCCCACAGAAATTAATCATATACTTGGTGGTTTTTTCACAAGATTTTCATGTAACAGGAGCATATCTCAGGTGACAAAAACGATAATAGAATATATTTTCTGTCAAATGAAAGCCAGGTAAACCTCTACCATAGTGTACAGCTGAGTCGGGTAATGGTTTATGAAGTGAAAGCATGATGATGAACTATCTTACGCTTTGCTTGAAGAAAGAAAATCACCCACAGCATTGACTAGTAGCAGAATTATTTTTTCCTAACAGCATGCTTGATTGTGGGTTCATAGATGCTGCAAATTGTGTGAAGAAGCGAAGCTGAGAGGATTGGTCCCTAACTTCAGTGCATTTTTACACACCTATCCCCATGGTTGTGAGGAAAAGGAAGAGAGCCAAGCCAATGTAATAGCTGCAGGTTCTGCTGATCTTCATCCAGAGTAGAAATTGGAAAACTGCTGCTCTCAGATTAAGGGATTGTTGTTCTCACATAGATCCCTTATGCCTAGATTCTTTTCCACGACAGGTCAGCTCATTAGTTAAATGTAACAAAGAGGCTATGTTGAACAGGTGGCACTATAATCCTAAGAGGTAGGATGAAAGGCTTGTAGAACAGGCTGTCCAGATGCCTTGTCATTGTTGGCTGCCCCGCAATTCGAGGATGAAATCTACTCAGGATCGTAGGTTTCTGCCATGAGTCTTCCGGCAACTGAACAGGCTGATTCTCGACCTTCGAGGAAGGATATCCCACTAGGGGGATTTGGTAATCTGAGGTGCTATACATCTTTAAGGGAATGTGAGGAGATTGACCATGTGGCTGTAAGACCCAATAGCTGTGCAGCGCAGGCTAAAATGTTAATGTTAGTTCTAGGGTAGGGTCTGGTTGGAGAAGCACACATCAAGTTAGTGTTCTGTTGTCTGTGTAAATAAATGGCATGTGCTTCACATCATATTGGTCTCTGTGCCTGCAGTATATTGTTATCAGCTCACCCACCAACAGATAAGCGTGCAACCGGTTCGTAAGCAAAGCAACCCATGGTAGAACATAACAACTGGCGATGAGGCAAAACACGACCCATCGATGGCACCAAGGAAAGCCTTGGGAACTCAACGGAAGTGACTTTGCCATGCCTTGCAGGCCGATTGTAAGTACAGCCCCCACCATAGTCATCGAAGTTATCTCCCTCCAGTATGCCACAATTTGGCCACATTGAACTGTTTGATCAGAGCACCGATGACTGGTCACATTCTATTGAACACTTTTTTCTTTTTAGCCAATGACATATCGGGGAAGGAGAAGAGGCGGGCAATCCTCTTATCAACATGTGGCAGTAAAACGTATGGCCTAATTCGTAGTCTAACGGCACCCAACATCCAGATTCCAAGGGCTTTGATGAGTTGGTGAATCTTGTGAAAAGCCACTTTCAGTCAAAACCCTCGGTAACAACGGAACATTTTATATTCAATTCGAGGTGTCGCACCCTTAGAGAGACAGTCGCTTGCTATGTAGCAGCCTTAAAACAACTGACAGAGCACTGGGAGTTCAGGATGTGTTAAGGGACCGATTAGTACATGGGATTAACAAAGACGCCATTCAAAAAAGATTGTTGTCAGAAACAAATTTAGACTTCAGCAAGGCACTGGAGTTGGCGATCTCAATGGAAAGCACAGCCGGGGATTCAGAAGCAATCAAGGGAGCAAAAGAATGGCGCAGTCCTTCACATCGGGAAGGAGGTACCGGCTAGAAATGGTGTGGAAGCGCAGGGCTCCATAGAAAGGTGGGAAACAGCCCAGCAAAAAACAATGGCTTACTGGATAAAAACCACATTAATATTGGCAGAAATGGAAACAGACAGCCTACACACAAAGGACGATTTAAAAGAGCTGAGCATTTCTGCTGCCATTGCATTGGGCACATTGAGATTCTGCAAAGACAGATCGAGACAAAATTCCAGACGATAAGGCCGAAATCGTGTAATTTATATAATGGAGGAACCTGAAGAAACAGAGTCGGATATTTACTCGCTACACAACTTAAAAATGGGTAAAGGGAGCCAACCTACGTGACAGTAGAAGTCAACGGAAAACCCATCCAAATGGAGGTGGATACAGGGGCATCCGTGACAATCATAGGGGAACACACGTTGAAGTACCTGAACGGGGGAGGCCACACACTAAATCTGGAAAGCTCAGGTGCCAGACTATAGACATACACCGGTGAAAACATACAAGTAAAAGGCACATGCAAGATTCCAATACAATATGGAAGCCAGTCTGCTAATCCACCCTGATAGTGGTGGCAGGGAAGGGTCCAACTCCACTTGGTTGGAACTGGCTTAAGGAAATAAAATTGGAGTAGACTGAGATTTTTCAACTCAGGATGAAAGATCTGCAAGAATTATTACATAAATATGACCCTGTGTTCAGGGAAGAGCTCAGGAAGATTGAGGGGCTGCAAGCTAAAATTCCATGTGGATCCTGGAGCATCCCCCAGATATTTGAAGATGAGACCAGTCCCCAATGCATTACGAGAAAAAGTGGATATTGAATTAGACAGGCTGGGAAGGCTGGGAGTCTTACAACCTGCACAATTTTCTGAAAGGGCAGCACCCAAAATTCCAGTACTAAAGTCTGACCAGAGTGTGTGAATATGTGGGGACTACAAGTTGACCATTAACAAAGTGGGCAGACTTGACAGGCACCCTACACCAAAAATTGATGAATTGTACTCCAAGCTGGCAGGGGGAACCACCTATATGAAACTCAACATGAGCTACATTTACTATCAAGTCAAGCTCAAAAAGGCCCATTTGGGATTTTGTGATTATCAACACACATAGGGGATTATACCAGTATACCTGGTTACCCTTCAGGGTCTCATTGGCTTGTGTCATTTTCCAACATACTATGAAAAATTTATTCCAAGGTCTACCCCATGTGGTGGTTTATCTCAATGATGTCCTAGTGACAGAACTAACTGATGAAGAACACCTGGCTAACTTGGAAAAGGTATTGAAGCCTTTCTCACAAGCCAGCATACGATTAAAAAGGGAAAAAAAATTAACTTCAAAGCAAAAGAAGTGGTTTACCTGGGTCATAGGGTCAAGTCGCGGGGCCTTCACCCAGTAAAGACAAGGTGAGAGCTATTTGTGAGGCGTCAGCACCAAAAAATGCCACAGAACTCAAGTCCTTTTTGGGAATGGTTAACTACTATGGTCATTTTCTCCCAAATTTGTCAATAGCACTGGCTCCATTGTACAGGTACTCAAGTGTACAGGTGCGCTTGGTAAGTTCCACAACAAGAGGCTCTTATGGCAGTAAAGCAGTTGCTACATTCATCGGCCCTGTTGGTACATTTTAACCCAAAGAAAGAATTGTTTTTAACCTGTGCTGCATCCCCTTACAGAGTAGGGCAGTACTCTCCCACCAGATGGTGGATGGCTCCAAACAGCCCATTGACTATCTCTCAAGAACACTCAGTGTGGCAGAACGAAGATACCCACAAATAGAGAAAGAAGGCTTATCCATTGTATTTGGCGTTAAGAAATTTCACCAGTACATCCATGGTCACCACTTCACCATTGTATGTGATGACAAGCCACTACTAGGCTTGTTTGGGGAAGATAAGGCAATACCCCCAATCACCTTGGCACAAGGCCAATGTTGGGCACTTATTCTAGCTGCTTATGAATATACTTTTATCCACCAACTGGGAAGCCAGATTACAAATATTGATGCACTGATTCGATTACCTCCAAAGAACAGCAATGTGAACATCCCCATCCCTCAAGAACTTGTCTTGTTATTAAACTTTCTGGATTTGTCACCAGTCATTGCCAAACAGATCAGAGAGTGGATAGACCATGATCAAGCTTTGTCTCTTGTCAGGGAACAAGTCTTGCAGGGATGGTTTAACGAGCCAAACTCAGATGATTTGAAGCCCTATTTTAACAGGAGATACGAGCTCACCTGCCAAAATGGCATCTTACTGTGGGGAGCGAGAGTCATTTTGCCTCGGAGAAGAAGACAACCATCATTGACAGAATTACATAGCACTCACCCCAACATCTCTAGAATGAATATGTTGGCACACAGCCGATTATGGTGACCAGGGATGGACACTGAAATCAAAAACATGGTCAAGAGCTGCATATAGTGCCAACAGGTGCAGAAATTGCCTCCTTCAGCTCCACTGCATCCCTGGGAATGGCCCAGATGGCCATGGGTCCACCTCCACTTTGGCTATGTGGGGTCTTTTTTGGGTACAATGTTCTTCTTACTTATAGGATTTACAACTCTCAATGGCAAAACACATGTCAAGGCCTCGCCATACCACCCTACATCCAATGGATTGGCTGAGAGGCATTCAAGGCTGGAATGGAAAAACTAGACGGAGACCCTATAGCAACTAGATTATCACATTTCCTGCTCAGCTATAGGACTATGCCACACACAACCAACTGTATTGCCTCTGCAGAGCTATTAATGAAGAGATATCTCAGGACATGCTTTAGTCTCATAAAGCTGAATTTAGAGGGGAGGGTAGAGGCCCAGAAAAATGAACGCGATTACTATAGTCGTGAAAAAAGCTTCATTGTAGGAGAAGCCATTTTCGCAAAGAACTTTGGAGATGGGTCCAAATGGCTATCAGGTGAAGTCAGTGCAGTGACAAGGACCCTGTCCTACCACATGTCGGTTGAAGGTCGGATAATCAGGAGACACGTTGATCACCTCAGGAAAAGGGAAAAAGATCCACAAGAAAAGGTGCACCTAACATTCCCATTGGAGTCTATACCACAGGTAGAAGGAATTCCCCTTGCTTTGGAAGTACCTGTAGGATCCGTTGAACCTGAAAGAGTCGAGGAGGCAAAGTTACAGGTTGCTACTGGGGAGCCTAGTGGACAGATAACTCCTGAGAGGGAGGCCTCAGAACCAAAGTCATAGAACTACGATGGTTGACATGTTTGAAAAAGCCTCCCGCGAGACTGAATTTGTAAATAGATTATTTATGTATAGTTAATATATTGTAAAATGTACTTTCAAGTAAAGGGGGAGCGTTTGGTAATCTGAGGTGTAATACACCTTTAAAAGAACGTGAGCAGATTGGCCACGTGACTGTACAACCCAATAGCTGTGTAGCGCGGGATACAATGTTAATGTTAGTCTAGAGTAGAGTCTAGTTAGAGAAGCACACATCATGTTAGTGCTCTGTTGTCTGTGTAAATAAATAGCATGTGCTTCATTTCATATTGGTCTCTGCGTCTGCAGTATATTGTAATCGACTCACCTGCCGACAGATAAATGTGCAACCGGTTTGCAAGAAAAGTGACCCCCCCATATTAGAACAGAACAGGGGATCTGGAGTGCAGGATTTGATTCTTTTTCTTTCCTTCTCTGCTGCCGCCCTGCCTCATCATTAAGACATTGTGACTCAATGTGCAATGTAGCTTGATGGAAAAGTTGTTGCCAATCTGAATTATTTATTAGCAAGCTCCTCCCAGTCATTAATGTCAATGCTCCCACTCTTCAAGGAAAGCTTCTGAGTGTCTTTGAAGTGTTTTCTTTGCCCTCCCCTGGAAATCTGGTCACTTGAGTGTTCAGGAAGCAGGACCTGGTAGGAGAGGTGGTTTTTGCTTGTCTAGATAGTGTCCAGTCCATCGAAGTTGATTTTTCAGGAGTTTTGTATGAAAGCTTGTAGAGCTGACTTCAAGAAGGCCATTAGCGTTTGTTCAACAGTCCTTCCATTGAATCTGGAGGATGCAGAAGGAGGCATTGCTGAGTGAATTTCCGTTGCGCTGTTATGTGTCACTGATACACAATCCAGGTCTCACTGCAGTCCAGGAGTGTGGCGATGACACAAAAACAATAAGTGCTGGAAAAACTCAGTAGGTCTGACAGCATCTGTGGAGAGAAAGACAGAGTTAACGTTTCGAGTCCGTATGACTCTTCTTCAGAACTAAAGAAAAGTAGAAATATGGTGAAATATATACTGTTTAAGGGGGGTGGGACAGGTGAAGCTGGATAGAAGGCCAGTGATTGGTGGAGGCAAAAGAGAGATTGCGAAAGATGTCATAAACAAAAGGTCAAAGGGGTGTTGATGGTGGTGGTACTGACTAAAGGAGGTGCTAATGGTGATATTAAGAGTAGAAAGCAGGATGAGCACGTGACAGACGGCCCTAGTGGCGGTGGGGTGGGGAGAGGGAACGGTGGTAGGAGAAAGATTGCAATAGGCAGGGGATAAGACAGTGAATAAAAATTGGAATATATTCAAGAAACAATAATAATAAAAATAGATGGGAAATATATATATATATATAAATTAAAATATAAATACTTGAAAAAAAGGGATCAAAAAGGGTGTGGGGATGGAGGAGAGAGTTCATGCTCTGAAATTATTGAACTCAATATTCAGTCCAGAATGTTGTAAAGTGCCTAGTCGGAAGATGAGGTGTTGTTCCTCCAGTTTGCGTTGAGCTTCACTGGAACAATGCGGCAGGCCAAGGACGGACATGTGGGCATGAGAGCAGGGTGTAGTGTTGAATTGGCAAGCGACAGGGAGGTCTGGGTCATGCTTGCGGACAGACTAAAGGTGTTCTGCAAAGCGGTGACCCAGTCTGCGTTTGGTCCCTCCAATGTAGAGGAAACCGCATTGGGAGCAGCAAATGCAGTAGACTAAATTGAGGGAAGTGCAAATGAAGCGCTGCTTCACTTGAAAGGAGTGTTTGGGCCCTTGGACAGTGAGGAGGGGAGAATTAAAGGGGCAGGTGTCGCACCTTCTGCAATTGCATGGGAAGTGCCGTGGGAGAGGGTTGAGGTGTTGGGGGTGATGGAGAGGTGGACCAGGGTGTCCTGGAGGGAACAGTCCCAACGGAATGCCGATAGGCGGGGTGAAGGGAAGACGTTTTTGGTGGTGGCATCATGCTGGAGTTGGCGGAAATGGCGGAGGATGATCCTTTGAATGCAGAGGCTGGTGGGGTGAAAAGTGAGGACAAGGGGGACCCTGTCATGGTTCTGGGAGAGAGAGGAAGATGTGAGGGCAAAGGTGCGGGAGATGGGTCAGACACTGTTAAGGGCCCTGTCAACCACTGTGGGTGGGAAACCTCAGTTAAGGAGGAAGGAGGACATGTCAGAGGAATTGTTTTGGAAAGTGGCAACATCGGAAGAAATGCAACAGAGGTGAAGGAACTGAGAGAATGGGATGGAGTCCTTACAGGAAGCGGGGTGTGAGGAGATGTAGTTGAGGTAGCTGTGGGAGTTTTGGGCTTGTAATGAATATTGGTGGACAGTTTATTACTGGAAATTGAGACAGAGAGGTCAAGGAAGGGAAGGGAAGTTTCAGAGATGGACCATGTGAAAGTGATGGAGGGGTGGAAATTGAAAGCTAAATTAATAAGTTTTTCCAGCTCCAGATGAAAGCATGAAGCGGCACCAAAATAGTCATCGAATTACTGGAGAAAGAATTGTAGGAGGGGACCTGAGTAGGACTGGAACGAGGAACGTTCCACATACTCCATAAAGAAACAGGCGTAACCAGGGCCCATGCACATACCCATAGCCGCACCTTTTATTTGGAGGAAGTGAGACAAGTTTAAGGAGCAACTGTTCAGTGAGAAAACAAGTTCAGCCAGATGGAGGAGAGTGGGGGTGGATGAGGATTGTTCAGGCGTCTGTTCAAGGAAGAAATGAAGAGTCCTCAGCCCATCCCGGTGGGGGTTGGAGGTGTAGAGGGATTGGATGTCCATGGTGAAGAGGAGGCGGTTGGGGCCAGAGAACTGGAAATTTTTGATATGATGTCGGGCATCAGAGGAATCGCGGATGTAGGTGGGAAGGGACTGGACAAGGGGAAAGAGAATGGAGTCAAGATAGGAAGAAATGAGTTCTGTGGGGCAGGAACAGGCTGATACGATCGGTCTACCAGGACAGTCCTGTTTGTGGATTTTGGGAAGGAGGTAGAAACGGGCCGTCTGAGGTTGGAAACTATGGAGGGAAGATCTCCAGAGGAGATGAGGTCAGTGACAGTCCTGAAAACAATGGCTTGATGTTCAGTGGTGGTGTCATGGTCCAGGGAGAGGTAGGAGGAAGTGTCTGCGAGTTGATGCTCAGCCTCCGTGAGGTAGAGGTCAGTGCACCAGAAAACAACAGCACCACCCTTGTCAGCGGGTTTGATGACAATGTCAGGGTTGGACTTAAGAGAATGGAATGCAGCAAGTTCAGAAGGAAACAGGTTTGAGTGGGTGAGAGGAACTGAGAAATTGAGATGGCCAATGTCATGCCGACAGTTCTCAATGAAGGGCAGGTAGGCCAGAGGGAGGACTCTAGCTGGAGGGAGAGTACTGGAGGTGGGTGAAAGGATCTGTGGAATGGGGAGAGGACTCCTGACCAAAGAAGTGAGCATGGAGATGAAGGCGGCGGAAGCAGAGTTCAGCATCGTGCCAAGCCCGAAATTCATTGACGTGAAGGCGTAAGGTTATGATATTTAGTCCTTTGCTGAGTAGTGAACGTTCAGCATCAGAGAGGGGAAGATTAGGGGGTATAGTGAATACATGGCAGGGGCTGGGATTAGAAGACAGGATGGGGTCAGAGAGACGGGAACTGGATCCCTCTCTCTGGCCTCTTAACTATCCTTGATCTTTTCATTTCTAACTGTTGGTGTGACATTGGCTGTCTCAATTTCTGTGCGCCTCTCACCCAATCTAATCTGTCTCTTTCTGAACTTGCAGCACTAAGTTCTCTTAGGTCCAACCCTGACTTTGTTGTTGTCTGGCGTACTGACCTCTACCTCGCAGAGGCTGAGTGACAACTCACAGACCCTTCCTCTTACCTACCCCTGGACCATGACTCCACCATCGAACATCTACCCACTGTTTCCAAGACTGTCACTGACCTCAACTCCTCTGGGGATCTTCCCTCCACAGCTTCCAACCTTATAGTCTCCCAACCTCAGAAGGCCTGCTTCCACCTCCTCCCCAAAATCCACAAACAGGATTGTCCCAGTAGGCCGATCGTGTCAGATTGCTTCTGCCCCATGGAACTCACTTCTTCCTTTCTTGACTCCGTTCTCTCTCCCCTTGTTCAGCCTCTTCCCACCTACATCCGTGATTCCTCTGCTGCCCTACATCATATCAACAATTTCCAGTTCCCTGGCCCCAACCGCCACCTCTTCACCATGGACTTCCAATCCCTCTACACCTCCATCCCCCACCAGGATGGTCTGAGGGCTCTCCGCTTCTTCCTTGAACAGAGGCCCGAACAATCCCCATCCACCACCACTCTCCTCCGTCTGGCTGAACTTGTTCTCACGCTGAACAATTTCTCCTTTAACTCCCCTCACTTCCTCCAAATAAAAGGTGTGGCTATGGGTATCTGCATGGGCCCCATCTATGCCTGTCTCTTTATGGGGTATGTGGAACATTCCTTGTTCCAGTCCTACTCAGGCCCCCCTCACACAACTCTTTCTCCAGTACTTCGATGACTGTTTCAATGCTGCTTCATGCTCTTGCCTGGGCCTAGAAAAATTTATTAATTTTGCTTCTAATTTGCACCCCTCCATCACTTTCACATGGTCCATCTCTGACACTTCCCTTCCCTTCCTTGACCTCTCTGTCTCAATCTCTGGTGATAGACTGTCCACCAATATTCATTACAAGCCTACCGGCTCCCACAGCTACCTCGACTAAGCTCCTCACACCCTGATTCCTGTAAGGACTCCCATTCTCTCAGTTCCTTCGCCTCCGTCGCATCTGTTCTGATGATGCCACCTTCAAAAACAGTTCTTCTGACATGTCCTCCTTCTTCCTTAACCGAGGTTTCCCACCCACGGTCGTTGACAGGACCCTCAACAGTGTCCAGCTCATCTCCCGCGCATCCGCCCTCACGCTTTCTCCTCCCTCCCAGAAACATGATAGGGTCCCCGTGTCCTTACTTTTCACCCCACCAACCTCTGGATTCAAAGAATCATCCTCCACCATTTTCACCAACTCCAGCATGATGCTACCACCAAACACATCTTCTCTTCACCCGCACTGTCCACATTCCATTCGGATCATTCCCTCCAGGACACCCTGGTCCACTTCTCCATCACCCCCAACACCTCAACCCCCACCCACGGCACCTTCCCATGCAATCGCAGAAGGTGCAACACCTGCCCCTTTACTTCACCCTTCCTCACCGTCCAAGGGCCCAAACACTCCTTTCAAGTGAAGCAGCATTTCACTTGCATTTCCCTTAATTTAGTCTACTGCATTTGTTGCTCCCAGTGTGGTCTCCTCTACATTGGAGAGACCAAAAACAGACTGGGTGACCACTTTGCAGAACACCTTCTGTCTGTCCGCAAGCATGACCCAGACCTCCCTGTCACTTGCCATTTTAACACTCCACCCTGCTCTCATGCCCACATGTCCATCCTTGGCCTGCTGCAATGTTCCAGTGAAGCCCAACGCAAACTGGAGGAACAGCACCTCATCTTCCGACTAGGCACTTTACAGCCTTCCGGACTTAACATTGAGTTCAACAACTTCAGACCATGACCTCTCTCCTCCACCTTCACCCCTTTTTGATTTGCTTTTTTCAAGTATTTATTTTTAAATTTTTTATATATTCTTTCCCACTGATTTTTATTACTATTATTATTTTAAAAATGTATTTCCATTCATTGTTTCATCCCCACCTTTTAGCCTATTTCAAACTTTTTTTCCCACTCCGTCCCCTACCCCCACCCAACACCCACTAGGGCTGTCTGTCACTTGCTCATTCCACTTTCTACTCTTAATGTCACCATTAGCACCTCCTTTAGTCAGTATCACCACCATCAACATCCCTTTGACCTTTTGTTTATGACATCTTTTGCAATCTCTCCTTTGCCTCCACCAATCACTGGCCCTCTATCCAGCTTCACCTGTCCCACCCCCCCCCCCACTTAAATAGTATATATTTCACCACATTTTTATTTTTTTGTAGTTCTGAAGAAGAGTCGTACGGACTCGAAATGTTATCTCTCTATTTCTCTCCACAGATGCTGTCAGGCCTGCTGAGTTTTTCTAGCACTTTTTGTTTTTGTTTCAGATTTCCAGCATCCACAGTATTTTGCCTTTATCTTAGTGTGGCTTTAGCTTACAGCTGCTCTGCACACTGCAACTTTTGTTGACTTGCTAAGATCTTTGTTGTCAAACACTTGCTGCAGAAGTTTCTATTATAATCTCAATACCTGTACATGATCCTCACAAACCTCCCAACGGATTAAAGGTCCGGTACATGCCTTCTAATCCACAATGTCCTTTGGGCAGAGTCATCTTAGAATTAGAGACAATCAATCAAACAATAATGTATTTTCCTGCTGAATACTCTTCCAGCTCAGTCTTGCATTTTAACTTTACGTTCCTGTTGCAGCATTAACTCTTATCGATTCCTTCTCTGCCACTGTTAACACAAAATAGTTCAACTCCAACCAGTACACCATCTATTATTGATGAGGTTGCACTGACTTGCTTTGACTTTTAGCCTCTAGCTTTAACTCAGTTATTTTCTGAATGACTCCATTTGTTTTTTTTATTTGCATATTCGTTCATGGGATGTGGGTGTTGCTGGCTAGACCAGCATTTATCGTCCATTCCCAATTGCCATTGAAAAGGTGATGGTGAGCAGTCTTCTTGAACTGCTGTGGTCCATGTGTTGTAGGAATACCCATAGTGCTGTTAGAAAGGGAGTTCCAGGATTTTGACCCAGCAGCAATGAAATAATGGCGAAATAGTTCCAACACAGGATGGTGCGTGACTTGCAGGGAAATTTGCAGGTGTTTGTGCTCCCCTGAATCTGCTACCCTTGCCCTTCTAGATGGTAGAGGTCACAGGTTTGGAAGGTGCTGTTGAAGGAACCTTGGTGAGTTGCTGCAGTGAATCTTGTAGATGGTATACTCGGCTGCCCATGTGCATCAGTGCTGGAGGGTATGAATGCTCAAGGTAGTGGATAGGGTGCCAATCCAGTGGGCTGCTTTATCCTGGATGGCGTCAAGCTCCTTCTGTGTTATTTGAGCTGCACTCACCCAGGCAAGTGGAGAGTATTCCATCATACTCCTGATTTGTGCCTTGTAGATGGTGGACAGGCTCTGGGGAGTCAGGAGGTGAGTTATTCTATGCAGAATTCCCAGCCTCTGACCTGGCCTTCAGCCACAGTATTCAGATGATTGGTCTAATTCAGTTTCTGGTCAATGGTAACCCCCCCGGGATGTTGACAGTGTGAGATTAAGCCATGGTAATGCCATTGAATTTCAAGGGGAGATGGTGGGTTCCCTCTTGTTGGACATGGTCATTGCCTGACAATTGTGTGGTGCGAATGTTACTTGTCACTTGTCAGCCCAAGCCTGAATTATTGTCCCGGTCTTGCTGCACATGGAAATGGACTGCTAAACATTGTGTAATCAGCTGTGAATATGCCCACTTTTCACCTTACAATAGAGCGGAGGTCATGATGAAACAGCTGAAGATGGTTGGGCCTCGGACACTACCCTGAGGAACTCCTACAGTGGTGTCCCATGATTAAGATAGTTGACCTCCAACAACCACAACCATCTTCCTTTGTGCTAGGTATGACTCCAACCAGTAGAGAACTTTCCCCATGATTCCCATTGACTCCAGTTTTGCTAGGGCTCCTTGATGCCGCACTCGGTCAAATGCTGCCTTGATGTCAAGGGCAGTCACTCTCACCTCACCTCTTGAGTTCAGCTCTATTGTTCATGTTTGGACCAAGGCTGTAATGAGGTCAGAAGCTGAGTGGGCCTGGTGGAAAGTAAACTGAGAATCAGTGAGCAAGTTGTTACTGAGTAAGTTTTGTTTTTATAGCACTGCTGACACCTTCCATCACTCAGCTGATGATCGAGAATAGACTGAATGGGCGGTAATTGGCTAGATTGGATTTGTCCAGCTTTTTGTGGACAGGGCATACTTGGGCAATTTTCCACATAGCTGGGTAAGTGCCAGTGTTGTGGTTGTACCGGAAAAGCTTGGCTTGGGGTGCAGCTAGTTCTGGAGCACAAGTCTTCAGCGTTATAGCTGGAATGTTGTCAGGGCCCATAGCCTTTGCAGTATCCAGTGCCCTCAGCTGTTTCTTGGCTTCACATGGAGTAAATAGAATTGGCTGAAGACTGGCATCTGTGATGCTGGGGACCTCCGGAGGAGGCCAAGATGGATCATCGACTCAGCACTTCAGGCTGAAAATCTTTGCAAATGCTTCAGCCTTGTGTTTTGCACTGATGTGCTGGTCTCCCCCCTCATTGAGGATGGGGATATTTGTGGGTAACTGTTTAATGGTCCACCAGCATTCATGACTGGATGTAGAAGGACTGCAGAGCTTAGATCTGATTCATTGGTTGTGGAATTGCTTAGCTCTGTCTATCACTTGCTGTTTCCGTTGTTTCGCATGCATGTAGTCCAGTGTTGAAGCTTCATCAGGTTGACACCTCATTTTCAGCTATGCCTAGTCCTGTTCCTGGCATGCCTTTCTGCACTCTTCATTGAACCATGAACCAGGATTGATCCCCTGATGGTAATAGAAAAGTGGGGGATATGCTGGACCATGAGGTTACAGATTGTGTTTGAGTACAATTCTGCTGCTGCTGATGGCCCACAGCACCTCATGGATGCCAAGTTTTGAGTTGCTAGACCAGTTTGAAATTGATCCCATTTACAAAGGTGGTTGTGCCACACAACAGGATGGAGGGTATCCTCAATGTGAAGATGGGATTTCTTCTCCACAAGAACTGTGATGGACAGATGCATCTGGGACAGGTAGATTGGTGAGGACAAGGTTTTTCCCTCTTGTTAGTTCCTGCACCACCTGCCGCAGACTCAGTCTAGTAACTATGTCCAACTTGGTCAGCAGTGGTGCTACCGAGCCACTCTTGGTGATGGACATTGAAGTCCCCCACCCAGAGTACATTGTGTACCCTTGCCACCCTCTGTGCTTTCTTCAAGTGGTGTTCAACATGGAGGAGCGCTGATTCATCAGCTGAAGATAGCAGTAGGCTTCCTTGCCCATGTTTGACCTGATATGAGACTACATGGGTTCCAGAGGCGATGCTGAGGGCTCCCAGGCAAACTACCTTCCGACCGTTTAACACTGTACTGCCACCTCTGCTGGGTCTGCCCTGTTACCACTAACAACAGGAGCTAAATAGATAGCTAGAATAATGTCTTGCTTGTGTTAGTGGCATATTTACATCTTTTGCGAATCTCTCCTGTAACTCTTTTGAGTTAAAACAATTAAACTAAATTAACAAAATTAGGATAAATCAAGCACAGCCCCTAATTCAGGTCAGCTGTAAAACTAAGGACAAAGTTTAAAGGAAACTTACAAACTTTAAACCAAAATGTGATTAAGGGGGTCAATAAAACACCCCAGTCCCTGCGGTGCCCACCGAGCACGGAAGGCCTCGAGAGTGCCGGCAGACACCGCGTGCTCCCTCTCCAGGGACACCCGGTCGTGAATGTAGCCGCAGAAGAGGGACAAACACTTGGGCGGGTCTCCCCCGTCCATCGCCTGCTGCCTGGACCTGTTAATAGCCAACTTGGCCAGAAATCTTTCCTGTAGGTGCACAACAACCATTCTCATCATTTGACTACGAATTATCTAACATTGCTTTAAAATAAATGGAAATCTGACAGCATCTGTGGAGAGAAGGACAGAGTTAACGAATTGAGTCCATATGACCTTCTTCAGAACTGATGAAGAGTAATATGGACGCAAAACATTACCTCTGTCTTACTCTCCACAGATGCTGTTAGACCTGCTGAGTTTTTGTTTTTGTTTCAGATTTCCAGCATCCGCAGTATTTTGCTTTTAATTTAAAATAAATGTAATTTTTTTCCAATCATTAATGCAATCATTTTCTGTAGCTTTGAACTAGGATGTAACTTCGGCTTGAAATGGAACTGCTTTACCCCTGAACCTATAGAAGCAGACCACTTTCACAATTATTCTTAGGTGGGACGATCAAGAATCAGGCTGACTGCAGGGGTCCCCAGCCTCATACAGCTAGCTGGCGAGCAGGGTGGGAAAACAAATTTTCCATATGGAGAGTTTACTGATTCCTTTGAAATCTTATGAAGAATTTTTCATTTTTTACTTTGATATGTCAGATGAAATTTAAATGCCAGATTTACTGCGGGGAAAGGTAAGAGGAAGCACACTGAGAGGAGGAAGAGGGAAAAGAGTTATGGGGGCCCAAAGATCCATAGCTTGCATTTCCAGCAGACGCAGGCCTGGGAATTTGTAAAGAAAAACTCTCCTCTGGGATACAAGCCATTAGCCTGGGATCCAGGTGTAAGGTTCACCTCACTAATGTGGTCCAGACTACAAAAAATCATCCACCCCACCAAGGTGGTCCATCCTATGAATTGAATCGTTCAGAAGTAGGCCCATCCCAATAGTATAATCCACCCCAAATGTAGAGTTCGCATACCCCCTGGTAGACCCTGGTGTGACTCACCTTATCCAGTGTATCCACTGACACATCAAGTCCTGACCGAGCTCGAAGAGCAGGATTTTGCTGTATGTTGATTCCCCACTAGCGGCTCCTCCTCTTCACCATCAGCTACCTTGTAAGGGGTGAACAGATGTTCCGACTCTTAGAATGGAAACTGAAAACTTGAGGAAAAGGCAGCGAGCCAGCACGATTCTGGGTGTTTTGACACTAGTGCATCAGGGTCATCATTTAATGGCAACATGTTTCAAAGGGTTGGAGGAGCAGAGAGGGTTATGGGGGTTTAGATATCTAATTTTTTGAGAGTGGAAGGAAGTTGATAAAGCTATAAAAAATGTGATCCTATGTTTTATAAAACAAGATATTAAGGTAATGCTATGAAAACTGCATATTTATGTAGCACCTTTAACATAATTAAACATCATAAGATGCTTCACAGAAGCATTAAAAGCAAAATTAAGCGCATAAAAAGAGATTAGGGCAGATGACCTAAAACCTGGATAAACCTGTATAAATCATTTATTAGGATGCAATTAGAACATCGTGTCCTGCTTTGAGCTCCACTGTTTAGAAAAGATGGGTTTCCATAGTGATACCTTTAATCTGGAGATAGTGCGTGGATTTAAAAGAAAAATTATTCTAATGAGAACATGTTTAGCCAGGCAAAAGAAGGCGATGGTGAATGGAGACTGGCTAGATCAGTGTTCTAGGCAGTGGAGTAGAATGAGGATATTCAGAGGAGTAAATGTGAAAAGGAGGTGACTGGGACCAGAGAATGTGAAATTGTTAAAGTGTTGGAGGGCTCCACTGTACCTTCACACACTTAATACTGCTGAAAGCCTCATGCTGCCAACTATTCGACCAAGCCACATCACTGAAACATACTGCACAATATGTACTCACACACTTCCATCTTTCTTGCAGGACATGATAGTGCACATTTGGAGGTAACTGACGCTAACCGGAGGGGGACAGGCATGTTTACAAGTCTTAATCCCCATGGAGGAGATGGTACTGGATATTACTGGGATGGCCATTGCTGAGATCGTGGCCAGTAGTGAGGCTGAAATCATCGACAATGGCTATACTGTCACATGTGATCCTCCTTCTCAAATTGAACCTCCTTTTCACCCCTCATACTCTGATTTACAGGCTGCAGATAGTATATGTATACATGGGGAGACGGTATTAATGAGGGCACACCATCACTTGACTTCACACTTGCAACCGCCAGCTCAGATACTTACATTGCACAAAATTTAGAGGATAGCGTAGATGTGGGATCTGCACAAGGTGAGACGTCAGGCTCAAGTGACTTGCAGCCAGGGCATGGGGCAAGGATAGGTACAGGTGCCAGCTCACTGCAGGGCAAGGTCGCACATGGGTTCCGCTGCAGAAGACTCAGATGAGCACCTGTTAGGGCAGCCAACCAAAGAATAATGATGTGTATTGTTATGAGCGCCAGACTTTATAAGACATTTCTGTTTTAAACTGTCTCTTTTAGTTCAAGGTAGAACAGTATGCCCTGGAATAAGATCATAAGAACATAAGAATAGGAGCAGAAGTAGACCATTCAGCCCTTCGAGTCCACTGCGCCATTCAATAAGATCATGGCCAATCTTCAACGCTATTTTTCTGCACTATCCCTGTACCCCTTGATGTTTTTAAGATGTAGAAATCTATCGATCTCAGTCTTGAACACATTCAATGACTGAGCCGCTAAAGTCCTCTGGGGCAGATAGTTCCAAAGATTCGACAACATCTGAGTAAATAAATTCCTCCTCATCTCAGTCCTATATGGCCTGCCCCTTTTTCTGAGACTGTGTCCCCTAGCTTTTGACCCCTGAGCCAAGGGAAACATGCTTCCTGCATTCACTCTGTCAAGGCCTGTAAGAATCTTGTATGTTTGAATGAGATCACCTCTCATTCTTCTAAACTCCAGAGAATAAAGGCCCACTCTATTATCTCTCCTCATATGACAATCCCTCCATACCAGGAAATAATTTAGTGAACCTTTGTTGCACTCCCTCGATGGCAAATGTACCTTTCCTTAGGCAAGGAGACCAAAACCGTGCATAATATTCCAGGTGTGGTCTTACTAAGGCTCTATATAATTGCAGTAAGATATCTTTACTCCTATACTCAAATCCTCTTGCAATTAAGGCCAACATACCATTTGCCTTCTTAATTGATTGCTGTACCTGCATGTTAGCTTTCAGTGACTCATGAACGAGGACAGCCAAGTCCCTTTGAATTTCAACACTTCCCAGCCTCTCATCATTTAATAAATACTTTGTATTTCTGTTTTTCCTACCAAGATGAATAACCTTACATTTCTCTACATTGTATTCCATCTGCCAAAATTTGCCCACTTGCTTAGTATCTCCAAATCAACTTCAAGCGCCTTTGCATCCTCCTCACAACTCACACCTCCATCTAGTTTTGCATCATCTGCAAACTTGGAAATATTACATTTAACCCCCACATCCAAATTATTGATATAGATTGTGAATAGCTGGGGCCCAAGCACTGATCTTTGTGGTAGCCCACTAGTCACAGCCTGCCAACTTGAAAATGACAATTTATTCCTACCCTCCGTTTCTGTCCATTAACCAGTTCTCAATCCATGCCAATATATTACCCCCAATTCCATGTGTTCTAATCTTGTTTACTAACCTCTTGTTTGAGACCTTATCAAAAGCTTTCTGAAAATATAAATATACCACATCTAGGTGTTCCCCCTTATCTATTCTGCTCGTTACATCCTCAAAACCTCCAAAAGGTTTGTTAAATATGATTTCATAAATCCATGTTGACTCTGCCAAATCCTACCATTATTTTCACAGTGTCCTGTTATCACATCCTTTATTCTAGATTCTAGCATTTTCCCTACTAGTTACATTAGGCCAACAGCTCTATAGTTCCCTGTTCTCTCCTTTCTTAAATAGTGGGATTACATTTGCCACCTTCCACTCTACAGGAACTGTTCCAGAGCCTGTAGAATTTTGAAAGATGACCACCGATGCATCAATTATGGGGGATGGTTGCTGTACGGTGAAGTTGTACTGAGCTCTGCTCAGCGACAAGCCCATGTGATCTGGTTGCCATGGGGACATGGGCCCAGGTCAGAACTTATTCAAAGTCAGGTGTGAGTTTTATCACCTGCCCATAAAGGAAAAAGCAACTGGCTTTATAGCTGGAGACGTACAAACTTTCAGAGTCAGTCTGACCAAATGATTTGTGGGAAGTAGACTAAAGTAGAATTTAAAAAATCACAGTGCTGCTATGCCAAGCAGAAGAGGAGGGCTGCTGTTGAGTTAATCACCCAGAGAAGGACAGATGAGGACAGAACCCATGTTCAAGCAAAAAGGAACTTTTCAACTTTAATCAAACTATATAAAATACCAAAAGTGAAAGCAGAAAATGCTGGGAATACTCAGCAGGTCAGGCAGCATCTGTGGATAGAGACTTGCTGACTATTTCCAGAATTTTCTGTTTTTATTTCAGATTTCCAGTATTCACAGTATTCCACTTTTCAAGTTATATAAAACGCCAAACATATGTAGAAGTGGCACAACAGCCAGAAGAAATCAACCAGCAACTAACCTACATGCAGTTGATGATTCCTTTAAGTAGTGAAGGTCGGGAACCTTTCTGCTGCTTGTCACGTAGTCAGCTGTGCAACATCAAGGGAGGGTGTTGCTGGAGCGTTGAGCTCCAGAGTGACAACACTGCTGTTAAATCAACATTGATGTCGTGACCCGCTTGCACTGCACACTTCAACTAGCCATGGGCGCAAACACCTTCACCAATATTGTGACTCCTTCTGCTCCCCAAACAGCATCCAAAAGAGCCCAAACAACTGGAACCAGCAAGCACAATTTCACTGCACATTTTCTCATTTTAAATTGTCACTTACAAAGAACCTAGGTACGTTCTTAACAGCTAGGCCAGAATTTTAAGTTCCGCGGGTGGGCGCGTACCCGACCAGATTGAGCCTAAAACCGCGCGAGGAGACTCAGGCGAGCGTCCCAGCGTCATTGTGCACTCGCGCAATACCTTGCTCAGCGGGCGCACGCTGAAGTCAGAAGCAGGCCTACTGACAATTAAGGGGGCAATTAAGCCCATTAACGGGGCAATTAACTCCAATTTTTCATTGCCCGTCCAACCTTATGGTTGGCGGATGGGTGAATCGGCCAGGCGGCCTTTGCATTTTTCATCAAATGTCATCCAAGGGCGGGATGAAATTTCCGTGTTGAAATCAAATAAAAATAAATATCTGTGGACAGTATTTTTATAAGTTATATTTTCAGATGATTAATCATGATGCATGGATGCTTCTCCTCAGCTTTTAAAATCTTTATTGTAGCTTTCTCGGGTCTCCAGCTCCGAGGCAGCTGCGTGGCTTCAGAGAGCTTTCTCACAGGGCTGACCCATGCTTGTGGAAACATCATCGCCCGCCCTCTTCCTGTCCCAGCCCCGGGCAGCGCTGAGCTCTTCACCGGGCATTTCATGCTGGCTGCCCGTTAATTGGCCAGCCAGTGTGGAATCGCAGTCGGGAGCCAATTGTGGTGGTGTGGTGGGGGGGGCGGGGAGGGCCCATTTCCTGACTGCTCTCTGGCCTGCCAAATTTACCAAAGGCAAAATTCAGACCATGGTTCAGTCGAAATTTATTACAGTCAAAAGAAAAAGCTCCTCAGGGACATTAGTTATTTGCTGACTATAAAATCTAGAATCCATGTACACAGAGCAACAGTTACAACCCAGGAAAAATCATTTGTAAAGTGCATTTGTGTAGTTGAGTTACATTGCTGGCAAAGGACTCTGCTGGCAGCTATGGTTTTTATGAACATGAAAAATCAGTGGCATGAGCTTGTAATCAATAAGTGGCGGTAAATATTGAATAAACAGTGCAAAGAAAGAGAGCAGAGACAATCAGAGCAAATTTTTATTGGTATAACAATCATTTCAGGATTGGAATTGTCTCACTCTTTGTGCTAATAACACCCTTACTCCTGGCAATGCAGTGAGCTTACAGCTGAATCTACAGAGAACAATGAACAACTATTGAACCAAAATAGTGATTTTCACTCAAGAAGAATCAGCACTGGGAAATATGAGAAACGTTGACATTAGGGCATCCTTTGTGTGTATGGATCACTGACTCCTCTGCTTCCGACCTCCACCACAATCCCTTCACGAGGGCAGAGCAAAACTGGCAATTGTGGGACTCACCAATACGCCTCCAAAAAACACTCCACTATATTTTCAGATACCTTGCAATAGAAGAAGTTCCAAAATAATACCTTAGCTGCAAGCAGACCTTTTAAAATCGCTGTACTGCAGGGCCCATCTTGCAACTTCATGCCTGTTTTCTCTTGAGCAAATAACAAAGAGGCTGCCTGCAAACCCATTGCCCAAATTTGGGATCCAAGCGGCATCAGGTCAACTGGCTGGGCTGCGGGAAATCAGGATAGTGCCAGATCAAAGCCTTTCAGCTCACACATGCAATGTATCTATGTGCACGCTTATCCAGGCAGAAAGTTGTGTAGGCCACATTGGAAGTGGCCAATGGCATGGCAGTGGGGACAGGAAGAGCAACATCCAGCTGCATGGCACTGCTACAAGCAACTCTACATAAGGCAATTTCTTGCCCAAAATCTATGCCTTTCTTTGTAGTTTAATTGTACTGCAGTCAAAAGTTAATACTGAACTGAATGAATAACATGGGGGACATAAATTTACATGAGAAAGCAGGTGTGCTGCTGACTGAAAGCAAAAATAAGAGAAAAACTGAAATAAAACTGCTCTGGACGCATCCAGGATGTGTTCAGTACAGCCCAGAGTGCGCAGAATTTGGAGAAAGCCTGTACAGTTCAAAATCTGCTGCCTGGATATCTGATCCTGTAATTATTAAAATGCCACATCATAACAGAGGCTAAACTATAGATTGTGATGATTTTTTTGTTTCTAATGATGGCATCTTAAACAATCATGAAAGCAGAATCCAATTGTATGTCCGTCGTATTGTATTAGTAATGAGGCAGAAAGAATTTCGATATGGTTTGATGTGCCACGTGTCCTGGACAATGAAAAGTCACAGACCTGAAATGTTAATTCTGTTTCTTTCTCCACAGATGCTGCCAGAACAGCTGGATATTTCCAGCACTTCCAGTTTTCGTTTCAGATTTCCAGCATCTGCTGTATTTTGCTTTTCATAAAGCGATGCTATTTTGGGGTGAAATACTAATAAAGGATTTGATAAAATGCATTGGACAGGACACGTGGCACATCAGATCAAATTGGAATTCTTTCTGCCTCATTGCTAATACAAAACAATTGACATGCAATCGGATTCAGCCTTCGTGATTGTTTAAAATGACATTGCTGGAAACAAAAATTCGCCACAGTCTTCAGTTTAGCCTCTGTCGTGATGTGACACTTTTGTAATTGCAGGATCAGGTCTGCAGGCAACAAATTTTGAACTGTACTCACTTTCAAGTTCTGCCCCGCTCACTGTTGCGTCAGACACATCTATTGCTCGAGTGAGTCCAGGGCATGCCCTGCAGAAACTTTTCAATCTCAAAAGATTAATTTTAGATGCATATTAACTTCACATTTGGTGGATTGACAGAAAAAAAATACAGAAAAAAAATGAAAATGAGTTTCCTTGGTATTTGACAAATTAACCAGGGCTTCTAATGGTTACCCGAACAGCACCCCACAGAGGCACTCATCTCTCCTAAACTCTCAAGCTCACAAAGGTTCTCTTCCCCTCTATTTCTCCTCCTTCCAATCCCACTCAGCTCAAAGAGGTACAGTTTCCTTTAATATCCTCCCACTTCGCAGCGGGACCCTCACATTCCAAGTCCCCAGTTCATGAAGACAAACTCCCCCTTGTAACCCCGTATCAGAAAGGCATTCTTCACTCTCCCACCCTCCAATTAATCTCTGCCACCTGCCATCCAAAACAATTCGCAGACACCTCACACCCCCTCAAAACACACCCCCACGCTTGAATTCGCAGAGCTAATTTTCTCTCTTGGTGAACTTTGTCATTGGAAGTCCTGCCCGCAGCCGCTACCAGCTACCAGGCATAGATTCTGTCCTGTTGGGGGGGGGGGGGAATTCCCAATCCATCACAAGGTCCCTGCGTCACAAGGTTTGCATCAGGCAGGACCTGTGGCTGGAACTCCCCAAGAAAAGATCGATAGGTAGCAGGAGCAGCAGGGATTTCTTGGCCGGATTCCTTGAGGCATCAAATTGGCAGTGGCAATACGAGTTCGCCAGTTTGCTTCAAACAGTGCCAACACCTGAACAGCATAGAAGAACATATCTTTCAGTGAGCAGAATTCGTTTTTCCACTGCAGTAAATAATGCCTCTGCACTTCTATGATCCAGAAACAACAAGCTGCTTTTAAACAAACTAGTTTGAGTGGAATTATCAGTTAGAGTGCGAGAAGATCCAAATTGGATATTGTTTCCGACCAAAATGGTCTACTTACAAAATGGATGCAAATAAAAGGGTGCCCATCCTTTCTCAGTAGGGTTTCTGGAGGAATGAATAGCATGTGTGGCCATTTTCTGAATAAGGCATGAAAGAAGGAGATTTTGGTCTGCGGAAAAACTGGTGCAAATGGAGTGACGAATGAGAAGTGATATAGATGACAAGTTGCTGCACGATACAGCGATGTAACCCAGTAAGGAAAAAGCTGCGGCCTCATAAAGATTCTGAAGGCATCTGCGAGTCAGGGCTGATATAGAGGATTCACTGCTCACATGCTGCCGTCATATTCTGCTGTTTGTCTCAGGCCAGTACAGTAAGCGGCTTAGCAATATCCAAGTTACGCTGCAGATGCCTGAGTCAAATCTCCTTCTCTTCATTGCATTTGTTTAATGTTTGCAGAGCACAGTCAAGAACATTCTCAAAAATTGTTTTTCAAAAACTCTGCTTAAGTTTAAGTCACATCATGTCATGTGTGCTCTGCCTGAAGGAAGGTCCTTGGCTCATTGTCTGCTGATGCTTCTTCCTGAGCTGTTTTCTTGGCAGTTTTTGTCAGTGATAGTTTGCCATTACCTTCCACTCTTGGGGGTTGGATGAGGAGGCAGGTCCCAAGTCTAACTCAGCTAGAATGGGAATCAAGTCCATGTTGTTGGTGTTATTCTGAACCACACCCCAGTCACCTCGACAACTGAACTAACCAGCCCCCTTCATAGAGTATGCAGAAGATGATACTACTGTCAAGCCCATGCAATGAGAATAAAAGTATTCAAGGGAGCCTCACAGTGTAGGATCTCGTATCACATTTGTAATTAAACTGCCAAATTTTTATATAGCTGTGAAGCAGAAACAGCTTTGCAGTGACAGACAATGGCAGTACTGCATAATTATATACTTAAAGATACATCACTGACACCATTTTCTCCTGTGGAAATTGTACTCTGTAGAACTTGGCCTCACAGACATGTCCCGAACCAAACTCACATGTATTCTGAGTTCAGCACATTAGGATAGAGTGCGAGGGTACCAGGGTTGTTAATGACTATGTTTGACTGCTCACCTATTAGTTGACCATGAAGGGCAGTGACTTGAAGGGCCAGTGGACTCAGTTGCATCAGCACGTCCCCTCAGCTCTCTGAAGCGATTGTGAAAGTCTTGCTGGAACAATTATGTTTGCGTAAGGAGGTTCTCTTCTGTTGGGCGTGCAGTGGGCCAAAGAATAGATCATGACATCAGGCAGGAGGATGCTAACTACACAGTACAATAGTCTGAAAAATGATTAGTGATATCACCAGGAATAGGGATCTGCACTGTAACTTTATTGCCATATTAATAGACTGAGGAACTTCACCCCACTCATATAATCCTTACATGAATTTGAGGCGTAGGGTGCAAGACTTAGAATGGTTAAACTTTGCCAAGATGTCATCAATGATCCCTCTCTATATCACTCTACCTCTTTTCCTCTCTTTTCTCCCTTAAGATGCTCCTTAAACCCTATTTCTTTGATCAAGCATTTTGTCATCTGGCCTAATGTGGCTCGGTGTCACATATTGTTCCATAAAGTTCCTGGAAAAGTGGCTTGGGAATTTTATTGTGTTAAAGGCAATATAAATGCAATTATTGTTGTAAAATGTTTTTTGCTATCTTACTTTAATTGCAAAGGGAGAAATATCCATATCAAAAAACTTTCTGACCTTAAAGGTAGAAATATAACAAAGGACATGATTTTATATGCTAATGAAGAAACATATCGGAAAAACATAAAAAGGAAAAGTTTGAAAAAGACATAAATGTCAATATAATAGTAGTCTACCAAAGAGACAACAAGACCACTTCAATGTTTTTCATCCATGGAGAGAGGATCATATAACCAATTGTCCAAATCCAATTTAATAGAGCCTAGTGTTTTAATACAATTCACCCTGGAGAGAAGAGAAATATGCTCTGATACAAAACATCTGGGCAGATAAATCAATTTCAAGGCCATGAAAAAGAAATAGAAATGATAAACAAAGATATTACAAATATTATGAGCTAGACAATAAAAAACTAACAGGCCACATATGGAAGAAAACAGCAGAATGTTAATAAAAAGTGCAATTTTCCACCAATTATCCTAGCAATAATTAAAAGATTCCTAAGATAGCCCGATAATTGTAGATAATAACATCAAAGGTACCATATGAAGATGAAAAGGAAAAGACACATGACACTCAATATTGTGTCTTCTTCATTCGCCAAATGACTAAAATAGTATAATGCATTATTCATGTTATGGACAAAAGAAGTTCAATCTCATGTTGTCTTCCTTCTATGAAGCAAGGATAAATTCATCAAGATAAATTCAAATTTGAGTTGATTGAACAAAGGTAGTAATATTACAAAGGCAGTATTTACAAGAATGCCTAAACACCAACAGCTTAAACTCGCAGACCGAGTATCCTTTATCCGAAACCCTCAGGGGCTTGCATTTCAGAATTCAGATAATTTCCATTTTCGGATACCGCATATAAACTTACGTTACAATAGCCTACATTAGGCTAGCTATAGTCTAAAGTAAATTAAATGGCTAGAAAAGTAGGATACATCACTGAATAATAAATACAAGGTACCTGTAATAAATTTCTTTTTGACATGTCCACCACAAAAATTGCAAGGTAAACAGTATAGGCAAACAACTAGACTTCCTGTGCTAAATGTCGATGAGGTTAAAAAAAAAGTGTGGTTTTTGGATGTTCGGTTCCTGGATTTACAGATAAAGGATACTTGATCTGTAGGAATCGTACATGGCATTTTGAACTTTATTTTATGACTGCCTACATATTTTGTAGAATATGTGATGCTCTTCACTATTATTAATCTGAATATTAATAATAATATTAGTGACCTAGGCACTATACTAGGAATACCTTGATGATTGTTGATGTACTGCATTACTAGTTCAATTTATAGGAATTTACTTACTAGTTCAATTTGCAGGAAAATGTTTACTTTTTCAGGAAAAAGCGCATGTATTCACATTAAGTAGTTCATATGTATCTGATAAAAAAACTTAACAACTCATAGCAAGATGCTAATAGAGTGAACACTACCAATTTGTCCAATCATAGGTTTAAAATATTTATGTGCTTGCAGCTGACTGGCTGTCAATTTGTATTGACAATGAGAAAGTTTAAAGGGAGTGAGTCTCTACTCTGAGTCTATTGTCTGGCAAAGTATTCAGCAGGAAATAATTTGCTCATTCCAATTTCAAGTAGTCCAATCTTTATTGTTTCACTTGAATATTGTATTTGAAATTTGGGAAGGAAAAGCGAAAGTGAAAGTGATATTGGCTAGAAACACAATAAATATTAAGGATATATTAACACTACGGCATGTCAGGTCAGATGTTAAAGCCTACTGAAGAAATGACTGTAGACAGTACTACCTGTCATTGGTCAACCTGATCTTCTCAAGAAAGTCCCAGTGGCGTTGGGCAAATAACTGCTTGGAGAAGGTTAGTGGGATTCCTGATGGACAAAATGCCATCATAAAAAAAGCAGATGTGCTTATGCTTGAATTATGGTGCCCAAAACCTGTAACCCATGAAGCAGCTGCAGAACATAACAAGTTAAAGAAAGAGGAACTATGGAGAATAACAAGCAGTTTGGAAGACAGTAGGGTTCAGACTCCTCCTCCGCCTCTCTGCCCTATAGAAATAATTTGGCTCTGTATCAATTCATTTCCTAGTGTGCATTGGCCCGCGACATAAACCACTCCTAAAAATCTCCCCTAAAACGCCAGGTCAATTGATTATTTCAAGACTGAGATTAATAGATTTTTGTTAGGTAAGAGTATTGTAAGGAATATGAAACCAAGGTGGGTGGATGGAGTCATGATACAGATCTAACTGAGATTCAGGAGTTTGTGTGGCCTAGTCCTGTTCCTATGTCTCATCAGCGATTATCACTTCATTCAACTGGTCATCCATGAAAATATTTAAATGGTGTTAAGATTCTACCCCCTCTGAGTGGAGTGTGGAGTGTTACTCAGTATATCTAGCTAGGGAAAGGGAAAATCAACTACCAGGGTTCTTATCATAATTTATATACAGTGATTCCTGTTGGAAATTCATGTGCAGCTAAAGGCAGGGTTAGCCTAAACTGTGATGTTCCCATAATCAACTTGCTGACCACTTTGTTTTGACCAGGACCTGCCTTAAGCTCTGGAAACATATCCCACAAGGCTTAATACAAACCAATGAAAATGTCCCATTTAGTGAATGAGCAGCAGAGTAATATTTAAGGGGAGAATATTTCCCCCCGTTTGTGGGGTGGGGGGGGGGGGTTGCGCGCGGGCCGGCACAGGCGGGCGTAGACCTGATCGGCACCCCCCGATTGGGTCCGCGCCTCCATTTTACATGAGCGGGCCAATTAAGGCCCGCCCAGTGTGACATGTGCCCAGAAGTGCTGTGTGCGCTCCCTGTGCGGCCGGGTGGGGTTGGGGGGGGGCGGTGTGGGGGGGCGGGTGGTGTGAGTTGGGGGGGGGGAGGTGGGGGGGGGTGGGCTGGAGGGGGGAGTGCGGGGGGTGATTTCCTGTGCCGGGAGTGTGCGCGAAAGAGCCCAGAAATCTCCCTGAGGCACAGACGGAGATAAGTTTTAAATTTTAAAGATTTTAATAAAGCAAAAGAAATGTAAGACATGTCCCCTCATGTGACAGTGTCACATGAGCTGGGACGTGTCAATGAACTGTAATGAAAACATTTATTTAATTTATAAACTCTTCATGAAACCTTATTCCGCCTGTGGACGAGGTTCCATGAAAAGTGCAAAGGTCGCCTGGGCTCTTTGCCTGCCCCCCTCGCCAACCTTAAGGTTAGACGGGCAGCTTTCTCAATTGTCTTAATTAGCGAATTAATGGCCTTAACAGGCCCACTGAACTGAAAATCTAAATGACGCGCGGGGATGTCAGCAAGCCCGCCCCACGTCACCCCGCGTCATCTTAATGCCTCAGCGAGTGGGCCCCATCCCTGCTCGCCGGGCCGAAGATTCTCCCCTTAAGAATAAGAAAGGGAAATTTCACTCCCATAAGTTTAACTCAGTAAATCTCCTTGTCGTGTTTAAGTTATAATACGCGTTGGGCTAAATGAATCTACGTTCCCTCAGGGCCTGGATGACTCTCGGGGTGGAATTTTCCGTGCCCACTGGCAGCGGGAATGATAGGTGGCGTGCGCGGACAATGCCGTGCGATTGGCTTCGCGACAGCGGAAAGGCCGGTTGCGATCTTCTGCTCAGCCCCTCCAATGGCGGGCCTCCCTTCCCGCCGACAGTCGCCAGAAAGCTCATTGCAATACATCAGCATGTCGTTAAAAGGTCATCCCGGCCAGGCTCTTGGGACCGGCCGGATTGTCCGTCCATGTCGGTGGGAAAGCACGCCGACGTGTTACACAACAGCACCTGCACTTTGGTGGCCTTCACCTTGGGGCAGCTGAGGTGAGTGAACAGCATCGTTCTCCACAGCTCGCCAGGGTCGTCTGTTGGTTTGCGGGCTTCAGGGATGACGGGAGGCCTGGGTGAAGTGCCGCCCCGCCTCGGAGGTGACTTTTTCAGGGGGGTGGGGGGGGGGGTGGGGCGTGGGGGGGGGTTGTCTGGGAGCAACAGCTGTCCTGGTGTCGGAGTCGACTGTTGCTATTGTCAGGGGGCAACTGCTGCCCTGGCATTGGATCCCGCGCACAGGAAATCGAGGTGGGGGGCGGGGTAAGCGAGGGAAATGGCCACACGTTTGGGACACCCTGTTTAAACTGACCACTCCTCTGCAACTGAGACAGTTCAGGCGCAGCCAGTGTGATATGATTAGGGTCAGGCTCCTAGCCTGCCCGTCCATGCAAGCAACGCAGAGGCACCAAAGGGCCACCAAGTGCTCCAGATCTTACCCACCCCACACCCCCCACAACCTCACCCACCACCGTCTCTCCCCACAACAAAAACAGAATTACCTGGAAAAACTCAGCAGGTCTGGCAGCATCGGCGGAGAAGAAAAGAGTTGACGTTTCGAGTCCTCATGACCCTTCGACAGAACAGTTTCGAACAGGTCGAAGGGTCATGAGGACTCGAAACGTCAACGCTTTTCTTCTCCGCCGATGCTGCCAGACCTGCTGAGTTTTTCCAGGCAATTCTGTTTTTGTTTTGGATTTCCAGCATCCGCAGTTTTTTTGTTTTTACCATCTCTCCCCACCCCTGACACAGACTGTGAGTCTGTGATAACTTTACTGGACGGCAGAGCAGTTGGACTCCACATGTTGTGCAGTCTCCTTGACAAAACTGGCCGTGTAGCAGTTACTGCTGGAGGTGTTCACTCATCATCATTGTCTGCTGCATCCTTTACAACCTGGCACTGCAACAGGGAGAGGAGCTGGCTGAGGAGGAGATGGAGGAGCTGGAGGTCTCCTCCGACAAGGAGACGCCAATGGGGATGAGGAAGGGGAGGTGCTCAGAGGCGATGATGACAGGGTTTAGGTGCTCGCACTGGCTATAAAAGGGAGGCATGCTCGGGAGGCCCTCATAGTTACTAGATTTGTGGAGGATGATGATGACATGCAGTGAGGTGACCCCATAGATCCTCACATCGCATCTGTGAACATTTGACTCCAGTCTGGTTTACGACAGAGTGAATACCCTCTGTGAGAACGCTCCTGTCATGGAGATGCAGTGGAGGTCTGAATAGTCACTCGATCGCAGGAGGATGATGATGACATGCAGTGAGGACACTACATAGGTCTTCACATAGCCTTTGAGAATGTCTGACTCCTGTCTGGCCAAGGGCAGCTCAGTTGCACTCTGTGATCAGGGTCATATCATAGAGATCTGATGCTTTGTCCACCTTCAGCACCTGAGCCCTTCAGGAGCTGGTGCACAGCATCAGAAGTCACAAATGCTGAAGAGATGGGGCCAGCCCCACCTTAAAGGTGCTGAGAGCACACAGAGAGAATGACATAACTCTGTGACCCCTGTCCACAACATTCTGGCAGCAATGACCAGCACCGCCAAGGTGCAGGTATCAGTAATGTTTCCAGGGAGTGTGAGGCTGGACCATCACTGTGGTCTGAAGGCTGCACAGACACAGGGAAGAGGCCCTGGTCTGAGACACCTGCCTTTATCTTGTGCAGAAAGGTTTCACATCTGAGTGACAAGAACACTGCTCATCAGAACAAGGAGCCACAGGCAGGGAGACATTCTTGGGAGTTTCTTGACAATAGTGAACAGTATGTACAAATTATTAACACCTGGAGGGCCCCGGCCTGCTTTTGGGATCCTGCTGTGTGGTAGTGGCACCCTCCTCAGCCTCAGAAGCTGCAGCTGCGGAGGTCACAGGAAGAGGAGAAGCGGACGGGCTGGTCACCTGGGTGGATGGGTCCAGAGTGTGTACCTGCTGATCCTCCTCCCTGGGTGTCGGTGGGAGCCTGTCTGACTCCTTGAGGGAAAGGGGTAGCTGGAGTGAGATCAAGCTGCCCAGCACCCCTCTCGCATACACAACGTTGTGGGCCAACTATGGCACCAGCGATGGAGTTGAGCGCATGCAGCAGTGCAGGAGTGAAATCCTGGATTAAGGTCTTCATGGCAGCCACCATCCTACCAATGTTGACTTTGGTGCGTTGGCTTGCTGAGGCTATCACATCAGACTGAAGGCAGGTAGACTCCTCCATCCTACCTTGCAACTTGAGGAGTGCAGCGGACATCCCTTCCTGTTGTTCCCGAGCTCGCTTTTGCTGCTCCAGCAGTTTTGACATGATGGAGTCCAGAGGCTCGTCATCTGACTCGGACTGAGCAGATTCCTGGTCTCCAGCAGTCCTCCGAGTGCCTAGGAAGTCCCTGTTGCCACCTGCAGTGGATCAGGGAGCGTGATGTGCTCACCAGATTGTGTTCCCGAGGCTACTCGAAAGCTAGGTCCCACTGAGGTGTGTGTCTCTGTGCTGGTGAAGGGTGTGGGTGAGCGCTGTGACGGAACTTCGAGGAGGGTGCCTTCAGATTCCGCTTCAGAGGTTTCTTCGGGCTTGATTGGTGGTCCTGGGTCATGGACTCTGTCGGCTGTTTCCCAGATGTGCCTGTGAAAGCAAGGGGAGATAATTAGTGTATGGCAGTGGCCTGTGAAACAGAACACATCACTCACAGCATTGTGTCTGATGGATGTTGCACTGCTGGATCCTCACTTGGTAGAGCAGCGCCAACCTCACTGTCAGCACAGGACCGATCCTGGTCATCGCCGGCCAGCTGGACGGCTCTGTTTTCAAAGTCCATGAGGGCCTTGATTTCAGGCATTCTGCCACCAGTTTGCAACCTCTCACTCTAGTGTGCCAGCTTGTCCTGCATGAGTAAAGGTGCAGAAAGTGTAAGCAGGACACCTGCCAGGCCGGATGATAAATGTGCAATGCCCACTTTCCGCCCTATATTTATGGACCCTTAATTCCTGTTTGTCACTTTCAGTAACATTTCCAGAACTGGCCAGTACAATTTGTGCTTCTGTCTTTTGTTTTTCTAGCTAAACAAGAAACCAGGAGTTTGATCTCTGATTCACTCTCTGCCTGGGGGTCAGCCAAGAGATAACCAATTAAGATATCCTCCCGAATGCAAGTCTTGTGAAAGCTATCCCTACTTTCCTAGATGATCTACAGCACATGGACTACAGTGGTTCAAGATGATGGCTCAGCTCCATTTTCTCAAAGGCAATTAGGAATGGACAATAAATGCTGGCCTTGCTAGCAATGCCTACTTTCCATGAACAAATAATAAATAAGGACCATCAGAACAATAATAGATGCGAATGAGGCATAATGTTCAAACAACCTTCCATTGTCTCAAATAATCTGGATAGAATCTTCATCTGAAAGGTGTTATGGGCAAGAGAGAGGCAAAATTGAATGCCTTTATTCTGTCCACAAGCAAAGCTGTTTTTGTCTTTAAAATAGGCTATGCCACTTATTCCAAAAACCCTGTTTGTGTAGTCAACTTTTAAAATGACTCACAGTAAACGTTCTTAGGATTAAATTGAAAGTTTAGTTTATTCACACATTCAAACCTGGGGAGGGGGAGTGATTCCAACTTTAGACATACATACACAAATATACAGGAAGGGGATAGGAAAGAGGGGTTTTACAACTATGAATAACACAACAGTAAAAAGAACAATAGAAATACGGAATGGTTCACGTGATTGCCAGAGTTCAGAAAATCCAAATCTGAACGGTGGGAGCCGGGGAGGGAGGATTTGCTCATAGAGAAATTCAAGTTCAGGCAGCTTTCTGACTGAAGGCAGAGGTGCAGAATTCCTTTAAAGATGGTGGTGATGCACTGAGGTGAGGTTGACATTTAGAGACATCATGATCTGCTTAGCAAGCAGTAGCCAGTGGCTTCCAGATGAACAGGCTTGTGGCAGGCTGTTTGGTCAGCCCAGAGTCCTGCTGTCCAATGTTAGCAGGTTGAGGTTAAATCAGGAGACTGCCCTGCTTCTGAGTTCTGAACTGTATATAAAGATTTCAACATGGTCACTCGAGTCATGTGCCCTCCTTCCTCCACAATGATTTTATAAAGGGATGTTTATCTGGTGACTAGATCTGGCCTTTGTTTTACAGGTTATAATGTCCCAGTCATTAGCCTCTGAAAGAGTCATTATCCAGATTGATGACATTGTTTCGGATAGCTAATGTCTTGGTAGATCCTTGGACTCTGCTAGAGAGGTAAGCTGATAAAGATGCAAATGTCCATTTGCTTTTGGGAGACCCTTTTTGAAATGGATCTTGACAGTCCCAGTTCTGAGATTCCATGAGCAACATATTAGGGCATGTCTCCAGTGCAATCCATATAATGCCTTAGTCATCACCTCAGAGTTCCTGACATCAGATGACTTGTGGTGGCCATCTTTTGGTTCAGCAAAGCTCACTTTTGAAAAGCAAAAAAAAAATAAAGCTTAGTGTACATAGTTTATGATTTCTTCCATGTCTTACTGACATGTCAAAGGGAATTCATATCCTCTAGCACTGCTCCTCTGTGAATTCAGCTCACTGAGAGATAAACCTAACTTAACACCATCCTTCCATGGCCAGATGAGAAGCTGTGCCAGTGTTGCACCGCACTCCCCCCCCACCCCCCCCCCCCATGCCCGGGATGCCATGTAATCCCCTCACTGGTGTGCTCCCTAAACATGATGTAATTTATGTTGACAGTACACAACAAGCCTTAGGTAGATGAGGAGCCAACGTAAAATCAGGGATGCTGCCTCAGCGGACTGATGGTGCAAAATGTACCAGCACAAATAAGTTAGCATTGCCCATGTGCCTAAAGCAGAACTTCATGTCTATTATTACTTATCTGTTATGCAGATGTTATCATAACAGGACCCATACTTTATCCATTTCATCATTACTAATCTAATTACTTCCACATTAATAATGAGACTTCAAAAGAAAAATCCCCCAGGCTCTTAGAGCAGACTACAAGTACGGCTCTTAACCGGGAAGGCTAGGATATCAGAACGTCTTCATTAGGTTACTTCCCAAACTACAAAAAACTTGATTTGTAGAAGCTCACAATGAGATCTGATTTGGTAGCCCTCAATCTTGTCAGAACATTTTACCTTTCTAACTCATTCACACTTGGAGCACTTGTATTTTTCTCTCTACTGCACATTTGGCATGAAAATATTTTTTAAATGCTAAATTGTCTGAAACATCTTAATTTTTTCTCCAGAGAGGATAAAAGGAATGCAGATGTGCCAATATTATACTTTTATATGACAATGCATTGCTCCACTGAAGCTTCAGTGCACTAATTAGCCAAATTCCTTATACAATATTATATCCTTAAACACCTGTCTAGCAATTACAAACTTCACTAATATGTGGTGAAGTCTACAATGTAAAGTTATATAGTTTCCACAGGCTTCATGGCCAGATTTTCGGAGAGTGGTGGGGACTCTGCCGATCTTTAAAATTGGCAGGCAGGACCCAGATCTGGAAGTCCCAGACAGCATCGTCCCAGATGTGCACCGAGTGCAGTAGCGGACAGAGACATTGGACAGGGAAAACAATGTTTTGCCTGTCGGCTGTAATGGTGGCTTCTCATACTGTATCGTCCCAAACCTGCCACGTTAATTATGCATTCCTGGGAAACACGCCATTTTAATGGCAGACAGGCTCTCATTTGCCTCCCACGCCATCACCTCACCACTTCATCATGCCAGGCACCATAGTTAAAGTGGAGCCACGCACACACAAAGTCAGTGCTTGCAGCCCAGGGCTGACAGGATGACCATACCAGGCAGAAAGACTGCAGCCCTGGTTCACTGATGCTTCTCTCGAGTACCTTTGGACACCATGGAGGCCCACAAGATGTCCTCTACCCCTGCTCTGGCTGCAGCAGGGGCAGCGGCATCACCAATCCAGCAAGGGAGGCGGTGGCAGCAGTGGTCAGCACCAATGTCCTGTAAAAGAGGACAGCCACCCAGTGCTGAAAGAGGGTGAATGATCTCCTCCGTTCTGCCAGGGTAAGTCACTCGCCTCATCACTCTCAACTCACACGCTCACAAACCCATCACACACCCACAGGGCCCTCACTCACTGCTGGTTCAAGGAACATCACCATACACTCTCTCACACTCACCTTCATTGTCCTCATCCAGTCCATTCAACTCACCACCCACACAGGCCAGGCCTACTTATCATCTGGCCTGATAGACTTCCCGCTTACACTCTCTCCACCTCTATTCAAGCAGGACAAGCTGGTACACAACAAGAGGGAAAGGTCGCTTACAGGTGGAGGAATGCCTGAAATCAAGGTCCTCACGGATTTTGAAAATAGAGCCATTCAGCTGGCCAGTGAGGATCTGGGCTGTTCCTGTGCTGACAGTGAGGTGGGTGTTGCTCTGCCAAGTGAGGATCCAGCAGTGCAACATCCATCAGACACAATGCTGTGAGTGATGTGTCCTCTTTCACAGGCCACTGCCAGACACTAATTATCTCCTCTTGCTTTCACAGGCACATCTGCCAAACAGCCAAGAGAGTTTTCGACCCAGGACCACCAATAAAGATCATTTGAGGGAAGCTCAGAAGAAGAATCTGCTGATACCCTCCCTGAAGTCCCATCACAGTGTCACCCACACCCTCCACCAGCACAGAGACACACACCGTCACTCACACCCTCCACCAGCACAGAGACACACACCGTCACTCACACCCTCCACCAGACACACACCGTCACCCACACCCTCCACCAGCACAGAGACACACACCGTCACTCACACCCTCCACCAGCACAGAGACACACACCGTCACCCACACCCTCCACCAGCCCAGAGACACACACCGTCACTCACACCCTCCACCAGCACAGAGACACACACTGTCACAGTGTCACCCACACCCTCCACCAGCACAGAGACACACACCATCACCCACACCCTCCACCAGCACAGAGACACACACTGTCACCCACACCCTCCACCAGCACAGAGACACACACCGTCACCCACACCCTCCACCAGCACAGAGACACACACTGTCACCCACACCCTCCACCAGCACAGAGACACACACCGTCACCCACACCCTCCACCAGCACAGATACACACACCATCACCCACACCCTCCACCAGCACAGAGACACACACCGTCACTCACACCCTCCACCAGCACAGAGACACACACCGTCACAGTGTCACCCACACCCTCCACCAGCACAGAGACACACACCGTCACCCACACCCTCCACCAGCACAGAGACACACACTGTCACAGTGTCACCCACACCCTCCACCAGCACAGAGACACACACTGTCACAGTGTCACCCACACCCTCCACCAGCACAGAGACACACACCGTCACAGTGTCACCCACACCCTCCACCAGCGCAGAGACACACACCGTCACCCACACCCTCCACCAGCACAGAGACACACACCGTCACTCACACCCTCCACCAGCACAGAGACACACACCGTCACTCACACCCTCCACCAGCACAGACACACACCATCACCCACATCCTCCACCAGCACAGAGACACACACCATCACCCACACCCTCCACCAGCACAGACACACACCATCACCCACACCCTCCACCAGCACAGAGACACACACCGTCACTCACACCCTCCACCAGCACAGAGACACACACTGTCACCCACACCCTCCACCAGACACACACCGTCACCCACACCCTCCACCAGCACAGAGACACACACCGTCACCCACACCCTCCACCAGCACAGAGACACACACCATCATTCACACCCTCCACCAGCACAGAGACACACACCGTCACTCACACCCTCCACCAGCACAGAGACACACACCGTCACTCACACCCTCCACCAGCACAGAGACACACACCGTCACCCACACCCTCCACCAGCACAGAGACACACAGTGTCACAGTGCTCACCCACACCCTCCACCAGCACAGAGACACACACCGTCACTCACACCCTCCACCAGCACAGAGACACACACCGTCACTCACACCCTCCACCAGCACAGAGACACACACTGTCACAGTGACACCCACACCCTCCACCAGCACAGAGACACACACCGTCACCCACACCCTCCACCAGCACAGAGACACACACCGTCACCCACACCCTCCACCAGCACAGAGACACACACCGTCACTCACACCCTCCACCAGCACAGAGACACACACTGTCACAGTGTCACCCACACCCTCCAACAGCACAGAGACACACACTGTCACAGTGCCACCCACACCCTCCACCAGCACAGAGACACACACTGTCACAGTGCTCACCCACACCCTCCACCAGCACAGAGACACACACCATCACCCACACCCTCCACCAGACACACACCGTCACCCACACCCTCCACCAGCACAGAGACACACACCGTCTCTCACACCCTCCACCAGCACAGAGACACACACCGTCACTCACACCCTCCACCAGCACAGAGTCACACACCGTCACCCACACCCTCCACCAGCACAGAGACACACACCGTCACTCACACCCTCCACCAGCACAGAGACACACACCATCACCCACACCCTCCACCAGCACAGAGACACACACCGTCTCTCACACCCTCCACCAGCACAGAGACACACACCGTCACTCACACCCTCCACCAGCACAGGGACACACACCGTCACAGTGTCACCCACACCCTCCACCAGCACAGAGACACACACCGTCACCCACACCCTCCACCAGCACAGAGACACACACCGTCACCCACACCCTCCACCAGCACAGAGACACACACCATCACCCATACCCTCCACCAGCACAGAGACACACACAGTCACACCGTCACTCACACCCTCCACCAGCACAGAGACACACACCGTCACTCACACCCTCCACCAGCACAGAGACACATACCGTCACTCACACCCTCCACCAGAACAGAGACACACACTGTCACAGTGTCACCCACACCCTCCACCAGCACAGAGACACACACCGTCACTCACACCCTCCACCAGCACAGAGACACACACTGTCAACCACACCCTCCACCAGACACACACCGTCACCCACACCCTCCACCAGCACAGAGACACACACCGTCACTCACACCCTCCACCAGCACAGAGACACACACTGTCACAGTGTCACCCACACCCTCCACCAGCACAGAGACACACACCGTCACCCACACCCTCCACCAGCACAGAGACACACACCGTCACCCACACCCTCCACTAGCACAGAGACACACACCGTCACCCACACCCTCCACCAGCACAGAGACACACACCGTCACTCACACCCTCTACCAGCACAGAGACACACACCGTCACCCACACCCTCCACCAGCACAGAGACACACACCGTCACTCACACCCTCCACCAGCACAGAGACACACACCGTCACTCACACCCTCCACCAGCACAGAGACACACACCGTCAGAGTGTCACCCACACCCTCCACCAGCACAGAGACACACACCGTCACCCACACCCTCCACCAGCACAGAGACACACACCGTCACAGTGTCACCCACACCCTCCACCAGCACAGAGACACACACTGTCACAGTGCTCACCCACACCCTCCACCAGCACAGAGACACACACCGTCACTGTGTCACCCACACCCTCCACCAGCACAGAGACACACACTGTCACAGTGCTCACCCACACCCTCCACCAGCACAGAGACACACACCATCACCCACACCCTCCACCAGCACAGAGACACACACTGTCACAGTGTCACCCACACCCTCCACCAGCACAGAGACACACACCGTCACAGTGTCACCCACACCCTCCACCAGCACAGAGACACACACCTCGGTGGGACCTAGCTTTAGAGTAGCCCCGGGATCACAATCTGGTGAGCACATTGCACTTTCTGATCCACAGCAGGTGGAGGCAGGGACTTCCCAGGTCCGCGGCACTTAGAGGACTGGTGCAGGCCAGAATGTAGCTGAGTCCGAGTCAGATGATGAGTCTCTGGATTCGCTGGAGCTGCAAAGGCCAGCTCGGGAACATCGGGAAGGGATGTCCGCTGCACTCATCAGATTTCAAGGCACGATGGAGGAGTCCATCCACCTTCAGGTTGAGGTGATAGCGCTGGCATGCCAATGGACCAAGGTCAATACCGGTAGGATGACAGCTGCCATGGAGACCTTGGCCCAGGACATTGCTCCTGCACTGCTGCACCATAGTTGGCCTCCAACTGTGTGTACGCAAAAGGGGCGCCGGGCAGCTCGATCTCACTTGAGCTACACCTTCTCCTCAAGGAGTCAGCCAGGGGCCCTCGGGAATCCATAGGGAGGAGGATCAGCAGGTACACGCTCCGGGGCCATCCACCCAGGTGACTCCGGAGTGTCCGGCCCATGCTAATCAGCCCTTCCTGCGATCTCCACAGCTCCAGCTCGACAGCCGAGGAGGGTGCCACTGCCACACAGCAGGGCCCTAACTGCAGGCTGGTGCCCACCAGGTCTCAGCTCTCCAGAGGATGCCCGCCAAGACAGGGCATAGCCGTCAGCAGGCTGCCTCCACCTCCGCTGTGGATGTCCGGGGGGCGCTCAGATGTAGCGGCAGGATTAGGAAGGTTAAGAAGATGTAGTTGCAAAGCCTTGGCACGGGTGTTAACCACTTGCAAACAATGTTTACCATTGTAAATAAACTCTCAAAGATGTCCCTCTGCCTGTGGCTCCTTGTTCTGATGAGCAGTGTTTTTGTCACTCAGATGTGAAACCTTTCTGCACAAGATAAAGGCAGGTGTCTCAGTCCAGGGCCTCTTCCCTGTGTCTGTGCAGCCTTCAGACCACAGTGATGGTCCAGCCTCACACTCCCTGGACACATTACTGATACCTGCATCTCGACGGTGCTGGTCATTGCTGCCAGAGTGTCGTGGGCAGGCCTCACAGAGTTCCCTCATTCTCTCTGTGTGGCTCTCAGCGCCTTTAAGGTGGGGCTGGCCCCCATCTCTTCAGCATTTGGAGTGACATGTGCTCCTGAAGGGCTCAGATGCTGAATCAAAGGATCAGGTGCGTTTAAAGTTTCAAGGCTGCATCTCCATGGTATGACCCTGATCACAGTGTGCATATGAGCTGCCCTCCACCAGACAAGGAGTCAGACAATCTCAGAGTCTATGTGAAGATCCGTGGAATGTCCTCATTGCATGTCATCATCATCCTCCACAAATTTAGCAATGGTGAGGGTCTACCCAACGTCCCTGCCTCACTCGGCCAGTGCGAGGGCCTTATCGCATTGCCGTCATCATCACCTTCGAGGACCTCCTCACCCTCATCACCCTCATCGGAGGAGGCCAGGTTGTAAAGGGCGCAGCAAGCGATGATGATGTGTGACATCCTCTGTGGACTGTATTGCAGGGCTCCACTGGACCAGTCCAGGCACCGGAACCTCATCAGCCAAGTCCTCTGCAGGTAGCCCTTGTCCCCGAGGAGTCAACCCTGCAGTCTCTGTGGACCTCGGAAGACGTCAGGGATCTGTGACTGACTGAGAATGTAGGAGTGATGGATACTGCCTGGAAACCGTGCGCAGATCTGCAGGCTATGTTTGTGCACACCAGCTGCACATTCAGCAAATGTAAGCCCTTGTAGTTGACTTAGTTGACCCCGTGTTGTGCTAGAGATCTGAGCGCTAGATGAGAGCAGTCGATCACACCCTACACCTATGGGAAACCCAACATCTGGGCAAATCCAATCACTCTTGCATTCTGGCTCTCTTGGTCCCGGACGAAATGCACAAAATTGTGTGCCATTGCGAAGATGGCATCCATGACCTCAGAGATCACATGTGGAGCCCCGAAAAGAGCCACTGGCATAAAAATTGAACACCACGGTCACTTTCATGGCCACTGGCAGTGGATGCCTTCCATGTCCCCTTGGCGCCAAGTCCTGCAGCAGCTGGCAGGTGTGACTGACCAGCTTCCTTGACATATGCAGCCTTTGGCGACACTGGTTCCTAGTCATCTGGAGGAATGAAAGGCAGCATCTATAGATGCTGGGTCTAGCTAGGTGCCAAGCAACAACGGCTCATTGTGGCTTTTCAGTAGCATGTGTGTGAGCCCCAACCACCCCTTCTTCCTGAGGATGCTGCTCCTCCTTATATGCAGCCAGGCGCCTCCATTGCTATCTTGTTTGTCGTCTTTGCTCTCTGTACACCATGAGGCATACAGCTAATTCATCAAGCTATATGATCCTGATATACTCCTCCTGCAGGATGAAAGAGAGAGACACATGGATTAGCATGGGTATGCTAAGAACCTCTCTTGGTTAGTCTGAAGGCCCTGTAATGTATCTTGGAGAGTGCTGGCCACCACCTGGGTGACCATAGCTTAGTGAGCTGCATGGCTGCCTGAAATTCTATCCACTTCCGCCCCACTCCACCTGACTGATTGGCGACAGCCTCGCCTGTTGGACTGCATGCTGTGCTCTCAGCTCAGGCACAGACATTCTCCTGACCTGCACTGCAAGGCTGCACTGTTAACTTCAACCATGGGGGTGACTGGTCCAAACCAGGATGATGACATTGCAAGGGGCTGCGAGCACCTCCAGCAGTGACTGTTCCATGGCCAGCATTCACAAGGAGACTGTACAACATGCCCAGTCGTCCAACTGTTCTGCAGTCCACTAAAATGCTCATTAGTTTGCAGTCTGTGACCGAGGGGTGAAAAGCTCTTGGTGGCACTGTCATGCCCCTGAACTGTCTCAGCTGCAGAGGAATGGTCACTTTATACAAGGTATCCCTCAAGCCTGCTCATTTCCCTCCCCCCATTCTGCATGTACTTGTGCACTACCTTTACCTGGAGGGCAGCCCTTACCTCTCCCCAACACACCTAAACCGCAGGGTAGCACTTGCCCCCACCCCCAGCCCCAATGCGCCTCAAACTTGAAGTCCAACAGGCAAACGCAGTGCAACATTGCTTTGTTTCCCCTCAAAGTGCAGCCCTATCTATGCTGTTGTGAAACATGTCGGTGGGCAGCGCAGTCCACCATCGATGGGATGAATGCGTGATTGCAAACTAGTTTCACAATCTCGTGAAGCTGATTTCTGGCCTTCTCGCTATATTGTCCGCTCGTGCTTCCAAACACACCCGACATCAGTGGGCAAGCAAAACTCTGCCCTTGTGTCTATTTCCATCAAATCCCATTTTCACTGGTAGGGGGAAGGGGGGCAGGACGGAAGTACATAACTGTGAGTAATGAATCAGCTGGGCCATTTAAACTATTACATAGGACAAGCAGATCTAATTTTTTTTTTCTCCAGGAACAGCCTCAACTTGTGGTGTGTGTTCCATGATTTTGTGGAAACATAAATGCTCCTGAGGGTGGATAAGGTATGTAGAACTGTCAAGCTATTTAAATCACCTTCCCTTTGAAAATTGAATAAAACTGCCTGCCTGCATATGTGAGAGTAAAAGCAATCGGTTCTACCAATTTCAATAGCTGTTTGTTGACATAACAGTAAGTGCTATAATTATGGTGTTTTATAGTGGGTGGGGGCGTGGGGAGTGGATGGGAGGATGAGAAAGTGTAAGGAATGAGGGTTGGGAGCCTAGTTTTTAACAAAACCACTGGGACAAAGTCTGAGAGACCCAAGGCAGGCCTTTTTAACCAACTGCCTTAGCACTCAGCAGCCCCCCGCTTCCAATCTGTGAGCAGGGGAAATGGGCCTGGTTCTATCCCACATCCGGCTCCCCGGAACAAAAATTGTACCATTTGGGCACTTTTTCCCAAAGCATGTGCGCCAGGCCAGGAAATTTCCCCACTCGAGCTACCTGCCTCGTAGATGAAAATTCGGTCCTATAAGTTCCTACTTTTTAATCCAAAGCAAACTTTGAGGAAAGATAAGTTATATATCCTTCAGTATTAATCTGAACTGTAAATTACAGAAAGAACATCTGTCCTGCAATTTTGATACTGATGACTCGCACATAATATCACGATGGGTATTACAGTCAGTTTATGATCCATAGCTCAGGTAATTCAGATCACTGGAAGTATGGTATCCTGTTCCTCCTTACATTCCAGACAAGGTACAAGTTAAATGGAAATGATTTAAATGGCCTAAAAAGAAATCACATGGATCATTAAAGGTAAGAAACAGATTTTGGTGAATTAAATATTTACAGAAGTGAAATTAGGCTTTACTGCCTAATTTCTGATGCAAAGTGACCAACGGTGAAGGAGTTGACTGTCTACTATTTTGCAAAACAATTTCAGGAAGAAGAGGTTTCTTGATTCATTTAGCTTACCTGTCCACAGTCTCCCCTTAACACATTTGTAAATAACCGGTATACTGTTTGCCGACACTAAATCTATTAGTTCCATCTTGATGCACATGAAGGTTTCCACTATCCATGCTGTGATAGTCTGTTCCCCATATGTACCATCCTACTGAAAGAGGAAGATCCTACTGCTCTGCCTATTTTCTTCTCTCTCCCTTTTTGGGGTCAAATCATTTGAATAACTATTTACAGTTACCTGTATAGCTTCGGCCTTGGATGAGTAACGAGCCTAACTGTGCAAAGTTCAGCAAATATTAAGGAATGTTTGCACCCAAAGGTAAATGGTTGCATACCCTCGCAGACTGGGGGCAACTTTCATCTGCAGTGTATCAGACAGGTAATTTGCTGCACCCTCTCGGTCATATTGATGGGAGGTTGAATTGATCTTGGTGGTTAAGCCGATCTATGAGTGGAGCGCTGTCAGCCCTTGGCCACTTCCATTTTTCTCACTGCACATAAACCACGAAATTGGAGAGGGCCTGAAAATGAGCCATGTGTAATTAACTAGCTCCCATTTCTTCCAATGCAAGCAGCTCTGTACATTACATGTGGGGCCTTGCTATAAGCAAACTGCTGCAGCATTTCCCTACATCGCGACAGGTCTACACCTCTAATTAAAGCACTTAATTGTCTGTAAAGTGCCTTTGGATGTAGCAAGGTCATGAAGGACGCTATATAAATACATGGGGCAGAATTTTCCGGTCGGTGTGCAGGAGCGGGCCTGACATGCTGATACGTCAAATGAAATGCGATGACATTGGATATGTGTCCCAACGTCATCGCACCCCATCGTGATAGTTCATTCAGTGGGCGCACACCGGAGTCTGCTTGCGGGCCTGCCAAAATGTAAATGGCCTATTAAGGCCATTAATTAATCAATGTAGCCACTTGAGAACGTTGCCTGTCCAACCTTAAGGTTGCTGGGCAGGCAGAGAGCCCAAGCTGCCTTCTCGTTTTTCAGGAAACCTCATCCATGAGCGGGATGAGGTTTCCTGAAGCTTTTATTAAATAAATTAATTAATGTTCATAAATATAAAAACATGTCCCCGCTCATGTGACACACACACACACACATGAGGGGACATGTCTAAATAAATTTTTAACTCAATTCTTTAATTATTTTAATATCTATTCAATCTGCCTGAGGCAGCTCCGTGCCGCACGGAGATATCTGCGCTCTTTTGCACACGTGCGCGATGGATTGGCTCCATGTCTGCCCCTGCCTGCTCACGCCCAGCCCACCCATCGTAAGAAAAATCCTGGCCATGTTCTTTCTTCCTTTTCTGTGATTCAGGCCTTCGAGGCCAGAATGGAGATCGGCACCCTCGATGGTATCGATAGTTCATTGGAAGAGCTAGCACAGTCATTCATTCAACGCAAGTGCAGGTGGGAGAGATGGCCCAGGAAACAGCCCACCAGAGGCCAGCTCATGTTCTAGCTCTGCTAAACAAGAGAGATTCAGAAATTAGGGGTCTTGCCTATCAAAGAAGAATGTCTTTTGCACAAGAGCCTGCCAGGGAGCTGCTATCACATGTTAGAGAAGGTGGAGGCTTCTGCTTCAAGCTCCTATGGGATTTAGGTGTTCAACATTGACACTCTGCATTCAATCATGGGGCATGTAATTTTGTTAACATACGTGCAACTGGGCTGTCCTGGCATTAATCTGTGACACCAGTAATTGCATTTCTCAAGGATGCTCAAACTGGGGCCATGCAGGCTTTGTCTTTTCCATCTCCTCCACCTTTGACAGGGTTGGCCATTCGAATGGATCAGGTCTCCAGTTGATCCGAGCTGTCCTACAGTTTACCCACCTAAAGATCACTGGGATTGCTGAGCTGTCACCCCTTAACAAGTGTAGTAGCGCAATGGGAGTGGGATCAGAATGGCAGCACGTCCACAGCCTTGCTATCCCTTCAACAAATGCTCATCACAGTGGCAAAAAATTAATTGGGTGAGGCTGAAATGCTGCAGGTTGCAGCCAGGTCATCTCAGGATCAATAGGCCCAACCATGAGTTCTCATCTGAGTGACAGCAGCCTGCCACCTATCATGTTAAAGTAATGTAGGAGTAGTAGAGTAGGTAAGAGAGCGCTTAAGAAAGGCACTTGGGGTCTGCACCAATGTTAGTTTGATAGCATTCATATAAGCTAGAAAAATTATGAACTGTTTTGAAATCTTTGTAAACTGTACTCCTGTGGTAACTAGTTACCTATAATGTTAGGTGCCAAGTATATCAGTGTTGATCTCTGGGAAATAATTATTACAAGTATTATAGTAAGCACCACAAAAGCCAGCCAGGTGACCTTTAGGCCAGGTATTTGTGTGCTGTTGTGCATGGACTTCATCCTTTCAGCATCTTGCGATTAATTGTCTGCCTGTACAATGAGACGCCAAATTGTGTGGGCATTCATAATCTGGCAAAATATAGTCTGGCAAAGGCATATCAGTCTAAGTAGCACTGTACTTTGATAACAGCAGACAGGACAAACCACAGAGCTTCCTCTACACAATCCTGTTAAACACCCTCTCATCCTTCACGCATTGGAAGAAATTGAAAATATATTAGAAATGCAAAATTTAAGAACAGGGGTGGATTATTGCAACAACAAAAAAAAAATACAGCCCACTCAGGGCAACATAAAAAAAACACCAAAATCAAAAAAATATACAGGACAGAATTTTGCCCCTGGCGGGGGTGCTTGGCGCGGGTGGGTGGGTGGAGGTGGTCACCGCCTGCGATCGGCACCTTGCTGGGATTTTACGCGGGTGGGCCGATTAAGGGCCGCTCAGCATGGAACGCAAGTGGCGGCCCGTGGGGGTCGGGGGAGAGGAGGGTGAGTGGTCAAGATCAAACTTCGCGCATGCTCACGAAAGAGCACTTCTACTTCCCCGAGGCACAGAGCTGCCTCAAGGGGATGAAGCGCTGTTTAAAAAAAATAATGAAGAGAATAAAAATGTCATAAAACACGCCCCTTCGTGTGACTCTGTCACATGAGCAGGGACACGTTTTTAATATAAGTGCGAAATTTTAATTTTATTTTTATATTTGTTTTAGGAAAACTCATCCCGCCCGTGGATGAGGTTTCCTAAAAAGTGCAAAGGCCGCTTGGCCCTTTCGTCTGCCCGCCAACCGTTAGGTTCGATGGGCAGGGTAAATTTGAAATGAATGACCTTTTTAACTGTCGGTGGGCGGGTCCGCACACGCTGAACGAAATATCACAGGACTACGCGATGACGTCAGGATGCTCGCCCGAGGTCATTGCGCGCCATTTTACACTCGGCCGGGTTGGGAGCGCGTCCGCCTGCCAAGATCAATATTCTGCCCATAAAGAATTTGTCACTTCAGAGCAGGTCCAAAAACTTGAGACCAGTTGAGAGATTTTAGCTTGCCTAAAGCAAAGAGGTCAATTACCTGGAACAAACCTACAAAATGAGGGGTAGAGAAGCCCCATCTCCAACCCTGTAAGGACTTTATGCTTCACACACACCAGGGCCTCAAGCAGCAGCGATGTAGACTCATGATAAAAACTGTGTTGCAGTGGTTCCGGTGCAGAGTAGGCCACAAGGCATATTCCCAGGATTCGTCTGCTCCCTCCCTCAGTCCAGTCACATACGCACATAACTGGTGAGCATCATGGCAACATTTCCTATATGGCTCCAGAAAGGCATGAAATGGCTGGGAAAGGTAAACCTACTATGTATGAATGGCCTCTTCCCTTTGAAAATATTGGAGCATAGGTTCAAACTTTCTAGAAGAGTAGATTAGAAGAACATAACAGACTGAAGGCGGCATCAACATAACTGCCTCTGACAACCAGAAATGAAATTATCAAAGGCCATGTTGGGGAAGACTTTATTACCTTGGACAATGTCCATGCTAAAAGAAAGATGTTCTACAGTTTGCTGGGATTACTGCAAATTAAATGGGATAACACAGTCAGATCCAATATTGATAATTAATATCAAAAATAAGGTTTGATGAACAGCTTAGAGCTATGCATTTCATATTATGGAACAACAGCAATACAAAAGTACATCCAGTAGACTACTGCAAAAATTGTTCTAATTGGAGAAGCACAGATACTTGGTGCTTATGCTTCTGTGAAGTGCTTTGGAAAGCTATTTTTTATATAGATTAAAGCACCTTGTTGTTTGTTAATTATTGTAGTAATATAGCAGTAGGAGGACATCATGCACTAAAACATTCTTTTTGCATTGACGTTGGGTCCTGAATGATAGTTATACTGTTTGATAATGGCGGGGTGGGGGGAACTTTAACACAAAAATGGGTGGATCCAGAATGAAAAATTTTAAAATTCTGAACCCCAGCCCTAACCCAGCTACCTATGGGTTTAAGTGGGGCAAGACAGGGGATGGACAACCGACCCATTCACAGGAGGTGGGTTATCAATTTAAATATGCTAATGAGGCTAGAAGCCTCTGCGTGAACCTGCTTTGCAAACAAACAACAAGGTGCTTTAACCTATATAAAAAATAACTTTCCAAAGCACCTCACAGAAGCATAAGCACCAAGTATCTGTGCTTTGCAGGTTTTGCATTGGGGGCCACCATGTTTCCCAAGCGTCAGGAAACTCAGCAGCCAAAGCGAAGCGATTGCAACAAGGAGAAGGCGAGTGCTTTCATAGCATTGCTTGTTTTGCAGGAGGAACTGGGGGGACTTCCCCTTGGCCCACAAGCATCTCAACAACAGACACCCCTCTCCCATACCAACGCCCCCAGTGTTGGGATTGGGATCATAGATTGAACGTATTTGGTCCTGCAGCCTTGTCTGGGGTGTTTCCTACCCCAAGTAGAAGCCAAGTTGGTCAATGAGGCTGAATTTCTGCCCTCAGGCCCTGCAGTGATACCTTTACGTCGTGTGCCCTGGTGATGTATTCCTTCCGCCAGGTCCTGAATTATGCTGTGCAGTTCCTCTTTGCAGACCCGAGAGGCCTTCGTGGCTCCTTGTAGACGTTGCCCGTCTTTTACCAGGACCTGATCAAAGCCTGCAACATGGTCGCCTCATGACACAGCTCTCCCCCGTCAGGAGTAGCGGCTATCGTCAGAGGGCTGCTGCTCAGGAATCTGCACCTCTGCAACTTAAGGTGGCTGGTGGAGAGGAGGTCTGTGGCTGCCGGGGTAACCAGGATCGGGGACGTGCTGGGTGGCGGAGGAGTGGGCTGGACGATTCCCCAGGAGTTGGCACAGCATGCATCGGTGGACATCCGGCTCGCGGCCAATGACATCCTAGAGCTTAGTCGTGGTCGGCCCTGACATCATACTGGGACTCGAGGTGGAGCAGGCTTGAGTGTACCCCTGTTCGGATGGAATTCCACATTGTCCCGAGGCCCCGAACCCTCCCTCAGGAGCCGGTGCCCCGCAACCTGAGTTGCCTCGCGGAAATGCCCTCTGTGTCCTTTAGCACAGCGCAGAGGGGTTTCCTGTATGGGCTGCTGCTGCACACCTTTTACTTATTTGCCCTCACCTACTACCTGGACACCCCACCACCTGGCGTGCCTTGTTGCCGTCCAGCGGCAAAGGACCCCAGTGGGACACTCTCTGTGGGGGTGTCCTCCCACTTTCCATTGGGGATCTGGGGTGGAGGGTGTTGCATGTAGCAGTCCCAGACAACTGTAGGACATGTCGGTTCATGGAGTCCCAAGGTGCCTGCATCTTTTGAGGCCTTGTGGAGTCCGTGGGCCATGTGTATATCGGGTGTTGTAGGCTGCGCTCCCTTTTCAGTTATTTGAAAAACCTTTTACTGTTGTTTCGTTTGTACTTCACGCTCCTGATCTACGGGTACTCAGTGCGGAGGGGGGGCTGGGAGGGAGGAGGACCTCCTTGTGAACCTGCTCCTGGGCCTGGCCAAGTTGGCCATTAACAGGTCCAGGGTGTGGGCAATCGAGGGTGTCATCCGATCTAGCTGTCTGCCCCTCTTCCACGGCTACCTTCATGGCTGGGTGTCCCTGGAGAGCGAGCACACGGTGTCTGCCGGCACCATCGAGGCCTTCCATACTCGGTGGGCACCATGGACACTGGGGAGCTTTATTGACCCTTTTTATAACATTTTGATTTAATGTTGGTAAGTTTCCTTTGAATTTTGATTTTTGCAGTTTTTCTTTAAGGGGCTGCCTTTACTTTATTCCTGATTTTGTTAATTTAGTTTAATTGTTTGACTCAAAAGAATTACATCTTCTTAACCTTCCTAACCCTGCTGCTATGTCTTGGTGCTTCCCGGACATCTACAGCGGAGGTGGAGCACCTGCTGACTGCTACACCCTGTCTGTGATGACCTTGTGGATGTCCTCTGGAGGGCCGAGATATGAAGGGCCATGGTCTACTTTTGGAGTCCTGCTGTGTGGCAGTGGCACTCTCCTCGGCCTGTGGAGCTGGAGCTACAGGGGTCACAGGGAGAGGGCATTCGGATGGGCCTGCGGCGTGTACCTGCTGATTCTTCTCCCTATGGGTGCCTGAGGGCGTCTGACTGACTCCTTGAGGTGAAGGAGTAGCTGCAGGGAGATTGAGCTGACTCACACCCTTTCTTGTGTTCACACTGTTGGAGGCCAACTATGGCATCAGCGATGGAGTTCATCCTGCGTAGCAGTGCAGGAGTGACATCCTGTACCAAGGTCTCCATGGTGGCCACTATCCTACCAGTATTGACCTCAGTGCATTGACATGCCAGCACTATCACCTCAGTCTGAAAGCGGATGGACCCCTCCATTGTGCCTTACATTCTGAGGAGTGCAGAGGACATCTGTTCCTGATGTTCCCGAGCTTGCCTTTGCAGCTCCGGTAACTGAGGTTTGACTGAGTCCAGAGGCTTGTCATCTGACTCAGACTCAGTGGATTTCTGGCCTCCAGCAGTCCTCTGAGTGCTGGACACTTGGAAGGTCCCTGTCGCTGCCTGCTGTGGAAAAGCTAGATCCTGCTGTGGTGTATGACTCTGCCCAGGTGGAGGGTGTGGGTGAGCACTGTGACGGAACTTCAGTGAAGGTGCCTTCAGATTCCTCTTCAGAGTTTTCTTTAGGGCTTGAGTCGAGGACCTGGGTCATGGACTCTGTCAGCTGTTTCTCAGATGTGCCTGTGAAAGCAAGAGGAGATAATTAGTGCATGGCAGTGGCCTGTGAAACAGGACACATCACTCACAGCATGGTTGTCTGATGGATGTTGCACTGCTGGATCCTCACTTGGTAGAGCAGCACCAACCTCACCGTCAGCACAGGACCGGTCCCGGTCATCGCCGGCCAGCTGGATGGCTCTGTTTTCAAAGTTTGTGAGAAGCTTGGTTTCAGGCCTCCCTCCATGGTAAGCAACCTCTCCCTCTTGCTGTGTGCCAGCTAGTCCTGCTTGAATAGAGATGGAGAGAGTGTAAACAGGATGCCTGCCAGGCCAGATGATAAGTTTGCCTGGCATGTGCGGGTAGTGAGCGGTCCCACGGACAGGAGGAGGGCATTGAAAGTATGGGTGAGAGAGTGAATGGTGATGTCCCTTGAACCCAGTGCATGTTTGATGGGATGTGTGAGTCGAGAGTCATGAGAAGAGTGACTTACCCTGGTGGAATGGAAGAGATCAATCATCCTTTTTTGGCACTGGGTGTCTGTATTTTTGTAGGGCATTGGCACTGACCACCACTGCCACTGCCTCCCATGCTGGATTGGTGATGTTGCTGCTCGTCCTGCGGCCAGAGCCGGGGTAGGAGACATCACGGCAAGCCTCCACGGCACCCAAAAGGCACTCGAGGGACGCATCACTAATTCTGGGGGCTGCTGTCTTCTTGCCTTTTGGGGCCATGTCTTCTGTGCAGCAGCCCTGGGCTGGAAGCACCGAGAGGTGTGCGCACGGCTGCACTTTAATTATGGCAGCCAGAGTGAGGAAGTGGCAAGGTGATGGCGTGGCGGACAAATGAGACCCTGTCCGCCATCAAAATGGCATGTTCCCCAGGGCGTGCATAATTAATGTGGCAGGATCGGGGTGATGCGGGGTGAGAATCTGCCATTGCAGGTAAAATGTTGTTTCTCCCGTCCGCTACCCCGCTTAATTGATGGCGATATTTCGGGGCCTGCACGATCTTCAGCTCATTGCATTGGGTGCAACGGGCAGGCCACATTTGTATAAACCTCATCCATGGCTGGGATAAGAAGGGTGAGTGGGGTCGCGAGTGTTATCTGTCAGACATTTAATGCTTAAAGTTACTGCTACTTGTCAGTGTGAGCAGGAATACTTCAAAACTCTTCACAGCTGCTTGGACAGGAACAACAGGCGTCAGCTCAGGACTCTGGAGTAAATATCATTTTCAGGGCCTTGCTGGTGTCAGGAAGCCTTCCCTTAGCCTGGGAATAGGAGTGGTGCTCTCCACGGGAGGCACCTCCTCTGAGGAGGAAGGGAGGGCCAGATGGAGGAGGAGGCCAGGAGTCCACATTCAGTCTCCAGTGAAGCCACCTTTGGGAGGAGAGGCGCAGGCACAAGGGGCGCAGGGCCAACAGGAAGTCCAAGGTGGAAGGGGCTGCAGAAGACACCACTATCCTGCTGCCAGGGTTTACAGGCAGTGAAGCAGCTGCCTCAATATGTCTGAGGTGCAATGCCGAAGGAGGCTCTGTCTCTCAAGGGAGACAGTCACCTCCATCTGTCAGATGATAGACCCTGAGATCTCCCCTAACTGTGTGGGTGGACACCCAATGCCATTGGCATTGAAAGTCACAGCTGCCCTCAACTTCTATGCCTCAGGCTCTTTCCAGGGGTCGGTGATCTTTGCAATGTCTCCCAGTCAGTTGTCCACACTTGTGTCAAGCAGGTGACAGACGCTCTGTTCAGGCTAGCATTGACCTTCATCCACTACCGCTGGGACAAGGCCGGCCAGGCTGAGCGAGCCAGAGACTTTGCGGCCATTGCTGGCTTCCCCTGTGTCCAGGGTGCTATAGACTGTACACATGTGACCATCAAGGCGCCAGCAGGTGAGCCCGGTGCCTTCGTCAACAGGAAGGGCTTCCACTCCATGAACGTGCAGATAGTGTGTGACCACAGGATGCTGATTCTACAAGTCTGTGCAAGGTACCCAGGCAGCTCCCACGACGCCTACATCCTCAGACACTCCCAGGTGCCGGGGCTCTTCAGTGCTCCAGCCCGGCTGGATGGATGGCTGCTGGGTGACAAGGGCTATCCCCTCAGAAGGTGGCTCATGATGCCTCTCCACCATCCAAGAACAGAAGCTGAGCAGCGGTACAATAGGAGCCACGGCACCACAAGGGCTGTGGTGGAGAGAACCATCGGTCTTCTCAAGATGCGCTTCTGATGCCTGGACCGCTCAGGGGGTGCACTCCAGTACCCCCCAGATCGTGTCTCGGTGATAGTGGTTGCATGCTGCACTTTCCACAATCTTGCGCTGGAAAGGGGGGATGCAGTGGACGATGAAGATGTAGATGCAGTGGCTCTGACAGCACACGGTGAGTCCAGCAGTGAGTCCGAGGATGAGCAGGCACAGGAGAACACTGAGGGGGTAGATGCTGACCCGGGCATACTCCAGGGAGGCAGGGACACCCGGGAGGCTTTAATCCAATGAACCTTCAGCTAGTACACCACAGATGGACCTCCAGGACAAGCCTGGGCTGCAGACTCCATACTCGATACCTGAGAGCAAAATCTGCCTGGATAGGAACATTAACTATGAGCCTTGTCAATAAAGCTCAATGATAAACAACTCACTCATAATATCACGGGTTCCATCTGCCTGCAGAAGTAAGAAATCACCGTAAGCCATGGTTACATATCAAAATTTAATCAATTAACAAATTGAAGTAGAAAATAAAATGAACACAAAGGTGTTATGCATCACACCAACTTGCCATCAATTAATAGCAGGGCAACATAAAGTCACCAGTGAGAAACCCGTGGTGTGCCTAAGATGCCTGAAGTTTACATTTCCGGGTGCTACATTTAGGTTCGCCCCCCTCTCTGGCACTGGCATCTGAGACAGCCTGCCCACTGTGCTGTCCTGTTGGCCTCGATGACCTTGGTGGCCGACCTCTGGCCCGTGGAGCGTGTGCTGGCCCCGCCTGGGAGGGAGTGGCCAGTTCCACAGCTGGCACCTCCCCAGTCACCCAGCGTCATCGGGTCCCACAGTCACTGGCAGAGGGGGTAGGAGCTGCTGCCTTCATCCAGAGCGCCCTGAGAGGAACCCACAGAGATGAAAGGCAGCTTGTACACAGGAGTAAGGCCACTTTGGACCTCCCTGCTCACCACTGATGGATGGGCACCGAGCTGGGATACTTGGTGCCCAATCCATCTCTCACGCTGGCACTGACCAGCTGAGGTCAATGTCGCTGTGAGGGCTTGCTGGTCAGAGTGCAACCCAAGGAGGCTCTGACTATTCTCCTGGAGGAGCCTCTCCACAAGAGTCGCCACTCTCTCCATGGGGGAAGCATTGCGCTCGGCCATGAGGCTCATTGCATCGGCGATGCTCCGCGTGGACTCCTCCAGCATGGGCACCGTGCCACGGATAGACTCATGTATCACCGCCAGTTCCTCCCGCATACCCTGCTGCACTTCCAGCATCTGCTGCCTCAGGGACGACTCCAGAGGCACATCATCAGCCACTGACCGAGCATGTCCCTTGTCCCTACCAGTCTTCCGAGTGCCAGCACCCTGGGCACTCTCTGTCTCCGCCTGCACCTCAAGCGAGTGTGAAGTACCCTCACCGCTGTGCCCCAGGGCACTAACCAAAGATCTAATTCCCACTGAGGAATTCCCATCTGCGCTGGTGCCTGCCTGGCAGAGATGGTGTGACACTGGTGAGTCCATTTGTTCTGCACCCTCAGGTGTTAGTGGCTCTGCCTCCTCCTCCCGGCCCTGCTCTGGTGATGCTGAAAGGAAGAACAAGGACGTGTGATTAGTTAAAGTGGAGACAGTGTCAATGTGCATCCCTGTCCCCCGGATCAGTATGTGTTCATCATTCCATAATCAATGGGAAATCTGTGTTGGAAGCTTCAATCACTAAACATTCAACAGTAGAATAGTTGCTGGGACAGACATTGTGACCTCAGCGCTTGGCAGTCATACCTCCCCTTGGCACCCCAGCCTCACCCCCACTGGTGGACCTGGGCACATGGCGCTTCTCCAGATCCATCACCTCCTGCTTGTATCTGGTTATAATGGCCGACTGGGCCTGGCCTCCGCCAGTCCATATCCGCTCGGCAGCATTGTGTACAGTCTTCTCCTGGAAAGGAGAGAAGAGCTTTGGTTAGTCCAGCCTGTACCTGGATTCCCAACACATCCCTGCCACCCCAGCCAGAGTGGGGCATTGCAGGGCTCCAGTGAATAGTCACCCCACAGCTGCCGCACACTCACGGAAAGAAGCCAGGGCTGACCTCCCCCGAACCTCTCCACCCCCCCCCACCCCCCCCTCCACCACCGCCTCCCCACGCCACTTTGCCTAGGCACAGTGCTGGAACTGTGAAACATGTCAAAGTCAGGGTGCTGACAGACCGTGAGGGGAACTTCCAGGTGGCGGGGCACCAGTCCATCTGCTGCCCTTGGCGTGCCACATGCTTGTGCCTCCTTGCTTTGCAGGGTTAGACCATGTGGTGCCAAATGTGATGGAGGCACCACGTCATGGGAGCTGACTATGTCTGCCACCTCCTCTCAGGCACGTTTGGTCAGGTAGTGGGTGGGGTGGGTGGGGTGGGGGGAGGGGGGGGGAGGTGGGGTCCTTCTCCTCCCGTCCCTGGGAACAAGGACCTCCTGCCGTGCTGCCACCTCCTCCAGGAGGGCAGCTAGGCACTCATCAGAAAACCCAAGGGGCACACACTACCCCGCTGCCCTACCCTCCTGCTTGACCTGCTCTCCAGCAGCGCTCTGGCAAGCCCGTCTGTTGGCCACAATGAACAGCCTTTGCAATGCCGCCGGCGCTCTTTTTGAACAGGCCGCTGGGTTGCCATTGGACCCGGCAGTCATTGCACTCCCACCGCCACCCGCCCACTCCCGCTATCCTCATGAGCCGTGCTTCATATGGCAGGCCTTAACCGGCACCCCCCCCACCCACGTTAAATGGCGGCGCAGAGCCGATCGCGGGCAGGCCCACCTGTTCCCGAACGGCCAGCCCGACGCGGAGAACATTTTCTCCTCTAAAGCGTTAGCACGGATTTGTAAAGGACAGATCACGTTTGACTAATCCAATTGAATGTTTTGATGAAGGAATAGTGAACATGCATGAAGGGAATGCAGTTCATGTTGCCTGTATAGAGTTTAAGAAAGCGTTTGCCAAAGTATCACACGAAAGGATGGTTACAAAATGGAGGCTCGTGGAATAGGGAGGTCAATGTCAGGTTGGATTTAAAATAATTAGCTCAAGGACAGAAAACAGCGACTCTGATGAATGTTTGTTTTTCTGACTAGAGGGTAAAAGTCAGTGGTGTTCACAAAGGTCAGTGCTGTGACAATTGTTTTTTTGATATATATATATATAAAAATGACTTGGATATTGGAATTCAGAGTAAAATTTCTCAATTTTCCAATGATAGCAAATTTGAGGTAATGATGATACCAATCAACTGCAACAAGACATAGCTCAGCTAGCAGAATGGTCAGACAATTGTTGGCAGATAGAATATAACACAGGGAAGTGTGAGATGATGCATTTTGGCAGAAGTGTTAGGGAGAGGAAATAAATACTTAATGACACAATTGTAAATAGTTCCAGGGAAAGAGGGATTAGGAGTTCACGTACACAGATTTATGAAGGCGGGCAGGACATATTGTGAGGGACCCGATTTTGGAAAATTTGAAGGACACTGAATTTTGGACATTCTTCCTCCCAAGTTATTTTTAAAAGTTTGTAATATTAATTTGGGGCTGTAAATATGTCATTCATCAAGAAACCAAGTGTCGAGTGCGGAACACCTCGTGAGGCAAGAGATACTTTGTATATTTAAGTTAGCAAAGAGATGCTGTTGCCAGGCTAAAGACTCTTGATGATTGGTTAAAAACACCTAGCCCAAGAGAAATATTCTTTGAACTTCTTAGTCTTTAAAAGCACTCAGGCAGAGTGTGAGTGAGGGGTGCCTTTGAAGCAGGCTGCAAGAAAAAGTCTCTCTCTTTCCCTCTCCCTGCCCTACCTTTGTGTTCAACCTTGCTCAGAAAATTCTCATCAGGATAACTCATTTGTTTTTTTCTTGAGAGCTCGCAAAGTTGTGATAAGTAAGAGTCATCAGGGACAGTTTCATCAACAAATCCACCTGAAAGAACTTCCAGATCTATTGTGACCAGAATTCTGTTAGATCAACAACATCGAGATCTTCTTGACTTTTATCCTTTTAAAGGTAACGTTCCCATACTCCAACCTCTTCAGAGGGCAGCATTTATTTCGTCTAGTTTTGTGTTTGTACATTAGTGTTTGGGGGTTCAAATAGCTGTTTCTTTTAAAAGAGGAAAATTGTTACACTTCTAAACTACAACGTGTATGTTAACCAGTTTATTAATTTGTTTTTAAAAAGTAGTTTGTTATATAATAAGTCAATTTTTTTATGTGTTTACTGAAAGAAGGCCGATTAGAGTCTTTGTATGTTGGAAATAACAGTATCAAAGGTAAAAAATTGGCCAGTTTTGTGGGTGAATTATACATTTAAACTATTGTTATGACCTGTAAAGAAGTGGGGCTAGAATTAACCGCGCATTCCTCCTATCAAGGCCTTAACAATATTGAGAGAGTAGTTTAGCAAAGCGTGTGGTATCTTTGGCTTCATTAATAGGGCTATTGAGGATAAAAGCAGGGCAGTAATGCTGAATCTTTATAAAGCTCTGGCTGGGTCACAATTCAAATATTGCATCCAGTTCTGGTCACCACTCTTCAGAAAGGATGTGAAGGTCCTTGAGAGGGTGCAGCGGAGATTTAACAGAATGATTCCACAGATGAGGAAATTCAGCAGCAATATTAGATTGAAGAAGCTGGGATTGTTCTCCTTGGAACAAAGGAGACTAAGGGAAGTTCTGATAAAGAAAAGCTTCCTCCATTAGATGATGGTACAAGGACTAGGGGACACAGATTTAAGGTTTTGGGGAAGAGATGCAGTTGGGGGGTGGTTTTGGGGAATGTGTGAGCAAGAACGTTTTTGTGCAACAAGTCTTAATGGCCTGGAACCTGCTGCCTACATGGATGGTGGAAATGGAGATAATCAATAATTGCAAGAGGAAATTGGATAGGCACTTGAGGGAAATAAACTTGCCAGGCAGCAGAGATAGAGTGTGGGAAACGAGACTGACTGGATTGCGCTATGGAGTCGATGAGCTGAATGTTTTTACAGAAATGGTTCTATGACTCTATTACCTCCCTGGAATTTTTGCCAATTATCTTAAATCTATTTATTTTTTCAAAATTCCAATGGAAGCTGTCCATAAAGAATAAAACTTATAATTTTACATCTTTGGACTCTGCTGCAACTGAGTGGTGACTGGCATTGTTAAAGGTTGAAGCTGTCTCATTTATATTAAGTTTTGTTACCAGGCAACCCCAATGAAGGATTATATCCTGTGCATGCCTATCCATAACATAACGATATAATAGGTCATAATACAACAACGTACGCAGTTTGACCATTTTGAATGAAAAAAGTAGTACAAAAGCACATTGAATCACTGCTTGGTTTAATTACATCACAGATCAATGTACACTATTTGTTGGATTTGTTTTACCATTGTGCAGCACAATAAGAAAAGGAGAATAATTAACATTTTGCAAGTGCATGACAGTAAGGAGGCTGCTGAAGCTGAATATTATGGCATCCTCAATCTGATTCGCCAATACTGAATCTTCTGTCTATTAAACCCAGAAGGTTTCTGGAGCTGAAATAATCCTTTGTGATGGAAGCTATATCTGAGCATAGGACCTCAGTAAAGGTGAGCTCCACTACTGATGATCCAGAGTTGGTTAGACTCTCAGTGGTGACCTGCAACACTTCTCCATAGATTCCCCCAAACTGTGAGAACCTCTGAATCATATGTCATTACTGTCTGTGGCATGTCAAGTTGCAGGACCATCTATTGACCCAGCACATAGAATAGCTAATACCGGGAATGTTCTACTTGCTACATTTTAAAGGGGGTGAAAAGTAGTGAAATCTGGCAGCACATATGCATGAGTCTTTGTAGGTGGCAGGACAAGTTAAGAAGGCTGTTAATTAAGTATATGGGATCCTTTGCTTTGCAAATAGAAGAATAACTGCAAGGAAGTTATGTTAAACCAATCTGGAGTATCGTGAATAATTCTGGGGGTGTCACTCCAGGGAGAGTGTCAAGATCTTAGAGAGGATGCAATGGAGATTTGGCAGAAACAATACCAGAGATGAGAGATTTCAGTTTTGTGAAGAGACTAGAGAAACTGGAGTTGTTCTCAATAGAGCAGAGGTTAGGGAAGATTGACAGAGGTGTTTAAAATTATGAGGGATTTTGATATGAGCTGGTAAATAAGATAAATTGTTTCCACTGGCAGGATGGTCGAGAACCTTTTTTTTGCAAAAATATACTTTATTCATAAAATATCTTCAACAACATTCCAAGACATTTCAAAATCACCATCACAAAAGTACAATCAGGTTCAACTTTTACAACATGTATTATGGAATGTATCAATACGATAAATGAATATTACAATCATTTGCAGACATTCTTTTTGAGCTGTACAGCCCGAGAGGCTCTACACAGTTCCCAGCCCCTTGGTACACAATGGCAGAAAGGTCTTAGGCAACGACCCTTCCCCATTGCACCTTTGTGGCGGCTGCCCCAAGCTTTAGTGCTCAGCACGTAGTCCTGGACTTTGGAATGTGCCAGTCTGCAACACTCGGTCGGGGACAACTTTTTACACTGGAAGACCAACAAGTTTCGGGCAGACCAAACGGTCAATAACCAGACGACACAGGATCGAGGTGCTTGGCAAAAGAATCAAATTGGCAAGAGGAAAGCTGTATTTATCCAGCGAGCTTGTGTGAGCTGGGGCACACTGCCTGATAGGGTGATAGAAGCAGATTCAATTGTAACTTTCACAGGGAAGTTGGATAAATACTGAATGGAAAATTTTGCAGAGCTATTTGGAAAGAGCAGGAGGGTGGGATTAGTTGGATAGCTCGACTAAAGAGTTGGCACAGGCATGAAGGGACGAATGGCCTCCTTCTGTGTTGTATCTTTGGTCCTTACTTTTGACTCTGATATCTAAGTGCCAAAAGTCAATAGACTTAAAATTACGCTAATATATTCAAAATAAATTATTTTCTTATTTTAGCAGAGATAACAACTTATATTTATATAGCGCCTTTAATGTAATGAAATATCCCAAGGCTCTTCATAGGAGCATTATAAAACAAAGTATGAGACCGAGCCACATGAGGAGATATTAGGTCAAATGACAAAAAGCCTGAACAAAGAGGTAGGTTTTAATAAGTGTGTTAAAGGAGGAAAGTGAGGTAGGGAGGCAGAGAAGTGTAGGGAGGGAATTCCAGAGCATGGGGTCTAGGCAACTGAAGGCACAACCACCAATTATAATAGGGAATGCTCAAGAGGACAGAATTAGAGGAGTGTAGATATCTGAGGGTTGCAGGCTGGAGGAGATTACAGAGATAGGGAGGGGTGAGGCCATTGAAGCATTTGCAAACCAGGATGAGAATTTTAAAACCAAGACAATGCTTAATTGAGAGCCAGTGTAGGTCAGAGAGCCCAGGGGTGATAGCGGAATGGGACTTGCTGTGAGTCAAGACATGAACAGCAGAGTTTTGGATGACCTTAAGTTTATGAAGGGTAGAATGTGGGAGACCAGTCATGACAGTATTGGAATAGTTGAGTCTAGCAGTAACAAAGGCAATGGTGAGGGTTTCAGCAGTAAATGAGCTAAAACTGGCAAATTTGAGCCATGAGCTCATTTATATTAAACAGGATAGTGCCACCCTTAAAATAGCAGACCTTTCATAGAGTTATATTAAATGTTTCATTCATATCAGCACAATATAATTTCCAATGCCAATATGTGTCTTAGCTCTGAACGTAAATAATGTTCTAGTGCCAAATCTTTTTCTTCTCAATTGCAAATAGTGCTGTTAACTCTGTTCATAGCCTATTTGGAGATGGAATTGCTTGCCTCTTCCCAGAGGTTAAATCTGAACATGATCATTGAAACAGTATACTTCTCAAACAATTAAATTTGATTTTTTTTTTAGTGGCGTCATATTTTCTTTCATTAGATTCTAGCGTCACCTGATGCTGTACTTCACTTAAAAACATTCCAATATGTTCCAGCCTGACATTATGGTCTGCAGGGTATTTGCATGCTCATATTGCCTCATGATATTTACAGATAAGCAGAGTGAGTGAGTAGATAACCATGATAATTCTTTTAAATACGTGATGTGTGATTAAAGTTAAATCACCGTGATACAGATTTCATACATGAATAGCTTTTTGCATTGGAAAACCTTGAGGCCCATAGGACACAGACTATCATAGTAGAAAGAAAAAAATCAGAGAGAAGCTGGGGGAGATCAAGTCATGGTGATCAAGTGCTGCCAAGCTTATGCTTTGAAAGCTGCGGTTTTCAGAGAAGCTAGGAGTTACAGGATCAGATTTTCCTGTTCCTGAACATCAGTGTATTGAATGACTTGGGCACAACAGTTGAAGGAAAAATGGTCAGCAAGGATCAGGTATTGGTAGGGAGCCTGGCCGATCTTTCATTGATTTAAATGAAATGATTAAGCTCCCTTATGACCATGCAATCCTTCCTGCCTCACTCTCTGTATCCCCAGATGATCAAATACATCCAGGTACAGAAACAGGCAAATCGCCTCCACATAGCTTTGATGTCCAGGGGCAGATTGGGTTAGAGTATGTTTTTTTGTTCTTTAATGGGATGTGGGCCTCGCCGGCTAGATCAGCATTTTTATTTGCCCATCCCTAATTGCCCTTGAGATGTGGTGGCCAGCTGCCTTCTTCAACCACTACAGTGTAGGTATGCCGACAGTGCTGTTAGGGAGGGAACTCCAGGATTTTGACCCAGCGACAGGGAAGGAATGGTGATATATTTCCAAGTCAGGTTGGATGGGGACTTGTAAGTGGTGGTGTTTCAATGAGTCTGCTGCCCTTGCCCTTCGAAGTGGTGGGTTTGGGAGGTGTTGTTGGAGGGGCCTTGGTGAGTTGCAGCAGTGCATCTTGCAGATAGTACACACTGCTTCCACTATGCCTCAGTGGTGGAGGGAGTAGATAGGGAAGGCAGTGGATAGGGAAGGCCAATCAGGTGAGCTGCTCTTTCCTGGATGCCGTCTAACTTCTTGAATGTTGTTGGAGTTGTACTCATCCAAGCAAGTGGGCAGTATTCCATTACATTCCTGACTTGTGCCTTGCAGATGGCAGACAGGCTTTGGGGAGTCAGGACCTGAGTTATTCTACACATAATTCTCAGCCTCTGACCTGCTCTTGTAGCCATAGTATTTAAATGGTTGGTCCCGTTCAGTTTCTGGTCAATGGCCAGGATGTTGATAGTGGGGGAATTCAATGATGGTAAAGCTGCTGAATGTCAGGGGACAACGATTAGGTTCTCTTTTACTGGAGATGACCATTGTCTGGCACTTGCGTGGCGTGAATATTGCTTGCCACTTCTCAGCCCAATCCTGGATATTGTCCAGATCTTGCTACATATGGGCATGGACTGCTTCAGTATCTGAGGAGTCTTGAATGGTGTTGAACATTGTGCAATCATCAGTGAACATCCCCACTTCTAACCTTATGATGGAAGGAAGGTCACTGATGAAGCAACTGATGGTTGGGCCTAGACACTAATCTGAGAAACCCCTGCAGTGATGTCCTGGAGCTGAGATGATTGACCTCCAACAACCACAACCATTTTCCTTAGTGCTAGGTATGAGTCCAACCAGTCGAGAGTTTTCTCCCTGATTCCCATTGACTTCAGTTTTGTGATGACTCCTTGATGCCACACTTGGTCAAATGCTGTCTTGATGTCAAGGGCAGTCACTCTCATCTCACCTCTTGAGTTCAGCTCTTTTGTCCACATTTGGGCTAAGGCTGTAATGAGGTCAGAAATTGAGTGGTCCTGGTGGAACCCAAAGTGAGCATCAGTGAGCAGCCTGTTGATGATTAAGTGCCGCTTGATAGCTCTGGTGACGATCCTTTCCATCACTTTACCTGTTGTTCGTGAGTAGTCTGATGGGGCAGTAAATGGCCGGTTTGGATTTCGCCTGCTTTTTGTGTGTAGAACATACCTGGGCAATTTCGATGTAGCCGGGTAGATGCCAGTGTTGTAGCTGTACCAGAACAGCTTGGCTAGGTTTGTGGCAAGTTCTGGAGCAAAAGTCGTCAGCACTATTGATGGAATGTTGTTAGGGTCCATGGCCTTTGCAGTATCCAGTGCCTTCGACTGTTTCTTGATATCATGTGGAGTGAACTGAATTGGCTGAAGACTGGCATCTATGATGCTGGGGACCTCAGGTGGAGGCTGAGATGCAACATCTAGCTAGCACTTCTTACTTAAGATCGTTGCAAATGCTTCAGCCTTGTCTTTTGCACTGATGTGCTGGGCTCCCCCATCATTGAGAAAGGGGATATTCGTGAAGCTTCCTCCTCCAGTGAAATTTTTAATTGCCCACCATCATTCACAACAGCATGTGGCAGGACTGAAGAGCTCAGATCTGATCCATTTGTTGTGGGATCCCTTAGCTCTTGTCAATTGTACGCTGTTTTCGCTGTTTGGTATGCAAGTAATCCTGTGTTGTAGAGTTGGGGATATGCCGGGTCATGAGGTTACAGATTGTGTTCGAGTACAATTCTGCTGCTGCTGATGGCCCACAGCACCTCATGGATGCTCAGTTTTGAGTTGCTAGATCTGTTTGAAATTTATCCCATTTAGCACAGGAGGATAGTGCCAGAAAACACGATGGAGGGTATCCTCAATGTGAAGACAGGACTTTGTCTCCACAAGGACTGTGCGCTGGTCAGTCCTACCGATACTGTCATGGACAGATGCATCTGCTACAGGCAGGCTGGTGAGGACAAGGTCAAGTAGGTTTTTCCTTCTTGTTGGTTCCCTTACCATCTACTGAAGATCCAGTCCAGCAATTATTTCCTTTAGGGCTTTGCTAGCTCAGTCAGTAGTGGTGCTACCGAGCCACTCTTGGTGATGGATATTGAAATCCCTCACCCCGAGTACATTCTGCTCCCTTGCCACTCTTGGTGCTTCTTCCAAGTGGTGTTCAACATGGAGGAGTGCTGATTCATCACCTGATGGGAGGGTGGTAGGTGGTAATCAGCAGGCGGTTTCCTCGCCCATGTTTGACCTGAGGCTATGAGACTTCATGGGGTTCAGGGTCGATGTTGAGAACTCCCAGGGCAAAACTCCCTCCTGACTGTATACCTCTGGTGGGTCTGTATTGCCGGTGGGACAAGACATACCTAAGGATCGTAATGGTGGTGGCTAGAACACAGTCACAGAATCATACCTAACAGACAATGACTAAGTCAGGCAGCTCTCCCAATTTTTGCACAAGCCCCCAGATGTTAGTAAGGAGGACTTTGCAGAGTCGACAGGGCTGGGTTTGCTATTGTTGTTTCTGGTACCTAGGTTGGTGCCAGGTGCTCCATCTGGATTCATTCCTTTTTCTAGGCTTTATAGTGGTTTGAAAGAACTGAATGGCTTGCTAGACCATTTAGGAGTCAACCATATTGCTTTGGATCTGGAGTCACATTTAAGACAGACCAGGTGAGGACAGCAGATTTCCTTCCCTAAAGGACATTAGTGAACCAGATAGATTTTTATGACAATCAACAATGGTTTCATGGCCGATATTACTGAGACTAGCTTTTAATTCCAGATCTATTAACTGGAATGTCCCAATGTCTCCTGTGTTCCCATAGCATTAGCTGGTGCCTCTGGATTATTAGTCCAGTGACATTATTACTGCGCCACAGCCTCCCCCTTGTGAAACATGTTTTGAAACATTACAGTGAGCCTAGATTCCAATAGAGTGAGCTTCACTGAAGGAAGAAAATGACAAATGGCACGTCTGAAGCTGATTCTTCTTGGAGCTTGTTCACACTTTTCGGGCAATGAATATGCTTGCATTTATTTTATATCAGTTAGTGACTTTGTTAGAATAGAGGACATAAATTTACTACAAGTGCATTAATCATGGCACTAAAAATATCACACTGCACAATTACAGCCCCCAAGGATATTTGAAAAGTCTCTGTAGATATGGTACTAAAGGAACAATGGCACTGTTCTCGATGTTATTGTGGGGGTGGGGGGGTGGGGGGGGCGTTAAACATGCAATAAACTATACCAATTGGGTGAAATAACACTAACAGAGCAATTGTTAACTTCTCCCAAGCCTCCTAAAATTGTTCAAAGGTTCTGCATTAACAGTGCTCTTACTCATTAAAGGCTGATCAAGGAGCAACAGAAGGTGTTCTTCAAAACTAAGGTTTGAATTTTAATGGAAAAGCATAGATGATATTTGCTCAGACCTTGTATTATAGCACGGGAAGGATCAGGCGCAGGTGCATAAAGGGGAAGACAAAGCCAGCATGTGGAGCAGTGGGGAAGCTTAAATATGTGCACAAAGTGAAACAGCAAGTGAACAAGAATCACCAGGTGCTCTGATGAAATGTACTTCTCATGCCACAAGCAGATGCTGACAGCATGTGGTAACAATAATTCTGAAGACAGGGTTTATGTTTTTGTAACATAGTACATTGTTATGATCCGGTTAAGGACCAGTAACTTTTGTTTAAAGTAGAAAAAATTTGAAATCCTAGTTTCCCACTAGGAGAATAAAGGCACAAGATTCCATAGTTTTACATAAACAAAATAATCTTTACCATACAAAGTCATAAAAGTAAAACAATTTACAATATCTATCTTACACTCTAACATTCAGAAATCACATGAGATAAATATGAATTAACAGGCATTCTACAGCCGAACACACCACACTGCACATTAAATGGCATGTTCAACCAAGACAGATCCCATGAATTTATTAGCACCCCACACAGATATCAGTGGCCACTCCGAGTCACAAAATCTCAGTAAAACTCGGTCTCCTTCAGGAAGGATTGCAACTCTTCTTGAATATCTAGCCTCTGAATTCCCTCAAAAGCTATTCCAACTTGGATAGCCTTGGTGATTGCTCACCCCTAATGGTTCAATCTCTTCTCCTGAGAATGCATTCCACAGGATTCACAAAGCAGCAATCCCGCCCCTAAGTACCAGCTCACTTACAACTTTTTCTCAGGCTGCTAGTTTCACTAATCTGGCACTGTCCTTGGCTTTCTCTGAGATCCTATCATTGAACCATAAATGACTCCCAAGGCTTCTCGCAGCCCTAACTACCTGGCATGGAAGCAGTGACGTTCTGCCATCTTCTTAGCTCCGCAGAATATCGCTGAGCCCTTGCTGCCTGAAGCCTGCAAACAGCCCCCAGGTCTTCTCTGTAAGCTGCAAACCATGAGATCCAAACCACAACCAACTCTCTCTCCCAACACGCACAGATAAATTGAAACTTGAGAACCTGCTTAAGTTCCATCCATCTCCACGACTACATAGCTTTTCGGGGTTCACTGAACGTTTCTAAATGAATTCAGCTCTAACTCCCAAAACAAAACATCTTTCTGGACTGTATTTCTTTTCAAGCACTGTAAACATCACTTCTCCATTTCTCCAGCTAAGTAAGCCCACCTGCTGCTTTATGCTCCTACCTTTCCAGCTTTTAATCCTTTAAGTCAACATAGCCCCAATCTTTAGGGTATAATAGAGTCCAAGCTGCTTTAATTACATCTATCCCATTTTCTCCACAGAGGGCAGAATTTTCCATGCCCGCTGGCATCGGGCGTGCTCGGGGGCACGAGCAGACAATATGGCGAGAAGATCAAAAGTCCGTTTCACAATTTTGTGAAACCAGTTTGCAATTGTCCGCTCTGCCCATCAGTGACGGGCCATGTTTCCCGCCATTGGACGTCAGGAACCTCATGCAACCATTTGCATCTCATTATAAGCCCAGCCCGCCAGAGTAATCCCCTCAGGCTGGATCGTCTGGGCATGTCGGCACGATTGCACACTAACGTGTTACACAACAGCATATATAAGGCATGCTCTTGGCAGGCTGCACTTTGAGGGGAACTCGGAGGTGAGTGCACATTGTGCAGCACTCGTGAGGGTCGCTTGTTGGACTTCAAGGTTGAGGCGAGTTGGCTGGGTGGGGTCAGGACTGGCCTGCGGGTGAGGTTGGGGGGGGTGGGGTGCAAGGGCTGCCCTGTGGTTGATGCTAGAGCATAGGCACATGCAGGGTTGGGGGAGAGAGCAGCTATACATCAGGGAAACCTTGTATAAAGAGACCATTCCTCCACAGCTGAGACAGTTCAGATGCAGCCAGATTAACGTGCCTGGAGTTTACTGTCTAGCTTATCGGCCCACTGAAGCAACATAGGAGGATGAAAGTACCACCAAGTGCTCCATTGCTTTCCACCCCTCAGGCACAGCCTGTAAAATAATGACGTTTTAATGGACTGCAGAACAGTTAAATAATTGCGCACATTAAACGATCTCCTTACGAAAGCTAGTCATGGAGCAGTCACTGGTGGAGGTGCTCGTCAACCCCTTGCAAAGTCATCATTCTGGTTTGGACCAGTGTGCCCCATGGTTCAAGCCAGCAGCGCAGCCTTGCAGTGCGCGTTAGGAGAATGCCAATGCATGAGCTGAGAGCACAGTGTCCAGTCCAATGGGAAAAGCTGCTGCCAATCGGTCGGGTGCAGTGAGGAGGACAAAGTTTGGCTTTTGGGCAGCCATGCAGCGCACTAAACCTTGGCTATCCAAGTGGTGGCCAGCGCTCTCCGGGATGTGTTAAGGAGCCTTCAGACTTAACCAAGAGAGGTTCTTAGTACACCCAAGCTAACACACTAAACAGGAGCAGTACATCAGGAACATGGAGCCTAGTGAACTAGCTATATGCCTCATGATGTACAGAGAGCGGCGACGACGAGGAAGAGAATGAAGGAAGTGCTTGGCTACGAAGAGGGAGGAGTAAACACTCAGGAAGAAGGGGTGGCTGGAGCTCCCACACACTCTGCTGAAGAGCCACAGCGAGCCATCGCTGGTCAGGACCTAGATAGACCCAGGGTCTATAGATGCCGCCTTTCATTCCTGCAGATGACCGAGAACCAGTGTCGCTGAAGACTGCGCGTGTCTAGGGAACTGGTCGGTCACATCTGCCAGCTATTGTAGGATTTGGCACCACGGGGACATGGAGAGCAGTGGCTGTGAAAGTGACTGCAGCCAATTTTTACACTCCTTTCAGGGCTCCACAGCTATCCTCTGCTGGATATCTTAAGCCTCCACCCACAAACCATCCATGAGGTCACGGACTCCATCTTCGTGAGGGCCCACAGCTTTGTACATTTTGCCTAGGACTAGGAAAGCCAGACTGCAAGAGTAATTTGCTTTGCCAAGATCTCAGTTTTCCCACAAGTGCAGGGTGCCATCGACTGCACTCATGTGGTGCTCAGATCTCCATCATAACAAGAGTTCAAATACGTCAGCTGCAAGGGCTTCCATTCACTGAATGTGCAGCTGGTGTGAAACCACTGCAAATGTATCCTGCAGCTCTGCACTCAATTTCCAGAGTCCTACATTCTCAGTTGGTCTTAGGTCCCTGACATCTTCCAGGGTCCATAGAGGCTGCAGTGATGGCTCCTCGGGGACAAGGGCTACCCACAGAGGCCGTGGCTGATGACACCCGTGAGGCAGCCTCAGACTGCAGCAGAATGAAGGTATAGTGAGGTTCATGCTGCAACTCACAACCTGGTGGAGCAAACAACTGAGATGCTGAAAATGAGGTTCCGGTGCCTGGATTGGTCTGGTGGAGCCCTGCAATACAGTCCACAGAGGGTGTCACACATCGTCGTCGGCTGCTGCGCCCTTTACAACCTGGCGCTGCAATTGGGACAGGAGCTGGCTGAGGAGGAGATGGGGGTGCTGGAGGTCTCCTTCGTTGAGGAGGATATTGATGAGAATGAGGGTGAGGAGGCCCTCGAAGACAACAATGAAGGCGATGAGGTCTTTGTACCGGCCATACGATGCAGGCATGTTTGGGAGACCCTCATGGCTGCCAGATTTCTGTAAGATGATGATGTCATGCAGAGAGGAGACGCCATAGATTCTCACATTGCATCTGTGGATGTTCATCTCCAGTCTGGCTTATGTGCACGTAGCCTCTGTGATAAACCCCTGCCACGGAGATTGAGAGGCGGCCCTAATAGATACTTGATTCCAGGAGGACGATGATGACATGCAGTGAGGGCACTCCATAGATATTCACATAGCCCCTGTGAATGTCTGATTCCTGTCTGGCCAAGGGCAGCTCGCTTGCGCTTTGAGATCAGAGACATATCATGGTGTCATCTTCCCAGTGCCAGTCCCAGGAATCTAAAGCCCTCTCCCCTGGACCATCTTTCCAGCCACGCATTCATTTGGCTTATCCTCCTATTTCTGTACTCACTGGCACGAGGCACACTGGGAGTAATCCTGAGGTCCTGCTTGCAAATATTCTATCTAGCTCCCTAAATTCTGACTTCAGGACTACATCCCCCTTCCTACCTAAGTCACTGGTACCAATGTGGACCACAACCTCTGACTGTTCACTCTCCCCAGAAGAATGTCCTCTAGCTGCTTGGTGACATCCTTGACCCTGGCACCAGGGAGGCAACATGCCATCCTGGAGTCATGTCTACTGCCACAGAAATGCCAGTCTGTTCCCCTAACCAATGAATCCCCTATCACTATTGTTCCTCCTTCTTCCACCCCTCCTGTACAACCGATCCATTCGTGATGCCACAAACTTGGCTGTGACTGCACTCCTCTGAAGAACAAACACCCTCACCAGCTTCCAGAACAGAAAACTGATTGGTGAGCGGGGCCCCAGGGGACTCCTGCACTACCTGCCTATTTCTCTTGGATTGCCTGGTGGTCACCCATTCCTTCTCTGTCTCCAGGCCCTTAAGCTGTGGTGTGACTGCCTCACTGAAGGTGCTATCCACGTAGCTCTCAGCCTTGTGGATACACCACAGTGACTCCAGCCACTGCTCGACTCTGTAACCCGGAGCTAAAGCTCCTGCAGCTGGCAGCACTTCCTGGACACGTGGTCGTCTAGTGCACCAGTAGCGTCCATGACTTCACACATATTACAGGACACGCATTCCACTCGAGTGAGCTGCCCTGCCACGTGTTTACTCTACTTCCCTTACATTAACTTTATTCTACTTTGGATTATTTATATTACTTTATTATATTGGCCCTAAATTTCCTTATTCCTGATGCTTCTCAGTTAAATCCAAGTATAGTTGCTTGTTTAAAAATATTACACTTATCTAATTTATTCACCTCACCAGGTCCTACTTTCCAAGGCTGCTGCTCTTCCTTCTGAAGAAAGGTAGAAAAGGAAAGAGCACCTCCTCCCTCTTCGCCGAACTGCCTCAGTCACCTCTGTTCTTAAACTGCTGCCACTTCTCGTGCTGTTTTTATAGCTCCTCTGCTCTCCTCTAGGTCCTGCTAACTGCCTTTCCTAAGGAACTCCTCTCTCACTCTCCTCTAGGTCCCCCTGACTGCCTGTCCCAGGGTCCTCCTCTCCTGCTCTCCTCCAGGTACAGGCATCAAATTGCAGGCATCAGGTTTGTGTCCAGTAAGTGGACATCACTTTGGTCTGAAGGCTGTACAAAGCACAAGGAAGAGGCTTGAACTGAGACACCTGCCTTTATCTTGTACAGGAACCAAGGTTTCACATCTGAGTGACACAAACACTGCTCATCAGAAAAAGGAATCATAGGCAGGGAAACATTCTTGGGAGTTTATTTGCAATAGTGAACATTATGTACAAGTTATTAACATCCATGCCCAGGCAGTGCAGCTACACCTTCTGAACTGTCCCTCATTTTGTTAATTTAGTTTAATTGTTTGACTCTGAAAGAGTTACATCTCCTTAACATTCCTAAGCCTACCATTACGTCTTTGTGCTCCCTGGACCTCCACAGTGGAGGTGGAGGCAGACTGTTGAGGGCTAATCCCTGGCTGTGATGACCTTTGCGGAACAAAAACAGAAACAGAAATATCTGCAGGTCCGGCAGCATCGGCGGAGAAGAGCACAGTTGATGTTTCGAGTCCTCATGACCCTTCAACAGAACTGAGTAAAATTGGGAAAGGGGTGAAATATAAGCTGGTTTAAGGGGGGGAGGGGCAATTTCACCCCTTTCCTATTTTTACTTAGTTCTGTTGAAGGGACATGAGGACTCGAAACGTCAACTGTGCTCTTCTCCGCCGATGCTGCCGGACCTGCAGATATTTCTGTTTCTGTTTTTGTTTTGGATTTCCAGCATCCGCAGTTTTTTGCTTTTATGACCTTAGCGGGCGTCCTCTGGAGGTAAGAGACTGGATGTCCCCAGCTTGCTTTCAGTGTTCTGCTGTATGACAGTGGCACCCTCCTCAACCTGTGGAGCTGGAGTCACAGGAAGAAGGGATTCGAATGGGCCAGACACTTCCAGAGTCACCTGGGTGGTAGGCTGCAGGGTGTGTACCTGCTGATCCTCTTCCCTATGGGTGCCTGAGGGCCCCTGGCTGACTCCTTGAGAAGAAGGGGTAGTTGGGGTCAGATCGAGCTGCCCCACAACCCTCACACATTGACACTGCTGGAGGCCAACTATGGCGTCAGTGATGGAGTTCATTCCGCGCAGCAGTGCAGGACTGATGTCCTGGATCAAGGTCTCCATGGCGGCCACCATCCTATCAGTACTGACCTCAGTGCATTGCAATGCCGGCACTATCACCTCAGTCTGAAGGTTGACAGACTCCTCCATCATGCCTTGCAATCTGAGGAGTGCAGGGGATATCCTTTCCTGATGTTCCCGAGCTTTCCTTTGCAGCTCCAGCAACTGAGGTTATGACCGAATCCAGAGGCTCGTCATCTGACTCAGACTCACAGATTTCTGGTCTCCAGCAGTCCTCCGAGTGCTGGACACCTGGGAAGTCCCTGCCTCCGCCTGCTGTGGATCAGAAAGTATGATGTGCTCACAGGTTGTTACCCTGAGGGTATTCTAAAGCTAGGTCCCACCGAGGCTTTGACTCTTCGCTGGTGGAGGGTGTGGGTGAATGCTGTGATGGGTCTTCAATGAAGTTGCCTTCATATTCCTCTTCAGAGGTTTCTTTGAGGCTTGAGTCAAGGACCTGGGTCATGGACTCTGTCGGCTGTTTCTCAGATGTGCCTGTGAAAGCAAGGGGAGATAATTAGTACATGGCAGTGGCCTGTGAAAGAGGACACATCACTCACAGCATTGTGTCTGATGGATGTTGCACTGCTGGATCCTCACTTGGTAGAGCAGCACCAACATCACCGTCAGCACAGGACCGATCCCGGTCATCGCCAGCCAGCTGGATGGCTCTGTTTTCAAAGTCCATGAGGACCTTGATTTCAGGCATTCCTCCACCAGTCTGCAACCTCTCCCTCTTGTTGTGTGCCAGCTTGTCCTGCTTGAATAGAGATGGAGACAGTATAAGAAGGATGCCTGCCAGGCCAGATGATAAGTATGCCTGGCATGTGTAGCTGGAGAGTGGGTTCCACAGATGGGAAGATGACAATGACAGTGAGTGTGAGAGAGCGAATGGTGATGTCTCTTGAACCGGCGGTGAGTGAGGTCCCTATGATGGGTTTGTGAGTGTGTGACTTGAGAGTGATGAAACAAGTAACTTACCCTAGCAGAACGGAGATGATCATTTATCCTTTTCTGGCACTGGGTGGCTGTCTTTTTTTGCACGGCATTGGCGCTGACCACCACTGCCAACACCTCCCATTCTAGATTATTGATGTTGCTACCCCTCCTGCGGCCAGAGCCGGGGTAGAACACATCACGGCCTCCACTGCATCCAAAAGGCACACAAGGGACGGGTCATTAAAACAGGGGGCTGCAGTCTCCTTACCTTCCAGGGCCATGTCTCTCATGCTGCAGTCCTGGGCTGGAAGCACTAAGAAGTGTGCGGGCGCATGCATTTTAAACATGAGGAAGCAGCGAGGCGATGTCGTGGCGGCGGAACAAGAGCCCGCCCACCATCGAAAAGGCGTATTTCCCAGGAATGCAGAATTAATCCAGTGGGACTGGGACAATATGGTGCGAGAAGCTGCCATTGGGGTCGATGGGTAAAATGTAATTTTTTCAGCCTGTTATTGCACTTGGTGCAAATCTGAGTTGATTCTGCCCTTAAACTTTAATCTTCCTAAAAGCAAAAATTACCCCTAAGATATCAACACCAACCAGATATTCATCACAACATCAGTGAAGGAAAGGAACAAAGCCAATGAAGTACTTTTGAGGTGTAGTTGCTATTGTGGTGTTGAAATCGTAGCAGCCAACTTGCACCCACCACAGCCCACAAGCAGCATTGAGATAATACTCCAAGGAGGTAGAGCTAAACAGGAGAGTAACGCAATTCTGTTGAATTGTTGCTTCTGGACTGTGGGGTGCAGATCTAGAAATTTCTAACAGTGCTGCAAAAATGTCCTACACTTGCCAACACTCAGCCTGCTATTCTCATGGCAGGGTTGCATTTTGATGCCTTACATGAGACAAGCATTTAAAATGTGAATCAGAAAAGATGCCTGAGCCTGTTTTCCCCGTTGGAAAGATGACAGTCTGAACTGAGCATAGGAGTGTGTTAATGCTGTTGCAAGGTCATGAATTTTTACAGGCCTTCACACCTTTATGCTGCTGACAAACAATACATTCACAAATATTATGGTTATGTATTCGAGTTGAAAACATGTCTAATATGGCAGGCACTAAATAATTGCACAACCTGTGAACTGAAGTAACATTTGACTCTTGTAATGATTACATCCCATTTTGGAGTATCGTTAGTAAGTAAAAATATGCTTAGAATATGGCTAATGCTGTGAGTTCTGTTTTACTGAAAACTGTTTAATGTTTTAACAAGAGGAATGATTATTCTCAGATGATGACAACTGCAGCTGGCCTAGAATGAGGCCTTGGCCAAATGAGGCCTCTGCAAGAGCAGGAGAGAAACTAGGTGGATATGTAAAATAAAAACCATACTTCAAATCTGTGTTAAGATTTTCAGTTAACCTTGCCTATTTAAGAAGCTTGATAAAATTCAGAAGTTAATTAGTGTGTGGTAATAGGATAGGGGTTACTTTAGTGAATTACCCCATGATTCAATAGCATGATAAAGAATTAGATTGGACAGCCATTGTGAATAGGCATTATGAACATCTCTAAGCATAAACAACTGATAACAGGCAAATACAAACAATTAACCCCCAGAAATTAGTTTGAAGGCTGGAAATGGTGTTCACGGGATTGATCATGGGGAGGGAATAAAAGGAAAGCAATTCTGAATATGCTGCCCATGCAAAGGCTTTAGCAGGTCATGGAAGATGGAAGGTAACTTAATGGTTGGCTTTTGCTCCATGGTTTAAACAAAGAACTTGAAACAACATTGGACACAGTATAGTAAGAAGAGCTTTTACAGGAAAATTAAACCTTGTCAATATAACACCTTGATCTACCCCGAGAAAAGGTATAAAAGATAAGTTTTTAAAGGAAACTATTGCAATAGGTCGTGGAGAGAAACTGCTCTCCAGCGAATCCATGCTGACTTCAGTCTAACACTCTTGGATAGTTTCAGAAGTTATGAAGATGTGAGGCACCAAGAAAAGGAGGGGAACAAGAAGAAAAACAAGAGCTGTTCACGCATGCCAGCCATCTTGCCCGATCTGCATTGGTACTCGCTACTTGTCAAAGTTGGACGTTTTTGCTCTATAACTAACATTTTATAGCAATCTTAAACTCAGTATACCCACCATGTTGTTTGCAGTTGATCCTGATTGATTGATTGGATTATTGATTGCAACAATAAATTGTGCTTAAATTTAAATAAAATAACAACCAATTGGCAACGTTAAAATCACTACAGCATGTAACTGGAACTCATTCATAAATGACCATCCTATACCATAGTCAGTATATTTATATCTTTCAAATGATGAAAAGGTCAACAAGGAGCCTGAATATTATAAGATAGGCTGCAATGTTTTAAATATTAAAAAGCAGAATGGTTGACATTAAAACTAAGTTAATGCAATGCCTTGGAGAACACCAAGTTCCCCACAAAAAAGCATACACACTGCACAGTGCAGGATTATCAATTTTTTCCTGATTTCAGTTTATTAATTCAATCCATTTAGCTGCTTAGCAAGTGGCTGAGCAGTGTTATTGTAGGTTGATTTAATTGGTTCTTCAGTTGTGCACCACTTGAAATACATCCCCTCGCACAGCACAGAGTAGAGTGGTGCTTTCCTGTGAATGGGCTTCCATGTGTAAAATCCATTCATGTCCCACTTAACAAGCTTCACTCATCTCTTATACCACCCTAGTTCACAAGCGAGGGGCAAAACTGCAAACTCAAACGTGGGTATTTTCTAGGTCATGTGAGTAAATCTATCTGGATTGCTGGATTATCTTCAAATTAAAACCTATTCATGCACATGAATTATTGGAAATCCATGTTCTTACAAGATGGAACAATACATTTGGAGATCATTAAAACAATAATAAGTTTAGTAAACAATGTCACATTGAAGGTTAATTCTTAATACTTGCTGTAAAGTGATGGAAATCAACTTTTGCATAAACATTATGTGATATCTATAATGAAAAGACTTCTTTGCATCCAGTTCTAATTACACAATCAATAACATTATCACAGTTCTAACTGAACCCAAAAGGAGTTATGCCTGGAACCAGGTATGCCATTAAATAGTCAGATATGACAGATTATTCTGAAGAAAAAGGCATTAGTTATTAGATTAAATCTTTGGTTTTGTTTCACTAAACACATTTCCTCATGAAGGAGCGGCGGCATTGTTTTACTCTTGGCTGTATCTCTTGCGCATCACATGGATAGCTGTTCTTTCAGTTCATACCCACAAGAATGAGCATCCTCATAGCCATCATTGTAATGTGGATGTTCACTTAACTAAACTCTAGCAAATTTAAATCTTGACACTAAAATCCAGCATCTGGGAAGGTGAGTTTTTTTAAATCAATTTATAGCCCAATCCTCAAAAAAAGAACAGTTTGCATTTATATCATATTGTAGTATATTGTTTTAAAAAAACCTTACATTTATAAAGCATCTTTCGTGACTTCAGCACATCCTTTACAACACTTTACAATTAAGCACTTTTGAAGTTACTGTTGTAATGCAGGAAACATAGCAACCAATTTACACAAAGCCAGGTCCCATAAACAGCAATCAAACAAAGACCAGATAATCTGTTTCAAGTGATGTTGGTTGAGGGATATATTGACCTACAACAGGAAGAACTCCCTTGTTCCTCTTCAAAACAGTGGCATGGGGGTGAAACGAGGACAACGTGGGCAGCACAGCACTCCCCCAGTGTCTGGAGTGTCCCCCATTGGAGTGTCAGCTGAGATTAGGTGCTCAAGTTTCCAGAATGCCTCTTAAACCCATAACCTTCTGGCTCAGAAGCAAAAGTGCTTCCACTGAACCATGGTTGACTTCATGACACAGCAAGTCATTTTATTCAACTTGCCTGCAGATTTGTGGGAGGCCAGAGATCCTCAAATTAAAGTCACTATATTACTTTAAACGTCTGTGTGACAGGATCATTCCAGGAAGGAGCAGGTGCCATAGTGAACATCTCCAGGTATACCATTCATTGCTGTATCCGGGAAGTAACAGGCCCTGAATGCACAGAGTGGCGATTTCATTATTTTCTCTGTAAGCAGAGAGAAGAGGATGAGCCAGCACATGGATTTTCCAATATAGTGGAATTCCCAATGGTGCAGGGTGCAGTGACTGTATGCATGTGGCTCCAGGGACCACACATGTCAATGCAGAGAACCAAAGGAAGCACAAAGGCTTATATTCCACCAATATGCAGTTGGTCTGTTGCAATGCACAAACCATTATGTCGGTGAATGGCCGCTCATCTGTCAGCAGCCATGGTACCCTCACCTTGAGGTAGCCTGCCATTTCCACCATTTCCAAGAAGATCCAGAGGATGGCTGCTCAGATACAAGGGACTGGCTGATGGCACCTCTCCACTACCTGACCATGTAAGGACAACGGGCATACAAAGCCACGCAGACATCAGAAACATCGTGGAGCAGATGTTAAAGCAACATTTCTGGTGCATGGGCTGTTTATGGGGAGGGCTACCATATTCTCCAGAGGGTGTATGAAAGTTTGCGGTGGTCTGCTAATTCCTGCACAATGACTGCACCATTACCTACGTTAGGCATATGAAGGCCCACTCACAAGTAGGAGTAGAAAAGGGAGGATAAAGAGGTGGAAGCAGGGAGGAGGCATTCAGATCCCCATTGCTCTGGGTAGATTAACCAGAAAAACATACTCAGTCTCTGGTTCACTTAGGAGATCATCCCTTCACGACCATCACTCCAATATCCCCTATCTTCTCATCATTCTGGGACATCCCATCATATGGTCTCCTAGGTCAAGATCCTCTCATAAAATATACCAACAAAAACCCTTCCGTAACATCTTTATCCAACAACAGATCCAATTCAATTAACGTAACTGAGCTATTTATCCTTGTGCATTCCCTTGGTCCCTGTCTTGCATATACCTTGGCTTGGCCTAGTGCTCATATGCAATGCTGCCCCAATGACTACAGCATGGCAGGTGGAAAGCTGCTGAATTACTGCAGCCTTTCACCTGTCAGCAGCCTTCCCAGAAGGAAAAAACTGTTCCAACCAGTACTCGTATTTCCCAGTTTTTACTGTTTTTTCCTTTTGGATTCCGCCTGCTATGTTGTAGTCATTGCAGTAGCATTGAGGGAGACTTCAGATGGCCCTTGAGGAAACCCTGATGCAGCTTAGGGCCTTACGGGCTCAGTTTTGGGCTGCATCATCTTGACATGGGTGGCAGCAGTCTGGGCTGGCTGGCTGAGAGGCAACAGCAAGGGCACTGGCAGAGTGGCAATGGATGGAGTGCAAGTCATCCTGAGAGAGGGCAGAAGGTTCATGCTCCACAGAGCCAGTGCCAAACCAGGGGGCCGCACCTCTGCAATCCTAGTAATCTGTTGGGGTACAGATTGCTGGACTGTCCTGAGAGCCTGCATCACCCTTTGAACACTGAGATCTGCAATCTGAGCCAGCAAGCATGGGTCTCATGACCTCAGTTTCCGCAGTAGCACTGAGACAATGGGTAGCTTCTCCCTGGAGCAGATGCAGAGACAGCAGCCACCAAACGCTGCATCATGGCTGGGTCCACAAGTGCTATCATGGATGGAGTTGGCCATCACTTGCATGGCAGAAAGGATGGGCTCCAAGCTCTTCCGGTGCCCTGTGCCATATCCGATCTGGACTCCTCCATGCTCCTTGGCAGTGGCAACAGGCTGTCTTGTACGCCTGCCAATGCACCAAGCAGCTCTTGTGTACATGTTCATCTGCATTTACCTGTAGGTCGTCCCACCAAAGTCCTCATCGGAGTCCCATGTGGCAGGGTAACTTTTGTGACCTTGTCCTCCTGTGAGCTGGCACATAAACTACTCTTCCTCCCCGGCCTGGCTACTGTCCACTCATGCCCAGAGACAACATGCACAGATCCACACTTTAAACAACCCTCGGAAGTTTGCTCAGGGCCAGTATCTGAGATTGTCAGACCAAGTGGCAGTGTTTCTCCTGTGGTGCTGTGGTGTTGATTTCATCCTTCCTCCTGGGGCTGCTGTGGGTAGGCAGTTCTTGGGTGTTTACGTGCAGAAAAACAGAAGTGGAGGGTTGGAGTAAAAGAATGGGGATTACATGAAAAGTGTAGTCATGGTCAGACCATCAGTAGTTTGCACCATTCCAGATAGCAGGAAGATGGAGAAGTAGGAGTTGAGAAGGAACATAAGATAGGAACATACTGCCATTTGCTGCACCTATAACGCTGAACGCAATGGGCTACCGCAGCCAATCCCATGATGCAAAGCACCATCTGTTCTGTAGGGCTCAAGAGGTGCAGGTGCTTACCCACTGCTGGTTTTTCCCTGGTGTTTTGAGATTGAGAGAGACCTGGTCCTGCAATAGAGAGGGAAGAATAACAGTTATTGAGTTGTACTGTGTGTTTGGATGATGTGCCCGCCATAGATAAATAGCTGGAAGTATATGAAGACAATGAGAAGTGAGTGGGAGGCCTACATCACTGGAAGATGTGCAAGGGTGTGGTGGAGTCCCTGAATATTAAGCCTTAATCCTGACTGCTAGGTGCTGGGTCAGTAGCAGTGTTGTGGTGCATTGACCAGCATTAGGGGTTGGTGGTCCAGTAGGTGATGCCCTTTGAAGATGCATTCATTGACATTAACTACCTGTATGAAGTCATTGAACTTCTTGCCGCGCTGCTGTCATGTTCTGGAGGTGAAACTTCAGGGATAGACATTCCTTGCCACCTGCTCCCACTACCTTTGGAGGATGCTACTTGAGGGCCTCTTGAAACTCAGTAGAAGCCTGGCCTCTCTTCTCCCATTCATCCCAATTTTTAAGGCCTCCAATGCCACAGGCATGAGCCTGGAAGGCCTCCCTTTAACCTGGTGCTCCATTTTTTCAGCTTTTCCTTGCAGCCTATTGCAGAACAAGCAGTCATCAGCAGCTTCCTTCAAAATTGAGTCCCCTTCCCCTTTAAGAGGGGCAGGTTGCCTTTAAGAGCTGCGGGCTAGCTGGAATACATGTTAATGTGTCTGCTGCTAAGCACCCTGTAGAGCATCAGCCAACCAGCAGTGCGGGTCATGCGGGCTGAACATTACAATTGGGCAAATAAGGAGGCAACTCAAAGTTTGCATGCTGGCTGGCTCAATGGGGTCTGGACGTGGACAGGTCACAAATCATGACTACGTGCCTCAAAACGGAGACAGGTGAGACTTTAGCCCTTTATTTCTACTTATGGAGAAAATCCAGCAGCTTTGAATAATCACAACTGTAAGCATGATCAGTGTCTTATCAGTGCTTATTGAAAAGCATTGAGTTCAAGCTTCTGTGAAATTATGGCGATTTATCCTGCTTAATATTTCTTAGAGGTTATTGATTTTCTGACATAAATTTACCGACCTCCATTTATGTGCATTTTTCTCACAGGATAATTCACAGGCATGTCATCTTACTCATCATGGAAAGACTGCAGGGCAACCATATACGTATGCCCTTCAAAACACATCAAATTAAAAAAAAAGCATTGACAAAGAAGGTTGGTAATATTCAACAATTTTATTTTTCAAATATTGCAGCTCTCTGCCCTCACCTGAAAAAGGATTGAAGTTAAAAACTTCCAAATAATTTGATAAAATAGACCTATCCTGCCATTTACCAATATCAAGGACATCTCAATCAATACCAATCCGCAAAAAAAAATTAAAATAATATATGTTTACCGCTAATGATAAAGCAAAGCCAATTATAGTGCACAGTTTTACAAGTTTCTGTGGTAAACCTGAATATGAATTCACCACACAAACAAAAAAAACGGCGAATAGCAAAAGGAATATACTTTAGTGACCTTTCATAAATGTCATGTTAAAAATCACACTGCGAGAGGAATTTACTTTTGGAGATTACATTCTGTTCAAACAGCGCTCAGCGACAAACAACTGTAAATATGCAACACCACTGAACAATGATGGAGCATGAAAAATGTTTATGTTTCTAGTCCTGGATTTTTTAAACCAATAATAAAGACAAATTTAAACAGCACACTGATAGTAAATAAGAACATCTTAGAAAGGATTAGATTGTGAAGGGGAAGCAGTCAATTTAGAAAAAAGATGTTTCTTCATCAGAATGTTATGTTCCTTTAATTTTGGGGCCTAGGTTTAAACTCAGCCCGCAGAAGGGTATAAAGGTCTTCTCTCACCGAAAGCTGTAAAAAATCATAAGTAAAATTGGTCTGGGCAACCTTGGTGCAAGAGCATAAAATTGCCTTAAAACTGCAATAGCTGGTATTAATTCAGCAATATGTCAGCCAAGGTTTATTGCTGTTGGGACCGTCAAAATGTCATCTGTGGATTGTAACAAAGTAGCCTGCTATGCTAGATTGACATTTTTGAGTTTGCTAGATCACCATAGGGAGTCTGGAGAATATTTCACAAAGCTTCAGCATCTTAGGATTTTTACCTGTGGCTAGTCACCTCCCTCAGGAGATTCAAATCTTTGACAGGCTCCTTGATTAAGCAAATGATACGCAGCATGTAGATGCAAAGGGCTTAATAGACCAAAAGCGTTATTGCGCCACATTTTTTTTAACTTTCCAATCTACATATTTGCCTAGAGAATTTAAAACTTAATGCTTGTTTTGAGATGATTTTCTAGAAACTGTCCATAATACATCAGCACTAGCCATTGCTGTCCTAAAGTTTTCACATTTATGAAAACATTGTGGAATTAAATTGAGCTGAAATTGAGCTCTGAATAAATATTACAGATAAAGAATGCTCATGATAACATCTTAACCTAAGACACAGAAGTGCTTCTCGAACAGCAGGAAATATATATTTTTTTCTATTTGGTATTTAACGCACATTTTCTGAATGCCAATATGTTTGTTTTTTTAATTCATTCATGGGATGTGGACATCGCTGGTTATGCCAGCATTTATTGCCCGTCCACATTTAGAGGGTGTTTTTAAGAGTTAACCACATTTGTTGTGGATCCTGGAGTTACATGTAGGCCAGACCAGGTAAGGATGGCAGATTTCCTTCCTTAAAGGATACTAGTGAACCAGATGGGTTTTTACAACAATCAGCAATGGGTTCATGGTCATCATTAGACTTTTAATTCCAGATTTTTATTGAATTCAAATTTCACCATCTGCCGTGATGGAATTCAAACCCGGGTCCACAGAGCATTACCTTGGGTCTCTGGAGTACTAGTGCAGCAACAATACTACTATGCCCCTGCCTCCCTGTATATAAGGGACTAAATCACATCCCTTCTAAGATCTGGTCTTATGTAGCAGGTTATGAAAGGGATTGTGCAGGATTTAATTGTTCCTGTAAAACAGAAGTTCTGGACTTTTGAGAAAGAATTAATTAGATGTCTAGCTGATGTTAAGTGACTGACTTCCCTGCCCCTTTTCCTCAAGTAATATCCATGAACCATGACAAAGGTCAAGCAAAGGATCCAGAGACCAGTTTCACCAACTCCATGTCCCATTTCTCCCATGGAATTTCCGGCATGTCCTCAGGGGAGAAAAGGCAGAGTTAGGTCTGTGCCTTCAGAATGTAGAGGGCTATCACAGCACTTAATTGAGATGGGATGAGGCATTTGTGACCTCCCACTTCATTTTCTTGCAGTGCCCACTGAAACCTGGTAACGCATTTTACCCTTGGACTCCCAGCAGCTGGAACCTCTGCAGGTTATTCTGGGCACATGCTGAAGATGGACAGGTACAATTTGATTTTTTTAGTATTAGATCCCAGTCAAATGTACATTCGTTTTCAAGACACAAGATCCAGAATTTTTGTCTAAGGCAAGACCATTTATTGGAGTCCTTACAGCACACACAGGGTTAAAATTGCTAACGGCTAGCTTTTTCTACAAGCTGTATAAAATATACATTAGTTTGCTACGCTGAACACACTGCTATGCATGGGTTGCCATTACCTTGAACTGAGACTATTCTTATAGATCACTCAAAATGTTTGGAAAAGATCAATAGGTTTCCTAGGAATGATTGAAGCTGAATCATTTAATTGCAAGAATTTGGTGAACGGTTAACCATTGCTAAAAGAAATATGTTTTTTCGTTTGCTCTGGCTTTCCTTCAAAATAAAAGCTGGAACTCTCAGGCTGGTTTTACACAAGAGCAGTCAGTCTAAAAACAAGATGAAGGAAGAGGCAGGTTATCAGCCCTGTATTACAGATAGCTGCTTAATTAATCATTCAATGGTTAATGTAATATTGAGAGTTAACACAATTTAGTAAAGCTTACTGCGCGTATACCTTTTGTACTGAATATTGATCATTTACCTGTTCTATTTTTTTAGTGCCTTGTGACTTGAGCCATGATCTGATTGAATATATTCTTTCACCTGCCAGAGATCACAATATGTTCCAGGTACAGTGATGAAATATCTTTGTTCTACCCTTGGTCATGTTACATTTACCTGGATATTATGTAAATAAGTGCACACTCAGGCTCATAAGAGAGGGAGGTTCACTGATGGCAATGGTCAGTGCCACTGATCCTAGTGTGCAAGGTCAAAACTGTAATATCCTGAATGACACCTGAACCATTTCACTTGAAGCCTTTGATGTTAATCTTCAGGCAGCCACACAACATTAGAGCTGCTCTGATAAAACAAAAGGACGGGTCAAAATTCAAAGGAAGGCCAAGTAAAAAAGGAAAACATTTTCTTCTTAAGTACGAGATGGTATCAGCTTATTACAACCATTAATTTGTATACTATTGTCATGGCTAATCATGATGCTCTCTGTCGCTAAAAGCAATTCCTTCTCTCCTCTGCTCTGAATTGCTTGTGCCGTTTGTTTAGATTTGGAATATAAATCCAGTTCAAAAGGCTGATGATTCCCTGTACATGAGAGGCTGCAGTAAAACATTAATTCATCTGAAAGTGACCTTCCAGAAAATTCCATTCCTTCAAGCTTTCATAGAAGACATTGAAGAACTTTGTTGACCTTTCGTTGATTACTCAAGGACAGGAAATACATGAACTCCAAACCTGGTGTGTTCATGTACCAAGATATCTTTAATTTGGATACTGAGGGAACTTTGTTGAAGTAAAGTAAATTCTCAGTTACGGAGAAATGTATGGACACCGGAACTTTATCAATTTGAAATGAAAAGGGTGTCAGGAATAATAATGTGGCAATCACAAGCTATAATTGAATAATCAATTCAAAAGCAGAAAATGCTCTCCTTATTAAGAGATTGAAAGCGAAACAATGGCAGGAAAAGAATGCGGACTTTAAATGGGGTCAGAGTCAGATTGGGGGATGATCATTTGGTTGCCAAAGTTAGAGGAAGGTAATGCCTGTGACTTTACCTTGATTGGAAGCCAGGACTGTTCCAACATGCAGGGAGAATATATGAGTGAAAAAGAATGGAATGCTATCAATGCAGGCACATTGGCACCTAAAAGGTATTGTGGGTGGTTGGATTTTCAGGGCAATGTAGAAGGGATTCTAAATTGCTTCTGACTTAGGCGATATCTAATCTTAGAGCACTTGATGTTGTTGCTGTTCACAAAGTGAAAAAAAAAGTTCTGTTCCCCAACAATGTCATCCATCACTTTGATGAGTACAACAATTCACAAAGAGCAACAGTGGCAATTTTCAAAGACGAAGAATAATCTTGTTTGGGGTATCCAAAAAAAGAAAACTAACCAGATCACGTATTTTGAAAAAAAACTTTTAGAAATAGTGTTTTGGTGTTTATTTCTTTTGAGTGTCATGATTTCAAAGCTCATTACCACCTTCCAAGGAAGCATATTTGTTTTAACCCACCTGTGGGGCTCTGCTTTTCTTAGCTTGTTTATTATTTCAGAGACGAGCTGGGGAGTTATCTCCGGTGTCCTGTTCAATATTTATTCCTCAAGCAGCAACACTAAAACAGATTGCCTGATCATTATCACATTTCTGTTTGTGGGACCTTGCTGTGTGCAAATTGGTTACTGTATTTCTTACATTATTAATAGAGCATAGAGCAAAATAGTACTATTGGCAAAAGAGTCAGTAATCGAAGGACATAGATTCATTTTTTTTATATTCACTTGAGTTGTTGTCATCTGCAATGCCCTGCCTGAAAAGGTTGTGGAAGAAAATTCAATAGGACCTTTTGAAAGGGAATTGGATGATCACTTAGAAAGGAAATATTTGCAGGGCTATTGAGAAAGAGCAAGAGAATGGGACGAATTGGAGTGTTCCTTCAGACGGTCAACATAGGTGCAATGGACAGAATGATCTCCTTCTGTGTTGTATGATTAAGTTATTTTTCTTTGTTCAGCTGATGTTGGTACTTGCCTTATAATTGGTCGGGAGCAGCCAAAATTTATCGCATATACTGTGAGAATGCTGCAGTAAGCTACACAAGAACTAAGACCAAGGCCTTTCTATGCTGTTACCAAACTGTGTAGTGTTATATATTCGCCAATTTGCTGTATATCTTATATATCTAATTTATCTCAGAACCATGCAGGAACATCTCTAGTTCTAAATCCAAACAGGTTTACTTACTGAGCTTTAAAGCATCTCAGGCCTTACAGGATATTGTACACACAAATTGGGCAGAATTTGCCCTTGTCTGATGGGCTCGGTGGGGCTGGTGGGAGCGGTTGGGAAGCCGGACCGCGATTTCATGCGGGCAGGCCAATTAAGGCCCGCCCAGCGTGAACGCAGCTCGTCATTGGCCGGGAAAGGATGAGCGGGGGGGTCTGTCGGCTGCTGGGTCCAACGGTGGTCCAGCAGCCTGTTTCAAAATGGCCCAGGCAGCCCCAGAAAGGCTGCCAGGGAAGGACGTCTGTCTGCCACTGCAAGGATGGAGTCCAGTGTCAGCAAATGCCAGGCGGGTGGGCACTCGGCCCCTCGTTTTTCCAATGAGTCCCTCGCTGCCCTCCTGGAGGAGGCGGCTGCCAGAAGGGACACCCTTATCTCCAGAGATAGGAGGAGGAGGCCACTGCCCCTCACCAAGAGGGCATGGGAGGAGGTGGCATCCTGGGTGAGCAGCCAGGGCATGGGTGTGGCACACCTGGGTGCAGTGCCAGAAGCGCTTCAATGACCTGCTGCAATTAGGAAGGGTGAGTACCATGTTGGCGTGGGTCAGTGTGTTCAATTGTTTTGGGCTGGCCATTCCCCCATGGAGCTCAGGGGTGTTAGAGTCTGTGTGCCAACTGTCAGTCACACCGGAGCTGGCCAAGGGAGTGAGCCCTGTCTGCTTTAACTGAGTGACTTGTGGCTCGAGGGCCACGACTTGGGTCTGCTCTGCAAGGTGTTCCTCAGCTGGGGTTGGCCAGGCTGCAATGGTGCTTCAGGTAGAGAGTGGATTAATCAATGCTCCTCTGTCCTTTCAGGAGAAGACATCCCATAACCTCTCCAATAGAGATGTTGTGGACTGGCGGAGAAACCCCACTCCTCCTGATCCTTCCTTGCTATGAGCAGGAGACCTTGGATCTTGGGAGGTACCATGCACCTCGGTCAAGCGGCCACAGTGAGGCTGGGGTGTCAGATGAAGGTAAGAGTGCAGTGCGCTGAGGTGAGAATTTTGGCTTGTGAAACCATACTAGTGCAGCCTCTTCATTGATGTGAGCCTCAAACCTGGCGTCCCCATTGATCATTGAAGGACGAGGGCACCATGATACAGATCACCATTGTCTCACCAGGGTGCCTGACGTGCACAGTGACAGTGTGATGACTTTAACTAATGAACTGTCCTCCTTCTCCCTTTTGGGTTCATCAGCAGGAATTCACTCTTCGGACACTGAAGGGCTACCTCTAACACTGGAGGACCACCATGCTCCCCAAGCACCTTCGTCACACCCGCTCTCTGAGGCATATACCAATGCAGATACCAGCACCTCAGTGGGCATTAGTTTGGCAGGTAGTATCTCGGTGCACATTGGTGAGGGCACTTTGCACACGCTTGAGGTGCAAGCAGGGGCAGAGTGTCCAGGGTGTTGGCAGTCGGAGGACTGCTGGGGACCAGGATGATGCACAGTCGAAGGCAGATGATGAGCCTCTGGAGTCGTCCATTAGGCAGCAGATGTTGGATGTCCAGCGGGCTATGGGAGGATCTGGCGGAGATCCATGAGGGTAAGCGTGCCATGTCCTCCATTGTGGAGGAGTCCCTGCAGAGCATGAACACTGCATTGACTCTAATGGCTGAGCACAATTCCTCCTCCATTGGGAGAGTGGCCACTCTCATGGAGTGGCTGCTCCAGGAAGGGAATTAGGGGCTCCTGGGGTTGCGCTTGGACCTGCAAGCCCTCACTGACCTCAGCTGATCAGCATCCATGTGTAAGATGGATGAGGCACCCAGGATCCCAGCTAGGTGCCTGTCCATCACTGGTGAGCAGGGATGTCCAGAGCGACCTCACATTGGTGCACTAGCTGCTTGTCGTCTCTACAGGCACCTCTCAGGGCACTTTGGATGATGGCAGCCAATCCTCTGCCCCTTTGCCAGTGACCATCACATCTGATGAGCGTGCAGCAACTGGGGAGACTCCAGCCATGGCACTGGCTGCTCCCTCCCAGCAGGGCCAGCACAGACTCCACTGGCCACAGGACGTCTGCCAAGGTCATCAAGGCCAATGGGACAGGAGAGTCAGCAGCCTGTCTCCATTGCCAGTGCCAGCAAGGGGGGAGCAGCTAGATGTAGCACCTGTAAATGTAAATTTAAAGTGCCTTAAGCACAAGGGGGGCTGCTCATGGCTAATCTTTTGCTCCCCCATTTTTGTTTGTTTTAATGGTATGACTGTCAACACCGGTTTCTCTCTGTTCAAGGCTATGTGAGTTCAAACATACAATTAAGTTTGCTTTTGCGTTATTGGCCTGAGTATGCTTCATTTATTTTCTAGATGCAGGGTAGGCCATCTAGTGCTGGACGTGGGTGGCTTGAACCTTTATTGCACAGGCACCGAGTGTATCTTGGGGGCCAAGGAAAGGGTCATTTCTGTGATCCAGGATGGAAGCGGCAGCCCTGGCATGAGGTGGTAGTTCTTATTTGGCAGCCTAGCTGAAGGAGCGTTGGATCAAGGCATCCCTGGTGTCCCTGCCTCTCTGGAGGTTACTGAGGTCTGTCTCCATACCCTCAGCATTCTCCTCACCGTGCTCCTCTTCTGACTCACTACTGGATTCATCCTCTGTGGCCTGTGGAGCTGCATCAAGATCCTCTTCCTCCAGTGGGTATCTCCCTTGCCAGTGCCAGATTGTGGAGAGCGCAGCATGTAACCACGATCAGTGACACCCACTCTGGGTGTGCCCCTGAATGGTCCAGGCATCAGAAGCACATCTTGAGAAGACCTATGGTTCTCTCTACCAGCGCCCTTGTGGATGCCTGGTTCCTGTTATACCACTGCTCTGCCTCTGTTCTTGGGTGGGGAGAGGCGTCATGAGCCACCTTCTGAGGGGATAGCCCTTGTCACCCAGCAGCCATCCATCCAGCCGGGCTGGAGCACTGAAGACCCCCGGCACCTGGGAGTGTCTGAGGATGTAGGTGTTGTGGGAGCTGCCTGGGTACCTTGCACACACTTGTAGAATCAGCATCCTGTGATCACACACTATCTGCACGTTCATGGAGTGAATCTCTTCCTGTTGACGAAGACACCGGGCTCACCTGCTGGCTCCTTGATGGCCACATGTGTACAGTCTATAGCACCCTGGACACCGGGGAAGCCAGCAATGGCCGCGAAGCCTCTGGCTCGCTGTGTCTGGCTGGCTTCGTCCATACAGTAATGAATAAAAGTCATTACCTGCCTGAACAGAGCTTCTGTCACCAGCTTGACACAACTGTGGACAGCTGATTGAGAGACTCCACACAGATCCTCCACTGACCCCCGGAAAGGGCCGGAGGCATAGAAGTTAAGGGCCACTGTGACCTTCAGAGCCACTGACATGGGGTGTCCACCCAAGTATTCGGAGCAGATCTCAGGACCGATCATCTGGCGAATGGAAGTTACGGCCTCCCTTGAGAGGCGGAGCCTCCTTCGTCATTGCACCTCGGACATATTGAGGTAGCTGTATCGCTGCCTGTAAACCCTGGCAGCAGGATCGTGGCATCTTCTGCAGCCCCTTCTGCCTTGGACTCCCTGCTGGCCCTGCGCCCCTTGTGCCTGCGCCTCTCCTCCCACAGGTCCCTCCCCTGGGGGCTGCACTGGGACACCCGACCTCCTCTCCCTTCTGCCCCTCTCTCCCTCCTCAGAGGAGGTGCCTCCAGCGGAGACCACAATCCCCATTACCAGGGTAAGGGAAGGCTGTCTGATACCTGGAAAGGCCCACGTGATCCAAATTCTCAGGGGGCCTGGAAGACGCCAATGAGTCCAGGGATGAAGCCTGGAAATGTTAAGAATGAAACCCCAATCAAAAAATAAGCTGCCAAGTCTCAATAAGCCACCAGCAGCAAACTATCTCCAAAAACCCCTCACTACTCACCTTGACAATGCTGCTGACCCTTCTTATCTCGCCCATAGATGAAGTTTTACAAATTGTGGCCTGCCCATTTGACAAGCAAAAACATGCCCAGGTAATGTTAAGTCACCATCAGTTTTCAATGCTTCCAAGTTTTGTATCATCCCTAAACTTTGAAATTGTCCCCTGCGCACCAAATTCCAGATCATTAACATATATCAGAAAAAGCAAGGGTCCCAATAACAACCCTGGGAACTCTACTACAATTTTCCTCCAGCCCAAAAAATATCCATTAACTATTACTCGCTATTTCCTATTATTTAGACAATTTTGTATCCATGCTGCTACTGTCCCTTTTATTCCAATAAGCCATAACTTTTCTCACAAGTCTGTTGTATGGCACTGTATCAAATGTCGTTTGGAAGTCCATGTACCCCCACATTAACCTCATCAGCCCTCTCTATTACCTTTCAAAAAAACTCCAGCAAGTTAGTTAAACATGACCTTCCCTTAAAAAATCCATGCTGGCTCTTCCTAATCAACCCACATTTTTTCCATATGACTATTCATTCTCTCCGGAATAATTGTTTCTAGAATCTCACCCACCACTGAAGTTAAACTGACTGGTCTGTAATTGCTGGGCTTATCAACCTTAGAAACCTTTTTGAACAAGGGAGTAATGTCTGCAATTCTCCAGTCCTCTGGCACCTGCCCTGAGACTAAGGAAGACTGAAAGATTATGGCCAATGCCCCTGTGATTTCTATTCTCAATTCCTTCAATATCCTTGGATGCATCTCATCCAGTCCGAGTACCTTATCAACTTTAAGTTCCTCCAGTTTATCTAATACCTCCTCCTTATCAATTTTGAATCCTTCTAGTGCCAAATTTTCCTCCTCTCTCACTATGGCCTGGGTAGCGTCTGCTTCTGTGGTAAAGACAGATGCAAAGTATTCAACACCTCAGCCGTGTCCCCTGCCCGCATGTGTAAATCCCCTTTTTGGTCCCTAATCATACCTCCTCCTCCGTTCACCACCCTTTTTACTATTCATGTGCTTCAAGAAGACTTTGGGATTCCCCTTTATGTTGGCTGCCAGTCTTTTCTCATAATCCCCCTTTGCTCCTCTTACTTGCTTCTTCACCTTCCCTCTGAACCTTCTGTATTCAGCTTGGCTTTCTTTTGGCTTTCTTTTTTAAAGGTCAGCCCATCGTTCAGGTGCAGTTTTTCCCATCAACCTTTGCTTCCAGTCTGTCCGGCCCAGCTCCTTTCTTGCCCCATTGAAGTTGGCTCTCTCCCAGTTAATTGCCCATTGTCCTTTTCTACTGTCATCCTAAACATTATGATACAATGATCACTGTTTCCTAAATGTTCCCCCATTGACCCTTGGGGTAGGAGTTTCAGGTTGGCGGGTGGGGAACAGACCGCTGCCCATGATTGGCCTCCATCTGGGATTTCACACTGGCTGACCAATCAACGGCCAGCCAGCATGAAAGGTGTGCTGAAAGGCTGAGCGCTGCCGAGGTGGGGAGGTGGGAGGAAGGGGAGCGCTGAGGTCAGTGCGGGCATGGGCAGGACAGAATGAAAGCTCCCGGAAGGCAGAGAGCATGCCTCAGGGAGCTGAAGAGTTTAAATTCAATAAAAACAGATTTTAAATTGCAGAAAAAAAATGCCCATGCATCAACATGAGTCACCAAAACGTATGGATGCTGAAATTTGTCTCCAAACATTTTTATCTTTTTTTAAATTAAACTCGGAGACCTCATCCCACCCTTGAACGAGCATTCCTGAAAAATGCAAAGGCCACCTGGCCGATTCACCCACCGGCTGCCTGTATCGTTGGATGGGCAGTGAAAATTCCCAGCTAATTGCACCATTAATAGCCCTCTTGATTGACTCTCGAGCATGCCCGCTGACCGAAATATTGTGCGAGTGCACGATGGCGTCGAGACGTTCATAGGTCTGGTGGAGCCCTGCAATGTAGACCACAGAGGGTGTCACTCATCGTCATCACCTTCTTCACCGTTTACAACCTGGCACTGCAGCAGGGAGAGGAGCTGGCTGAGGAGGAGTTGCAGGAGCTGGAGGTCTCCTCCGATGAGGAAGACGTTGACACTGATGAGAGTGAGGAGGTCCTCGAAGGTGACAATGATGGCGATGAGGCCCTCGCACTGGCCAGATGAGGCAGGTGCACTTGGGAAGCCCTCGTAGTTGCTAGATTTGTGGAGGATGATGATGATGTGTGGTGAGGGTACACCATAGATCCTCACATTACAGCTATGAAAGTTTGACTCCAGCCTGGCTTATGGCAGTGCACATACCCTCTGTGAGAGTGCTCCTGCTATGGAGAAGCAGTGAAGGCCCTAATAGTCACTCGATTACAAGAGGTAGATGATGACATGCAGTGAGGACACTCCATAGATCTTCATATAGCCTCTGAGAATATCTGACTCTTGTCTGGCCAAGGGCAGCTCACTTGGGCTCTGTGATGAGGGTGGTATCATAAAAATGCAGCCATGAAACTTTAAAAGCATCTGATCCTTTGTCTACCTTAGCACTTGACCCCTTCAGAAGCACAGAGTCACTGGTCACAGTGCTTAATAGGTGAGGCCAGCCCCACCTTAAAGGTGCTGAGAGCACACAGAGAGAATGAGAGAACTCTGTGGTGCCTGCCCATTACATTCTGGCAGCAATGACCAGCACCTCCGAGGTGCAGACATCAGTAATGTTTCCAGGGAGTGTGAGGCTGGACCATCACTGTGGTCTGAAGGCTGCACAGACACAGGGAAGAGGCCCTGGACTGAGACACCTGCCTTTATCTTGTGCAGAAAGGTTTCACATCTGAGCGACACGAACACTGCTTATCAGGACAAGGAGCCACAGGCAGGGAGACATTCTTGGAAGTTTACTTGCAATAGTGAAAAACAATTTATTAACACCCGTACTCAGGCTGTGCAATTAATTCTTCTTAACCTTCCTAACCCTGCCGCTATGCTTTTGTGCTCCCTGGACAGCCACAGCAGAGGTGGAGGCAGCTTGCAGACTGCTACACCCTGTCTGTGATGACCTTGGCAGGTGTCCTCTGGAGGGCTGAGACCAGGAGGGCCCTGGCCTGCTTTTAGGGTCCTGCTGAGTCGCAGTGGCACCCTCCTCGGGTTGTGGGGTTGGACCTACTGAGGTCACAGGAAGAGGGGATTCAGATGAGCCAGACTTTCCCAGGGTCACCTGGATGGATTGGCCATGGGAGATACACCCACTGCTCTTCCTCCCTATGGGTGCCAAGAGCCTCTGGCTGAATTCTTGAGGTGGAGGGTTAGCTGGAGTGAGATCGTGCTGCTCTCACCACTCTCGTGTAAATACTGTTGGTGGCCAACTATGGCGTCAGTGATGGAGTTCAGCTGGCGCAGCAGTGCAGGAGCGATGTCTGTACCAACGTCTCCATGGCGGCCACCATCCTACCAGTGGTGATCTCATTGCATTGGCATGCGGGCGCTATCACCTCAGCCTGAAGGCTGATGGACTTTCCCATCGTGCATTGCAATCTGAGGAGTGCAGCGGACATCCCTTCCTGATGTTCCCAAGCTTGTCTTTGCAGCTCCAGCAACTGTGACATGACCGAGTCCAGAGGCTCGTCATCTGACTCGGACTCAGCAAATGCCGGACACCTGGGAAGTCCCTGCCTCTGCCTGCTGTGGGTCAGAAAGTGAGATGTGCTCACCAGAATGTGATCCCGAGGCTACTCTAAAGCTGGGTCCCACTGAGGTGTGTGTCTCTGCGCTGGTGCAGGGTGTGGGGAAGCACTGTGATGGGCCTTTATAGAGGGTTTCAGCGGAACCATCCTCTGAGATTCCCTTGGGTTTGAGTTGAGGCCCTGGGTCATGGACTCTCTTGGCTGTTTCCCAGATGTGCCTGTGAAAGCAAGGGGAGATAATTAGTGTATGGCAGTGGCCTGTGAAACAGGACACATCACTCACAGCATTGTGTCTGATGGATGTTGCACTGCTGGATCCTCACTTGGTAGAGCAGCACCAACCTCACCGTCAGCACAGGACCGATCCAGATCCTTGTAGGCCATCTGGATGACTCTGTTTTCAAAGTCCGTGAGGACCTTCATCTCAGGCATTCCTCCACCAGTCTGCGACCTCTCTGTCTTGTTGTCCTGCATGAATAGAGGTGGAGAGAGTGTAAGCGGGACGTCTGTCAGACTAGATGATAAGTAGGCCTGGCCTGTGTGGGTAGTGAGTGGTCCCATGGACAGGATGAGGACAATGAAATTGTGTGTGAGAGAGTGTATGGTGATGTCCCTTGAACCGGCAGTGAGTGAGGGCCCTGTGGGTGTGTGATGGGTTTGTGAGTGTGTGAGTTGAGAGTGATGAGAAGAGTGACTTACCCTGGCAGAACGGAGGAGATCATTCATCCTCTTGTATCATTGAGTGGCTGTCCTCTTTTGCGGGGCATTGGCGCTGACCATCACTGCCACCGCCTCCCAAGCCCGATTAGTGAGGTTGTTGCCCATCCTGTGGCTAGAGTGGGGGTAGAGGATCTCACAGCGGGCCATCACTGTGTCCAAGAGGCACTCAAGGGTCATGTCATTAAACTTGGGGGTTGCAGTCTTTTTGCCTTTCAGGGCCATGTGTACCACACAGCGGCTGTGGGCTGGAAGCACTGAGAGGTGTGTGCAGGGCTGCACTTTAGATATGGCGCTCAGCATGATGAAGCAGTGAGATGATGGTCTGGTGGGCGAATGAGAGCCCACTCACCTTGGAGACAGTTTCCACAGTGGGAATGCATAATTAATGTGGCGGGTTTGGGATGATACAGCGTGAAAAATCTGGGACGCTTTTGCCCACTCTTTCAATATGTATGGAAACAATAGATAGAAGGTGTGGGTAATTTGCCAGAATACCAATAAGCAAACTATCCTTCCTTGTCATTCTTGACCTGTCTAACCCTTTGATATGGTTGACCACACCAGCTGCTCTAAGTCCTTTCCTTCATCACCCAGCTAGATGGGTCTGAATTCACCTGAACCTATTTTTATCTATCAAATCACAACCAGGGAATCACCTGGAATAGCTTCAGTTGTACATGGCACTGGTGAGACCACATCTGGAGTATTGTGTACAGTTCTGGTTTCCTTATTTAAAGAAAAGTTTAAAAGCATTAGAAGCCGTTCAGAGAAGGCTTTTACTACACTAACACCAGGAATAGGCGGGCTGTCCTGTGAGGGAAGGCTGGACAGGTTAGGCCTGTATCTACTGGAATTTAGAAGAGTAAGAGTCGACTTGATTGAAATCTTTAAGATCCGGAGGGGTCTTGACAGGAAGGATGTGGAGAGGGTGTTTCCTCTTGTGGGAGAATCTAGAACTAGGGGTCACCATTTAAAAATAAGGGGTCGCCCATTTAAGACAGAGATGAGGAGGATTTTTTTCTCTCAGAGGGTTGTGAGTCTTTGGAACTCTCTTCCTCAAAAGGAGGTGGAAGCAGATCTTTGAACATTTTTAAGGCAAAGCTAGATAGATTCTTGATTAACAAGGGGGGTGAAAGGTTATTGGGGGTAGGCAGGAATGTAGGGTTGAGGTTACATTCAGATCAGCCATGATCTTAATGAATGGGGGAGCAGTTCCAAGTGGTCTACTCCTGCTCCGAGTTCATATGTTTGTATGTTCATCCTACATCGTTATCTTTGGTGTCGTCCAAGGCTCAATCCTTGGCTCCCTGCTATTTCACATCTACATGATGCACCTCAGTGACATCAGCTGAATACACAGAACCAGTTTGCACATGTACACAGCTCTATCTCAACTCCACCTAGCTCAACTCCTCCAGTGCCTTTATATTGGCAGACTGCTTGCCTGACATCCGGTACTGGATGAACAGAAATTTCCTCCAAATAAATATTGTGAAGAGGAAAGTCATTGATTTCTGTCCCCATCACAAATCCCTTTCCCTAGTCATTGACTCATCTCTCTCTCTGCCACCTTTCTGAGGCTGAACGAGGCTATCTGCAACTTTGATGTAATATTTGATCTCAGGATGTGCCTCTGGCCAGATATCCACATCATCACTAAGACCATCTTCTTCCACCTCGTTAACATCACCTGGATTTGCCCCTGCCTCAGCTCACCTGCTGCTGGAACCTTCATCCCTGCCTTTGTTTGAAAGGGATAATAATCCTAGACCCTTATTGAGAGTATTCTGGAGCAGGAGCATAACTTTGAATTTATAGCTGCATTCTTTCACGTTTTCTCTAGGCTTGATGGTTGCACTTCTGGCTCACTGCACCACACTCCTGGCTGCTCCACACTCCTGACTCACTGCTCCACACTCCTGACTCACTGCACCAGACTCCTGACTCACTGCACCAGACTCCGGACTCACTGCACCACACTCCTGACTCACTGCACAACACTCCTGACTCACTGCACAACACTCCTGACTCACGGCACCACACTCCTGACTCACGGCACCACACTCCTGAATCACTGCACCACAATCCTGGCTCACTGCACCACTCTACTGACTCACTGCACCACACTCCTGACTCACTGCACCACACTCCTGACTCACTGCACCACACTCCTGACTCACTGCACCACACTCCTGACTCACTGCGCCACACTCCTGACTCACTGCGCCACACTCTAGGCTGCACCACACTCCTGACTCACTGCACCACACTCCTGACTCAATGCACCACAATCCTGACTCAATGCACCACACTCCTGACTCACTGCTCCACACTCCTGGCTGCACCACACTCCTGACTCACTGCACCACGCTCCTCACTCACTGCACCACACTCCTGATTCAGTGCACCACGCTACTGACTCACTGCACCAAGCTCCTGACTCACTGCACCACGCTCCTGACTCACTGCACCACGCTCCTGACTCACTGCACCACGCTCCTGACTCACTGCACCACGCTCCTGACTCACTGCACCACGCTCCTGACTCACTGCACCACACTCCTGACTCACTGCACCACACTCCTGACTCACTGCACCACACTCCTGGATGCACCACACTCCTGGATGCACCACACTCCTGACTCACTGCACCACACTCCTGACTCACTGCACCACACTCCTGACTCACTGCTCCACACTCCTGACTCACTGCTCCACACTCCTGACTCACTGCACCACTGTCCTGACTCACTGCACCACACTCCTGGCTGCACCACACTCCTGACGCACTGCACCACACTCCTGACTCACTGCACCACACTCCTGACTCACTGCACCACACTCCTGACTCACTGCACCACACTCCTGGCTGCACGACACTCCTGACTCACTGCACCACACTCCTGACTCACTGCACAACATTCCTGGCTGCACCACACTCCTGCCTCACTGCACCGCGCTCCTGACTCACTGCACCACACTCCTGGCTGCACCACACTCCTGACTCACTGCACCACACACCTGACTCACGGCACCACAATCCTGACTCAATGCACCACACTCCTGGCTGCACCACACTTCTGACTCACTGCACCACCTCCTGACTCACTGCACCACACTCCTGGCTGCACCACACTCCTGACTGCACCACACTCCTGACTCACTGCACCACACTCCTGACTCACTGCACCACACTCCTGACTCACTGCACCACACTCCTGACTCACTGCACCACACTCCTGACTTACTGCACCACACTCCTGACTGCACCACACTCCTGACTTACTGCACCACACTCCTGACTCACTGCACCACAATCCTGACTGCACCACACTCCTGACTTACTGCAACACACTCCCGACTGCACCACACTCCTGAGTCACTGCACCACACTACTGATTCACTGCACCACACTCCTGACTCACTGCACCACACTCCTGAATCACTGCACCACACTCCTGACTCACTGCACCACACTCCTGACTCACTGCACCACACTCCTGACGGCACCACACCCTGACTGCACCACACTCCTGGCTGCACCACACTCCTGACTCACTGCTCCACACTCCTGGCTGCACCAAACTCCTGACTCAATGCACCACGCTCCTGACTCACTGCACCACACTCCGGGCTCACTGCACCACACTCCTGGCTGCAACACACTCCTGACTCAATGCACCACACTCCTGGCTGCAACACACTCCTGACTCAATGCACCACACTCCTGGCTGCAACACACTCCTGACTCACTGCACCACACTCCTGACTCACTGCACCACACTCCTGGCTGCACCACACTCCTGGCTCACTGCACCACTCTCCTGACTCACTGCACCACACTCCTGACTCACTGCACCACACTCCTGACTCACTGCACCACACTCCTGACTCACTGCACCACACTCCTGACTCACTGCACCACTGTCCTGGCTCACTGCACCACACTCCTGACTCACTGCACCACACTCCTGACTCACTGCACCACACTCCTGACTCACTGCACCACACTCCTGACTCACTGCACCACACTCCTGACTCACTGCACCACACTCCTGACTCACTGCACCACACTCCTGACTAACTGCACCACACTCCTGGCTGCACGACACTCCTGACTCACTGCACCACACTCCTGACTCACTGCACTACATTCCTGGCTGCACCACACTCCTGACTCACTGCACCGCGCTCCTGACTCACTGCACCACACTCCTGGCTGCACCACACTCCTGACTCACTGCACCACACTCCTGACTCACTGCACCACACTCCTGACTCACTACACCACAATCCTGACTCAATGCACCACACTCCTGGCTGCACCACACTCCTGACTCACTGCACCACACTCCTGACTCACTGCACCACAATCCTCACTCAATGCACCACACTCCTGGCTGTACAACACTCCTGACTCACTGCACCACCTCCTGACTCACTGCACCACACTCCTGACTCACTGCACCACACTCCTGGCTGCACCACACTCCTGACTGCACCACACTCCTGACTCACTGCACCCCACTCCTGACTCACTGCTCCACACTCCTGACTCACTGCACCACACTCCTGACTCACTGCACCACACTCCTGACTCACTGCACCACACTCCTGACTCACTGCACCACACTCCTGACTCACTGCACCACACTCCTGACTTACTGCACCACACTCCTGACTTACTGCACCACACTCCTGACTCACTGCACCACACTCCTGACTGCACCACACTCATGACTCACTGCACCACACTCCTGACTTACTGCACCACACTCCTGACTGCACCACACTCTTGACTCACTGCACCACACTCCTGACTGCACCACACTCCTGACTTACTGCACCACACTCCTGACTGCACCACACTCCTGACTCACTGCACCACACTCCTGACTCACTGCATCACACTCCTGACTCACTGCATCACACTCCTGACTTACTGCACCACACTCCTGACTCACTGCACCATACCCCTGACTCACTGCACCACACTCCTGACTCACTGCACCACACACCTGACTGCACCACACCCAGACTGCACCACACTCCTGGCTGCACCACACTCCTGGCTGCACGACACTCCTGACTCACTGCTCCACACTCCTGGCTGCACCAAACTCCTGACTCAATGCACCACACTCCTGACTCACTGCACCATACTCCTGACTCACTGCACCACACTCCTGACTGCACCACACCCTGACTGCACCACACTCCTGACTGCACCACACGATGACTGCACCACACTCCTGGCTGCACCACACTCCTGGCTGCACCACACTCCTGACTCACTGCTCCACACTCCTGGCTGCACCAAACTCCTGACACAATGCACCACACTCCTGACTCACTGCACCACACTCCTGGCTCACTGCAGCACACTCCTGGCTCGCTGCACCACACTCGTGACTCAATGCACCACACTCCTGGCTGCAACACACTCCTGACTCACTGCACCACACTCCTGACTCACTGCACCACACTCCTGACTCACTGCACCACATTCCTGGCTGCAGAACACTCCTGACTCACTGCACCACATTCCTGGCTGCACCACACTCCTGACTCACTGCACCACACTCCTGGCTGCACCACACTCCTGACACACTGCACCACACTCCTGACTCACTGCACCACAATCCTGACTCAATGCACCACAATCCTGACTCAATGCACCACACTCCTGGCTGCACCACACTCCTGACTCACTGCACCACACTCCTGACTCACTGCACCACAGTCCTGGCTGCACCACACTCCTGACTCACTGCACCACACTCCTGACTCACTGCACCACACTCCAGACTCACTGCACCACACTCCAGACTCACTGCACCACACTCATGACTCAATGCACCACACACCTGAATGCACCACACTCCTGACTCACTGCACCACACTCCTGACTGCACCACAATCCTGACTCACTGCACCACACTCCTGGCTGCACGACACTCCTGACTCACTGCACCACACTCCTGACTCACTGCACCACACTCCTGACTCACTGGACCACACTCCTGACTGCACCACACTCATGACTCACTGCACCACACTCCTGGCTGCACCACACTCCTGACTCACTGCACCACACTCCTGACTCACTGCACCACACTCCTGACTCACTGCACCACACTCCTGACTCACTGCACCACACTCCTGACTCACTGCACCACACCCCTGGCTGCACCACACCCCTGGCTGCACCACACGCCTGACTCACTGCACCACACTCCTGACTCACTGCACCACATTCCTGGCTGCACCACACTCCTGACTCACTGCACCACTCTCCTGACTCACTGCACCACACTCCTGACTCACTGCACCACACTCCTGACTCACTGCACCAAACTCCTGGCTGCACCACACTCCTGGCTGCACCACACTCCTGACTCACTGCACCACACTCCTGACTCACTGCACCACACTCCTAGCTGCACCATACTCCTGACTCACTGCACCACATTCCTGGCTGCACCACACTCCTGACTCACTGCACCACTCTCCTGACTCAATGCACCACACTCCTGGCTGCATCACACTCCTTACTCACTGCACCACACTCCTGACTCAATGCACCACACTCCTGACTCACTGCACCACACTCCTGACTCACTGCACCACACTCCAGGCTGCACCACACTCCTGAAACACTGCACCACACTCCTGGCTGCACCACAGTCCTGACTCAATGCACCACACTCCTGGCTGCACCACACTCCGTACTCACTGCACCACACTCCTGACTCAGTGCACCACACTCCTGACTGCACCACACTCCTGACTCCCTGCACCACACTCCTGACTCACTGCACCACACTCCTGACTCACTGCACCACACTCCTGACTCACTGCACCACACTCCTGGCTGCACAACACTCCTGACTCACTGCACCACACTCCTGGCTCACTGCACCAAACTCCTGGCTCACTACACCACACTCCTGGCTCAATGCACCGCACTCCTGGCTGCAACACACTCCTGACTCACTGCACCACACTACTGACTCACTGCACCACACTCCTGACTCACTGCACCACACTCCTGGCTGCACCACACACCTGACTCACTGCACCACACTCCTGGCTGCACCACACTCCTGACTCACTGCACCAGACTCATGACTCACTGCACCAGACTCCGGACTCACTGCACCACACTCCTGACTCACTGCACAACACTCCTGACTCACTGCACAACACTCCTGACTCACGGCACCACACTCCTGACTCACGGCACCACACTCCTGAATCACTGCACCACAATCCTGGCTCACTGCACCACTCTACTGACTCACTGCACCACACTCCTGACTCACTGCACCACACTCCTGACTCACTGCACCACACTCCTGACTCACTGCACCACACTCCTGACTCACTGCACCACACTCCTGACTCACTGCGCCACACTCCAGGCTGCACCACACTCCTGACTCACTGCACCACACTCCTGACTCAATGCACCACAATCCTGACTCAATGCACCACACTCCTGACTCACTGCTCCACACTCCTGGCTGCACCACACTCCTGACTCACTGCACCACGATCCTCACTCACTGCACCACACTCCTGATTCAGTGCACCACGCTACTGACTCACTGCACCACGCTCCTGACTCACTGCACCACGCTCCTGACTCACTGCACCACGCTCCTGACTCACTGCACCACGCTCCTGACTCACTGCACCACGCTCCTGACTCACTGCACCACGCTCCTGACTCACTGCACCACACTCCTGACTCACTGCACCACACTCCTGACTCACTGCACCACACTCCTGGCTGCACAACACTCCTGGATGCACCACACTCCTGACTCACTGCACCACACTCCTGACTCACTGCACCACACTCCTGACTCACTGCTCCACACTCCTGACTCACTGCTCCACACTCCTGACTCACTGCACCACTGTCCTGACTCACTGCACCACACTCCTGGCTGCACCACACTCCTGACGCACTGCACCACACTCCTGACTCACTGCACCACACTCCTGACTCACTGCACCACACTCCTGACTCATTGCACCACACTCCTGGCTGCACGACACTCCTGACTCACTGCACCACACTCCTGACTCACTGCACAACATTCCTGGCTGCACCACACTCCTGCCTCACTGCACCGCGCTCCTGACTCACTGCACCACACTCCTGGCTGCACCACACTCCTGACTCACTGCACCACACACCTGACTCACTGCACCACACACCTGACTCAATGCACCACACTCCTGGCTGCACCACACTTCTGACTCACTGCACCACCTCCTGACTCACTGCACCACACTCCTGGCTGCACCACACTCCTGACTGCACCACACTCCTGACTCACTGCACCACACTCCTGACTCACTGCACCACACTCCTGACTCACTGCACCACACTCCTAGCTGCACCATACTCCTGAATCACTGGACCACATTCCTGGCTGCACCACACTCCTGACTCACTGCACCACTCTCCTGACTCAATGCACCACACTCCTGGCTGCATCACACTCCTTACTCACTGCACCACACTCCTGACTCAATGCACCACACTCCTGACTCACTGCACCACACTCCTGACTCACTGCACCACACTCCAGGCTGCACCACACTCCTGAAACACTGCACCACACTCCTGGCTGCACCACAGTCCTGACTCAATGCACCACACTCCTGGCTGCACCACACTCCGTACTCACTGCACCACACTCCTGACTCAGTGCACCACACTCCTGACTGCACCACACTCCTGACTCCCTGCACCACACTCCTGACTCACTGCACCACACTCCTGACTCACTGCACCACACTCCTGACTCACTGCACCACACTCCTGGCTGCACAACACTCCTGACTCACTGCACCACACTCCTGGCTCACTGCACCAAACTCCTGGCTCACTACACCACACTCCTGGCTCAATGCACCGCACTCCTGGCTGCAACACACTCCTGACTCACTGCACCACACTACTGACTCACTGCACCACACTCCTGACTCACTGCACCACACTCCTGGCTGCACCACACACCTGACTCACTGCACCACACTCCTGGCTGCACCACACTCCTGACTCACTGCACCAGACTCCTGACTCACTGCACCAGACTCCGGACTCACTGCACCACACTCCTGACTCACTGCACAACACTCCTGACTCACTGCACAACACTCCTGACTCACGGCACCACACTCCTGACTCACGGCACCACACTCCTGAATCACTGCACCACAATCCTGGCTCACTGCACCACTCTACTGACTCACTGCACCACACTCCTGACTCACTGCACCACACTCCTGACTCACTGCACCACACTCCTGACTCACTGCACCACACTCCTGACTCACTGCACCACACTCCTGACTCACTGCGCCACACTCCAGGCTGCACCACACTCCTGACTCACTGCACCACACTCCTGACTCAATGCACCACAATCCTGACTCAATGCACCACACTCCTGACTCAATGCACCACACTCCTGACTCACTGCTCCACACTCCTGGCTGCACCACACTCCTGACTCACTGCACCACGCTCCTCACTCACTGCACCACACTCCTGATTCAGTGCACCACGCTACTGACTCACTGCACCACGCTCCTGACTCACTGCACCACGCTCCTGACTCACTGCACCACGCTCCTGACTCACTGCACCACGCTCCTGACTCACTGCACCACGCTCCTGACTCACTGCACCACGCTCCTGACTCACTGCACCACACTCCTGACTCACTGCACCACACTCCTGACTCACTGCACCACACTCCTGGCTGCACAACACTCCTGGATGCACCACACTCCTGACTCACTGCACCACACTCCTGACTCACTGCACCACACTCCTGACTCACTGCTCCACACTCCTGACTCACTGCTCCACACTCCTGACTCACTGCACCACTGTCCTGACTCACTGCACCACACTCCTGGCTGCACCACACTCCTGACGCACTGCACCACACTCCTGACTCACTGCACCACACTCCTGACTCACTGCACCACACTCCTGACTCACTGCACCACACTCCTGACTCACTGCACCACACTCCTGGCTGCACGACACTCCTGACTCACTGCACCACACTCCTGACTCACTGCACAACATTCCTGACTCACTGCACCACATTCCTGGCTGCACCGCGCTCCTGACTCACTGCACCACATTCCTGGCTGCACCACACTCCTGACTCACTGCACCACACTCCTGGCTGCACCACACTCCTGACACACTGCACCACATTCCAGACTCACTGCACCACAATCCTGACTCAATGCACCACACTCCTGGCTGCACCACACTCCTGACTCACTGCACCACACTCCTGACTCACTGCACCATACTCCTGGCTGCACCACACTCCTGACTCACTGCACCACACTCCTGACTCACTGAACCACACTCCTGACTCACTGCACCACACTCCTGACTCACTGCACCACACTCCTGACTCACTGCACCACACTCATGACTCAATGCACCACACTCCTGACTGCACCACACTCCGGACTCACTGCACCACACTCCTGACTGCACCACAATCCTGACTTACTGCACCACACTCCTGGCTGCACGACACTCCTGACTCACTGCACTACACTCCTGACTCACTGCACCACACTCCTGACTCACTGCACCACACTCCTGACTGCACCACACTCATGACTCACTGCACCACACTCCTGGCTGCACCACACTCCTGACTCACTGCACCACACTCCTGACTCACTGCACCACACTCCTGACTCACTGCACCACACTCCTGGCTGAACCACACCCCTGGCTGCACCACATGCCTGACTCACTGCACCACACTCCTGACTCACTGCACCACATTCCTGGCTGCACCACACTCCTGACTCACTGCACCACTCTCCTGACTCACTGCACCACACTCCTGACTCACTGCACCACACTCCTGACTCACTGCACCAAACTCCTGACTCACTGCACCAAACTCCTGACTCACTGCACCACACTCCTGGCTGCACCACACCCCTGGCTGCACCAAACTCATGACTCACTGCACCACACTCCTAGCTGCACCACACTCCTGACTCACTGCACCACATTCCTGGCTGCACCACACTCCTGACTCGCTGCACCACTCTCCTGACTCAATGCACCACACTCCTGGCTGCACCACACACCTTACTCACTGCACCACACTCCTGACTCAATGCACCACACTCCTGACTCAATGCACCACACTCCTGACTCACTGCACCACACTCCTGGCTGCACCACACTCCTGAAATACTGCACCACAATCCTGGCTGCACCACAGTCCTGACTCAATGCACCACACTCCTGGCTGCACCACACTCCGAACTCACTGCACCACACTCATGACTCAGTGCACCACACTCCTGACTGCACCACACTCCTGACTCACTGCACCACACTCCTGACTCATTGCACCACACTCCTGACTCACTGCACCACACTCCTGACTCACTGCACCACACTCCTGACTCACTGCACCACACTCCTGACTCACTGCACCACACTCCTGGCTGCACCACACTCCTGACTCACTGCACCACACTCCTGACTCACTGCACCACACTCCTGACTCACTGCACCACACTCCTGACTCACTGCACCACACTCCTGACTCACTGCACCACACTCCGGGCTGCACCACACTCTTGACTCACTGCACCACAAACCTGACTCACTGCACCACACTCCGGGCTGCACCACACTCCTGACTCACTGCACCACACTCCTGACTCTCTGCACCACGCTCCTGACTCACTGCACCGCGCTCCTGACTCACTGCACCGCGCTCCAGACTCACTGCACCACACTCCTGACTCACTGCACCACACTCCTGACTCACTGCACCACACTCCTGACTCACTGCACCACACTCCTGTCTGCACCACACTCCTGACTCACTGCACCACACTCCTGACTGCACCACACTCCTGACTAACTGCACCACACTCCTGACTCACTGCACCACACTCCTGACTCACTGCACCGCACTCCTGACTCAGTGCACCACACTCCTGACTCAGTGCACCACACTTCTGGCTGCACCAAACTCCTGACTCACTGCACCACACTCCTGGCTGCACAACACTCCTGGCTCAATGCACCACACTTCTGACTCACTGCACCACACTCCTGACTCAATGCACCACACTACTGACTCAATGCACCACACTACTGACTCCCTGCACCACACCCCTGACTCACTGCACCACACTCCTGACTCACTGCACCACACAACTGACTCACTGCACCACACTCCTGGCTGCACCACACTCCTGACTCACTGCACCACAATCCTGACTCACTGCTCCAAACTCCTGGCTGCACCACACTCCTGACTCACTGCTCGACAGTCCTGACTCACTGCACGACAATCCTGACTCACTGCTCCACACTCCTGACTGCACCACACTGCTGACTGCACCACACTCCTGACTCACTGCACCACACTCCTGGCTGCACCACACTCCTGACTCACTGCACCACACTCCTGGCTGCACCACACTCCTGACTCAATGCACCACACTCCTGGCTGCACCACACTCCTGACTCAATGAACCACACTCCTGGCTGCACCACACTCCTGACTCAATGCACCACACTCCTGGCTGCACCACACTCCTGACTCACTGCACCACACTCCTGACTCACTGCACCACACTCCTAACTCACTGCACCACACTCCTGGCTGCACCACACCCCTGGCTGCACCAAACTCCTGACTCACTGCACCACACTCCTAGCTGCACCACACTCCTGACTCACTGCACCACATTCCTGGCTGCACCACACTCCTGACTCACTGCACCACTCTCCTGACTCAATGCACCACACTCCTGGCTGCACCACACACCTTACTCACTGCATCACACTCCTGACTCACTGCACCACACTCCTGGCTGCACCACACTCCTGAAACACTGCACCACACTCCTGGCTGCACCACAGTCCTGACTCAATGCACCACACTCCTGGCTGCACCACACTCCGTACTCACTGCACCACACTCCTGACTCAGTGCACCACACTCCTGACTGCACCACACTCCTGACTCACTGCACCACACTCCTGACTAACTGCACCACACTCCTGACTCACTGCACCACACTCCTGACTCACTGCACCACACTCCTGACTCACTGCACCACACTCCTGACTCACTGCACCACACTCCTGACTGCACCACACCCTGACTGCACCACACTCCTGGCTGCACCACACTCCTGGCTCAATGCACCACACTCCTGGCTGCACCACACTCCTGACTCAATGCACCACACTCCTGGCTGCAACACACTCCTGACTCACTGCACCACACTCCTGACTCACTGCACCACACTCCTGACTCACTGCACCACACTCCTGGCTGCACCACACTCCTGACTCACTGCACCACACTCCTGGCTGCACCACACTCCTGGCTCACTGCACCACTCTCCTGACTCACTGCACCACACTCCTGACTCACTGCACCACTGTCCTGGCTCACTGCACCACACTCCTGACTCACTGCACCACAATCCTGACTCACTGCACCACACTCCTGGCTGCACGACACTCCTGACTCACTGCACCACACTCCTGACTCACTGCACCACATTCCAGGCTGCACCACACTCCTGAATCACTGCACCGCGCTCCTGACTCACTGCACCACACTCCTGGCTGCACCACACTCCTGACTGCACCACACTCCTGACTCACTGCACCACATTCCAGGCTGCACCACACTCCTGAATCACTGCACCGCGCTCCTGACTCACTGCACCACACTCCTGGCTGCACCACACTCCTGACTGCACCACACTCCTGACTCACTGCACCACACTCCTGACTCACTGCACCACACTCCTGGCTGCACCACACTCCTGACTCACTGCACCACACTCCTGGCTGCACCACACTCCTGACTCACTGCACCACACTCCAAACTGCACCACACTCCTGACTAACTGCACCACACTCCTGACTCACTGCACCACACTCCTGACTCACTGCACCGCACTCCTGACTCAGTGCACCACACTCCTGACTCAGTGCACCACACTCCTGACTCAGTGCACCACACTCCTGGCTGCACCAAACTCCTGACTCACTGCACCACACTCCTGGCTGCACAACACTCCTGACTCACTGCACCACAATCCTGACTCACTGCACCACACTCCTGGCTGAACCACTCTCCTGACTCACTGCAACACACTCCTGGCTCAATGCACCACACTTCTGACTCTCTGCACCACACTCCTGACTCAATGCACCACACTACTGACTCAATGCACCACACTACTGACTCACTGCACCACACTCCTGACTCACTGCACCACACTCCTGACTCAATGCATCACACTACTGACTCACTGCACCACACTCCTGGCTGCAACAAACTCCTGACTCAATGCACCACACAACTGACTCACTGCACCACACTCCTGGCTGCACCACACTCCTGGCTGCACCACACTCCTGGCTGCACCACACTCCTGACTCAATGCACCACACTCCTGACTCACTGCTCCAAACTCCTGGCTGCACCACACTCCTGCCTGCACCACACTCCTGGCTGCACCACACTCCTGACTCACTGCTCGACACTCCTGACTCACTGCACGACAATTCTGACTCACTGCTCCACACTCCTGACTGCACCACACTGCTGGCTGCACCACACTCCTGACTCACTGCACCACAATCCTGGCTGCACCACACTCCGGACTCACTGCACCACACTCCTGGCTGCACCACACTCCTGGCTGCACCACACTCCGTACTCACTGCACCACAATCCTGACTGCACCACACTCCTGGCTGCACCACACTCCTGACTCACAGCACCACACTCCTGGCTGCACCACACTCCTGACTCACAGCACCACACTCCTGGCTGCACCACACCCCTGGCTGCACCAAACTCCTGACTCACTGCACCACACTCCGAGCTGCACCACACTCCTGACTCACTGCACCACATTCCTGGCTGCACCACATTCCTGACTCGCTGCACCACTCTCCTGACTCAATGCACCACACTCCTGGCTGCACCACACACCTTACTCACTGCACCACACTCCTGACTCAATGCACCACACTCCTGACTCACTGCACCACACTCCTGGCTGCACCACACTCCTGAAACACTGCACCACACTCCTGGCTGCACCACATTCCTGACTCAATGCACCACACTCCTGGCTGCACCACACTCCGTACTCACTGCACCACACTCCTGACTCAGTGCACCACACTCCTGACTGCACCACACTCCTGACTCACTGCACCACACTCCTGACTCACTGCACCACACTCCTGACTCACTGCACCACACTCCTGACTGCACCACACCCTGACTGCACCACACTCCTGGCTGCACCACACTCCTGACTCACTGCACCACACTCCTGGATGCACCACACTCCTGACTCACTGCACCACACTCCTGACTCAATGCACCACACTCCTGACTCACTGCACCACAATCCTGACTCACTGCACCACACTCCTGGCTGCACGACACTCCTGACTCACTGCACCACACTCCTGACTCACTGCACCACATTCCTGGCTGCACCACACTCCTGACTCACTGCACCGCGCTCCTGACTCACTGCACCACACTCCTGGCTGCACCACACTCCTGACTGCACCACACTCCTGACTCACTGCACCCCACTCCTGACTCACTGCTCCACACTCCTGACTCACTGCACCACACTCCTGACTCACTGCACCACACTCCTGACTCACTGCACCACAGTCCTGACTCACTGCACCACACTCCTGACTCACTGCACCACACTCCTGACTTACTGCACCACACTCCTGACTTACTGCACCACACTCCTGACTCACTGCACCACACTCCTAACTGCACCACACTCATGACTCACTGCACCACACTCCTGACTTACTGCACCACACTCCTGACTGCACCACACTCCTGACTCACTGCACCACACTCCTGACTGCACCACACTCCTGACTTACTGCACCACACTCCTGACTCACTGCACCACACTCCTGACTCACTGCATCACACTCCTGACTTACTGCACCACACTCCTGACTCACTGCACCACACCCCTGACTCACTGCACCACACTCCTGACTCACAGCACCACACTCCTGACTGCACCACACCCAGACTGCACCACACTCCTGGCTGCACCACACTCCTGGCTGCACGACACTCCTGACTCACTGCTCCACACTCCTGGCTGCACCAAACTCCTGACTCAATGCACCACATTCCTGACTCACTGCACCACACTCCTGACTCACTGCACCACACTCCTGACTGCACCACACCCTGACTGCACCACACTCCTGACTGCACCACACCCTGACTGCACCACACTCCTGGCTGCACCACACTCCTGACTCACTGCTCCACACTCCTGGCTGCACCAAACTCCTGACTCAATGCACCACACTGCTGACTCACTGCACCACACTCCTGGCTCACTGCACCACACTCCTGGCTGCACCACACTCGTGACTCAATGCACCACACTCCTGGCTGCAACACACTCCTGACTCACTGCACCACACTCCTGACTCACTGCACCACACTCCTGAATCGCTGCACCACATTCCTGGCTGCACAACACTCCTGACTCACTGCACCACATTCCTGGCTGCACCACACTCCTGACTCACTGCACCACACTCCTGGCAGCACCACACTCCTGACACATTGCACCACACTCCTGACTCACTGCACCACAATCCTGACTCAATGCACCACAATCCTGACTCAATGCACCACACTCCTGGCTGCACCACACTCCTGACTCACTGCACCACACTCCTGACTCACTGCACCACAGTCCTGGCTGCACCACACTCCTGACTCACTGCACCACACTCCTGACTCACTGCACCACACTCCTGACTCACTGCACCACACCCATGACTCAATGCACCACACACCTGACTGCACCACACTCCTGACTCACTGCACCACACTCCTGAATCACTGCACCACACTCCTGACTGCACCACACTCATGACTCACTGCACCACACTCCTGGCTGCACGACACTCCTGACTCACTGCAGCACACTCCTGACTCACTGCACCACACTCCTGACTCACTGCACCACACTCCTGGCTGCACCACACCCCTGGCTGCACCACACGCCTGACTCACTGCACCACACTCCTGACTCACTGCACCACATTCCTGGCTGCACCAAACTCCTGACTCACTGCACCACTCTCCTGACCCACTGCACCACACACCTGACTCACTGCACCACACTCCTGACTCACTGCACCAAACTCCTGGCGCACTACACCACACTCCTGGCTCAATGCACCACACTCCTGGCTGCAACACACTCCTGACTCACTGCACCACACTACTGACTCACTGCACCACACTCCTGACTCACTGCACCACACTCCTGGCTGCACCACACTCCTGACTCACTGCACCACACTCCTGGCTGCACCACACTCCTGGCTCACTGCACCACTCTCCTGACTCACTGCACCACACTCCTGACTCGCTGCAACACACTCCTGACTCAATGCACCACACTCCTGGCTGCACCACACTCCGTACTCACTGCACCACACTCCTGACTCAGTGCACCACACTCCTGACTCAGTGCACCACACTCCTGACTGCACCACACTCCTGACTCACTGCACCACACTCCTGAATCACTGCACCACACTCCTGACTCACTGCACCACACTCCTGACTCACTGCACCACACTCCTGACTCACTGCACCACACTCCTGACTCACTGCACCACACTCCTGACTCACTGCACCACACTCCTGACTCACTGCACCACACTCCTGACTCACTGCACCACACTCCTGACTGCACCACACTGCTGGCTGCACCACACTCCTGACTCACTGCTCAACATTCCTTGCTGCACCAAACTCCTGACTCAATGCACCACGCTCCTAACTCACTGCACCACACTCCTGGCTCAATGCACCACACTCCTGGCTGCACCACACTCCTGACTCAATGCACCACACTCCTGGCTGCAACACACTCCTGACTCACTGCACCACACTCCTGACTCACTGCACCACACTCCTGACTCACTGCACCACACTCCTGACTCACTGCACCACACTCCTGGCTGCACCACACTCCTGGCTCACTGCACCACTCTCCTGACTCACTGCACCACACTCCTGACTCACTGCACCACACTCCTGACTCACTGCACCACACTCCTGACTCACTGCACCACACTCCTGACTCACTGCACCACTGTCCTGGCTCACTGCTCCACACTCCTGACTCACTGCACCACACTCTTGGATGCACCACACTCCTGACTCACTGCACCACACTCCTGACTCACTGCACCACAATCCTAACTCACTGCACCACACTCCTGGCTGCACGACACTCCTGACTCACTGCACCACACTGCTGACTCACTGCACCACATTCCTGGCTGCACCACACTCCTGACTCACTGCACCGCGCTCCTGACTCACTGCACCACACTCCTGGCTGCACCACACTCCTGACTGCACCACACTCCTGACTCACTGCACCACACTCCTGACTCACTGCACCACACTCCTGACTCACTGCACCACACTCCTGGCTGCACCACACTCCTGACTCACTGCACCACACTCCTAGCTGCACCACACTCCTGACTCACTGCACCACACTCCTGACTGCACCACACTCCTGACTAACTGCACCACACTCCTGACTCACTGCACCACACTCCTGACTCACTGCACCGCACACCTGACTCACTGCACCGCACTCCTGACTCAGTGCACCACACTCCTGACTCACTGCACCACACTCCTGACTCACTGCACCACACTCCTGGCTGCACCACACTCCTGACTCACTGCACCACACTCCTGGCTGCACCACACTCCTGGCTCACTGCACCACTCTCCTGACTCACTGCACCACACTCCTGACTCACTGCACCACACTCCTGACTCACTGCACCACACTCCTGACTCACTGCACCACTGTCCTGGCTCACTGCACCACACTCCTGACTCACTGCACCACACTCCTGGATGCACCACACTCCTGACTCACTGCACCACACTCCTAACTCACTGCACCACAATCCTGACTCACTGCACCACACTCCTGGCTGCACGACACTCCTGACTCACTGCACCACACTCCTGACTCACTGCACCACACTCCTGGCTGCACCACACTCCTGACTGCACCACACTCCTGACTCACTGCACCACACTCCTGACTCACTGCTCCACACTCCTGACTCACTGCACCACACTCCTGAGTCACTGCACCACACTCCTGACTCACTGCACCACACTCCTGACTCACTGCACCACACTCCTGGCTGCACGACACTCCTGACTCACTGCACCACACTCCTGACTCACTGCACCACATTCCTGGCTGCACCACACTCCTGACTCACTGCACCGCGCTCCTGACTCACTGCACCACACTCCTGGCTGCACGACACTCCTGACTCACTGCACCACACTCCTGACTCACTGCACCACATTCCTGGCTGCACCACACTCCTGACTCACTGCACCGCGCTCCTGACTCACTGCACCACACTCCTGGCTGCACCACACTCCTGACTCACTGCACCACACTCCTGACTCACTGCACCACACTCCTGACTCACTGCACCACACTCCTGACTCACTGCTCCACACTCCTGACTCACTGCTCCACACTCCTGACTCACTGCACCACACTCCTGACTCACTGCACCACACTCCTGACTCACTGCACCACACTCCTGACTCACTGCACCACACTCCTGGCTGCACGACACTCCTGACTCACTGCACCACACTCCTGACTCACTGCACCACATTCCTGGCTGCACCACACTCCTGACTCACTGCACCGCGCTCCTGACTCACTGCACCACACTCCTGGCTGCACCACACTCCTGACTGCACCACACTCCTGACTCACTGCACCCCACTCCTGACTCACTGCTCCACACTCCTGACTCACTGCACCACACTCCTGACTCACTGCACCACACTCCTGACTCACTGCACCACAGTCCTGACTCACTGCACCACACTCCTGACTTACTGCACCACACTCCTGACTTACTGCACCACACTCCTGACTCACTGCACCACACTCCTAACTGCACCACACTCATGACTCACTGCACCACACTCCTGACTTACTGCACCACACTCCTGACTGCACCACACTCCTGACTCACTGCACCACACTCCTGACTGCACCACACTCCTGACTTACTGCACCACACTCCTGACTGCACCACACTCCTGACTCACTGCACCACAGTCCTGACTCACTGCATCACACTCCTGACTTACTGCACCACACTCCTGACTCACTGCACCACACCCCTGACTCACTGCACCACACTCCTGACTCACTGCACCACACTCCTGACTGCACCACACCCAGACTGCACCACACTCCGGGCTGCACCACACTCCTGGCTGCACGACACTCCTGACTCACTGCTCCACACTCCTGGCTGCACCAAACTCCTGACTCAATGCACCACATTCCTGACTCACTGCACCACACTCCTGACTCACTGCACCACACTCCTGACTCACTGCACCACACTCCTGACTGACTGCACCACACCCTGACTGCACCACACTCCTGACTGCACCACACCCTGACTGCACCACACTCCTGACTGCATCACACCCTGACTGCACCACACTCCTGGCTGCACCACACTCCTGACTCACTGCTCCACACTCCTGGCTGCACCAAACTCCTGACTCAATGCACCACACTGCTGACTCACTGCACCACATTCCAGGCTCACTGCACCACACTCCTGGCTGCACCACACTCGTGACTCAATGCACCACACTCCTGGCTGCAACACACTCCTGACTCACTGCACCACACTCCTGACTCACTGCACCACACTCCTGAATCGCTGCACCACATTCCTGGCTGCACAACACTCCTGACTCACTGCACCACATTCCTGGCTGCACCACACTCCTGACTCACTGCACCACACTCCTGGCTGCACCACACTCCTGACACATTGCACCACACTCCTGACTCACTGCACCACAATCCTGACTCAATGCACCACACTCCTGGCTGCACCACACTCCTGACTCACTGCACCACACTCCTGACTCACTGCACCACAGTCCTGGCTGCACCACACTCCTGACTCACTGCACCACACTCCTGACTCACTGCACCACACTCCTGACTCACTGCACCACACCCATGACTCAATGCACCACACACCTGACTGCACCACACTCCTGACTCACTGCACCACACTCCTGACTGCACCACACTCCTGACTCACTGCACCACACTCCTGAATCACTGCACCACACTCCTGACTGCACCACACTCATGACTCACTGCACTACACTCCTGGCTGCACCACACTCCTGGCTCACTGCACCACTCTCCTGACTCACTGCACCACACTCCTGACTCACTGCACCACACTCCTGACTCACTGCACCACACTCCTGACTCACTGCACCACACTCCTGACTCACTGCACCACTGTCCTGGCTCACTGCACCACACTCCTGACTCACTGCACCACACTCCTGGATGCACCACACTCCTGACTCACTGCACCACACTCCTGACTCACTGCACCACAATCCTGACTCACTGCACCACACTCCTGGCTGCACGACACTCCTGACTCACTGCACCACACTCCTGACTCACTGCACCACATTCCTGGCTGCACCACACTCCTGACTCACTGCACCGCGCTCCTGACTCACTGCACCACACTCCTGGCTGCACCACACTCCTGGCTGCACCACACTCCTGGCTCACTGCACCCCACTCCTGACTCACTGCTCCACACTCCTGACTCACTGCTCCACACTCCTGACTCACTGCACCACACTCCTGACTCACTGCACCACACTCCTGACTCACTGCACCACATTCCTGACTCACTGCACCACACTCCTGACTCACTGCACCACACTCCTGACTTATTGCACCACACACCTGACTTACTGCACCACACTCCTGACTCACTGCACCACAGTCCTAACTGCACCACACTCATGACTCACTGCACCACACTCCTGACTTACTGCACCACACTCCTGACTGCACCACACTCCTGACTCACTGCACCACACTCCTGACTGCACCACACTCCTGACTTACTGCACCACACTCCTGACTGCACCACACTCCTGACTCACTGCACCACACTCCTGACTCACTGCATCACACTCCTGACTTACTGCACCACACTCCTGACTCACTGCACCACACCCCTGACTCACTGCACCACACTCCTGACTCACTGCACCACACTCCTGACTGCACCACACCCAGACTGCACCACACTCCTGGCTGCACCACACTCCTGGCTGCACGACACTCCTGACTCACTGCTCCACACTCCTGGCTGCACCAAACTCCTGACTCAATGCACCACATTCCTGACTCACTGCACCACACTCCTGACTCACTGCACCACACTCCTGACTGCACCACACCCTGACTGCACCACACTCCTGACTGCACCACACCCTGACTGCACCACACTCCTGGCTGCACCACACTCCTGACTCACTGCTCCACACTCCTGGCTGCACCAAACTCCTGACTCAATGCACCACACTGCTGACTCACTGCACCACACTCCTGGCTCACTGCACCACACTCCTGGCTGCACCACACTCGTGACTCAATGCACCACACTCGTGACTCAATGCACCACACTCCTGGCTGCAACACACTCCTGACTCACTGCACCACACTCCTGACTCACTGCACCACACTCCTGAATCGCTGCACCACATTCCTGGCTGCACAACACTCCTGACTCACTGCACCACATTCCTGGCTGCACCACACTCCTGACTCACTGCACCACACTCCTGGCTGCACCACACTCCTGACACATTGCACCACACTCCTGACTCACTGCACCACAATCCTGACTCAATGCACCACACTCCTGGCTGCACCACACTCCTGACTCACTGCACCACACTCCTGACTCACTGCACCACAGTCCTGGCTGCACCACACTCCTGACTCACTGCACCACACTCCTGACTCACTGCACCACACTCCTGACTCACTGCACCACACCCATGACTCAATGCACCACACACCTGACTCAATGCACCACACTCCTGACTCACTGCACCACACTCCTGACTCACTGCACCACACTCCTGACTGCACCACACTTCTGACTCACTGCAACACACTCATGAATCACTGCACCACACTCCTGACTGCACCACACTCATGACTCACTGCACTACACTCCTGGCTGCACGACACTCCTGACTCACTGCACCACACTCCTGACTCACTGCACCACACTCCTGACTCACTGCTCCACACTCCTGGCTGCACCACACCCCGGGCTGCACCACACGCCTGACTCACTGCACCACACTCCTGACTCACTGCACCACATTCCTGGCTGCACCACACTCCTGACTGACTGCACCACTCTCCTGACCCACTGCACCACACTCCTGACTCACTGCACCACACTCCTGACTCACTGCATCAAACTCCTGGCTCACTACACCACACCCCTGGCTCAATGCACCACACTCCTGGCTGCAACACACTCCTGACTCACTGCACCACACTACTGACTCACTGCACCACACTCCTGACTCACTGCACCACACTCCTGGCTGCACCACACTCCTGACTCACTGCACCACACTCCTGGCTGCACCACACTCCTGGCTCACTGCACCACTCTCCTGACTCACTGCACCACACTCCTGACTCACTGCTCGACAATCCTGACTCACTGCTCCACACTCCTGACTGCACCACACTGCTGACTGCACCACACTCCTGACTCACTGCACCACACTCCTGGCTGCACCACACTCCGGACTCACTGCACCACACTCCTGGCTGCACCACACTCCGGACTCCCTGCACCACACTCCTGGCTGCACCACACTCCGTACTCACTGTACCACAATCCTGACTGCACCACACTCCTGACTCACTGCACCACACTCCTGGCTGCACCACACTCCTGACTCACTGCACCACACTCCTGGCTGCACCACACTCCTGACTCAATGCACCACAATCCTGGCTGCACCACACTCCTGACTCAATGCACCACACTCCTGGCTGCACCACACTCCTGACTCACTGCACCACACTCCTGACTCACTGCACCACACTCCTGACTCACTGCACCACACTCCTAACTCACTGCACCACACTCCTGGCTGCACTACTCCCCTGGCTGCACCAAACTCCTGACTCACTGCACCACACTCCTAGCTGCACCACACTCCTGACTCAATGCACCACATTCCTGGCTGCACCACACTCCTGACTCGCTGCACCACTCTCCTGACTCAATGCACCACACTCCTGGCTGCACCACACACCTTACTCACTGCACCACACTCCTGACTCAATGCACCACACTCCTGACTCACTGCACCACACTCCTGGCTGCACCACACTCCTGAAACACTGCACCACACTCCTGGCTGCACCACAGTCCTGACTCAATGCACCACACTCCTGGCTGCACCACACTCCTGGCTCACTGCACCACGCTCCTGACTCACTGCACCACACTCCTGACTCACTGCACCACACTCCTGACTCACTGCACCACTGTCCTGGCTCACTGCACCACACTCCTGACTCACTGCACCACACTCCTGGATGCACCACACTCCTGACTCACTGCACCACACTCCTGACTCACTGCACCACAATCCTGACTCACTGCACCACACTCCTGGCTGCACGACACTCCTGACTCACTGCACCACACTCCTGACTCACTGCACCACATTCCTGGCTGCACCACACTCCTGACTCACTGCACCGCGCTCCTGACTCACTGCACCACACTCCTGGCTGCACCACACTCCTGACTGCACCACACTCCTGACTGCACCACACTCCTGACTCACTGCACCCCACTCCTGACTCACTGCACCACACTCCTGACTCACTGCACCACACTCCTGACTCACAGCACCACACTCCTGACTCACTGCACCACAGTCCTGACTCACTGCACCACAGTCCTGACTCACTGCACCACACTCCTGACTCACTGCACCACACTCCTGACTCACTGCACCACACTCCTGACTTACTGCACCACACTCCTGACTTACTGCACCACACTCCTGACTCACTGCAACACACTCCTAACTGCACCACACTCATGACTCACTGCACCACACTCCTGACTCACTGCACCACACTCCTGACTGCACCACACTCCTGACTTACTGCACCACACTCCTGACTTACTGCACCACACTCCTGACTCACTGCATCACACTCCTGACTTACTGCACCACACTCCTGACTCACTGCACCACACCCCTGACTCACTGCACCACACTCCTGACTCACTGCACCACACTCCTGACTGCACCACACCCAGACTGCAACACACTCCTGGCTGCACCACACTCCTGGCTGCACGACACTCCTGACTCACTGCTCCACACTCCTGGCTGCACCAAACTCCTGACTCAATGCACCACATTCCTGACTCATTGCACCACACTCCTGACTCACTGCACCACACTCCTGACTGCACCACACCCTGACTGCACCACACTCCTGACTGCACCACACCCTGACTGCACCACACTCCTGACTCACTGCTCCACACTCCTGGCTGCACCAAACTCCTGACTCAATGCACCACACTGCTGACTCACTGCACCACACTCCTGGCTCACTGCACCACACTCCTGGCTGCAACACACTCCTGACTCACTGCACCACACTCCTGACTCACTGCACCACACTCCTGACTCACTGCACCACACTCCTGAATCACTGCACCACATTCCTGGCTGCACAACACTCCTGACTCACTGCACCACATTCCTGGCTGCACCACACTCCTGACACATTGCACCACACTCCTGACTCACTGCACCACAATCCTGACTCAATGCACCACACTCCTGGCTGCACCACACTCCTGACTCACTGCACCACACTCCTGACTCACTGCACCACAGTCCTGGGTGCACCACACTCCTGACTCACTGCACCACACTCCTGACTCACTGCACCACACTCCTGACTCACTGCACCACACTCATGACTCAATGCACCACACTCCTGGCTGCACCACACTCCTGACACATTGCACCACACTCCTGACTCACTGCACCACAATCCTGACTCAATGCACCACACTCCTGGCTGCACCACACTCCTGACTCACTGCACCACACTCCTGACTCACTGCACCACAGTCCTGGGTGCACCACACTCCTGACTCACTGCACCACACTCCTGACTCACTGCACCACACTCCTGACTCACTGCACCACACTCATGACTCAATGCACCACACACCTGACTGCACCACACTCCTGACTCACTGCACCACACTCCTGACTGCACCACACTCCTTACTCACTGCACCACACTCCTGACTCACTGCACCACACTCCTGACTCACTGCACCACACTCCTGACTGCACCACTCTCATGACTCACTGCACCACACTCCTGGCTGCACGACACTCCTGACTCACTGCACCACACTCCTGACTCACTGCACCACACTCCTGACTCACTGCACCACACTCCTGGATGCACCAAACCCCTGGCTGCACCACACGCCTGACTCACTGCACCACACTCCTGACTCACTGCACCACACTCCTAGCTGCACCATACTCCTGACTCACTGCACCACATTCCTGGCTGCACCACACTCCTGACTCACTGCACCACTCTCCTGACTCAATGCACCACACTCCTGGCTGCACCACCCTCCTTACTCACTGCACCACACTCCTGACTCAATGCACCACACTCCTGACTCACTGCACCACACTCCTGACTCACTGCACCACACTCCAGGCTGCACCACACTCCTGAAACACTGCACCACACTCCTGGCTGCACCACAGTCCTGACTCAATGCACCACACTCCTGGCTGCACCACACTCCGTACTCACTGCACCACACTCCTGACTCACTGCACCACGCTCCTGACTCACTGCACCACACTCCTGGCTGCACCACACTCCTGACTCAGTGCACCACACTCCTGGCTCACTGCACCAAACTCCTGGCTCACTACACCACACTCCTGGCTCAATGCACCACACTCCTGGCTGCAACACACTCCTGACTCACTGCACCACACTACTGATTCACTGCACCACACTCCTGACTCACTGCACCACACTCCTGACTCACTGCACCACACTCCTGGCTGCACCACACTCCTGACTCACTGCACCACACTCCTGGCTGCACCACACTCCTGGCTCACTGCACCACTCTCCTGACTCACTGCACCACACTCCTGACTCACTGCACCACACTCCAGGCTCACTGCACCACACTCCAAGGTCACTGCACCACTGTCCTGGCTCACTGCACCACACTCCTGGCTGCACGACACTCCTGACTCACTGCACCACACTCCTGACTCACTGCACCACATTCCTGGCTGCACCACACTCCTGACTCACTGCACCGCGATCCTGACTCACTGCACCACACTGCTGGCTGCACCACACTCCTGACTCACTGCACCACACTCCTGACTCACTGCACCACAATCCTCACTCAATGCACCACACTCCTGGCTGTACAACACTCCTGACTCACTGCACCACCTCCTGACTCACTGCACCACACTCCTGACTCACTGCACCACACTCCTGGCTGCACCACACTCCTGACTGCACCACACTCCTGACTCACTGCACCCCACTCCTGACTCACTGCTCCACACTCCTGACTCACTGCACCACACTCCTGACTCACTGCACCACACTCCTGACTCACTGCACCACACTCCTGACTCACTGCACCACACTCCTGACTCACTGCACCACACTCCTGACTCACTGCACCACACTCCTGACTCACTGCACCACACACCTGACTTACTGCACCACACTCCTGACTGCACCACACTCCTGACTCACTGCACCACACTCCATACTGCACCACACTCATGACTCACTGCACCACACTCCTGACTTACTGCACCACACTCCTGACTTACTGCACCACACTCCAGACTGCACCACACTCCTGACTCACTGCACCACACTCCTGACTCACTGCACCAAACTCCTGACTTAGTGCACCACACTCCTGACTCACTGCACCACACTCCTGACTCACTGCACCACACTCCTGACTCACTGCACCACACTCCTGACTCACTGCACCACACTCCTGACTGCACCACCCTCCTGGCTGCACCACACTCCTGGCTGCACCACACTCCTGACTCACTGCTCCACACTCCTGGCTGCACCAAACACCTGACTCAATGCACCACACTCCTGACTCACTGCACCACACTCCTGACTCAATGCACCACACTTTGACTGCACCACACCCTGACTGCACTACACTCCTGACTGCACCACACCCTGACTGCACCACACTCCTGGCTGCACCACACTACTGACTCACTGCACCACACTCCTGACTCACTGCACCACACTCCTGGCTGCACCACACTCCTGACTCACTGCACCACACTCCTGGCTGCACCACACTCCTGGCTCACTGCACCACTCTCCTGACTCACTGCAACACACTCCTGACTCACTGCACCACACTCCAGGATCACTGCACCACACTCCAAGGTCACTGCACCACTGTCCTGGCTCACTGCACCACACTCCTGACTCACTGCACCACACTCCTGGCTGCACGACACTCCTGACTCACTGCACCACACTCCTGACTCACTGCACCACATTCCTGGCTGCACCACACTCCTGACTCACTGCACCGCGATCCTGACTCACTGCACCACACTGCTGGCTGCACCACACTCCTGACTCACTGCACCACACTCCTGACTCACTGCACCACAATCCTCACTCAATGCACCACACTCCTGGCTGTACAACACTCCTGACTCACTGCACCACCTCCTGACTCACTGCACCACACTCCTGACTCACTGCACCACACTCCTGGCTGCACCACACTCCTGACTGCACCACACTCCTGACTCACTGCACCCCACTCCTGACTCACTGCTCCACACTCCTGACTCACTGCACCACACTCCTGACTCACTGCACCACACTCCTGACTCACTGCACCACACTCCTGACTCACTGCACCACACTCCTGACTCACTGCACCACACTCCTGACTCACTGCACCACACACCTGACTTACTGCACCACACTCCTGACTGCACCACACTCCTGACTCACTGCACCACACTCCATACTGCACCACATTCATGACTCACTGCACCACACTCCTGACTTACTGCACCACACTCCTGACTTACTGCACCACACTCCAGACTGCACCACACTCCTGACTCACTGCACCACACTCCTGACTTACTGCACCACACTCCTGACTCACTGCACCACACTCCTGACTCACTGCACCACACTCCTGACTCACTGCACCACACTCCTGACTCACTGCACCACACTCCTGACTGCACCACCCTCCTGGCTGCACCACACTCCTGGCTGCACCACACTCCTGACTCACTGCTCCACACTCCTGGCTGCACCAAACACCTGACTCAATGCACCACACTCCTGACTCACTGCACCACACTCCTGACTCAATGCACCACACTTTGACTGCACCACACCCTGACTGCACTACACTCCTGACTGCACCACACCCTGACTGCACCACACTCCTGGCTGCACCACACTCCTGACTCACTGCTCCACACTCCTGGCTGCACCAAACTCCTGACTCAATGCACCACACTCCTGACTCACTGCACCACACTCCTGGCTCACTGCACCACACTCCTGGCTGCACCACACTCGTGACTCAATGCACCACACTCCTGGCTGCAACACACTCCTAACTGACTGCAGCACACTCCTGACTCACTGCAGCACACTCCTGACTCACTGCACCACACTCCTGACTCACTGCACCACACTCCTGACTCACTGCACCACACTCCTGACTCACTGCACCACATTCCTGGCTGCACCACACTCCTGACTCACTGCACCACATTCCTGGCTGCACCACACTCCTGACTCACTGCACCACACTCCTGGCTGCACCACACTCCTGACACACTGCACCACACTCCAGACTCACTGCACCACAATCCTGACTCAATGCACCACACTCCTGGCTGCACCACACTCCTGATTCACTGCACCACACTCCTGACTCACTGCACCACACTCCTGGCTGCACCACACTCCTGACTCACTGCACCACACTCCTGACTCACTGCACCACACTCCTGACTCACTGAACCACACTCCTGACTCACTGCACCACACTCCTGACTCACTGCACCACACTCATGACTCAATGCACCACACTCCTGACTGCACCACACTCCGGACTCACTGCACCACACTCCTGACTGCACCACAATCCTGACTCACTGCACCACACTCCTGGCTGCACGACACTCCTGACTCACTGCACTACACTCCTGACTCACTGCACCACACTCCTGACTCACTGCACCACACTCCTGACTGCACCACACTCATGACTCACTGCACCACACTCCTGGCTGCACCACACTCCTGACTCACTGCACCACACTCCTGACTCACTGCACCACACTCCTGACTCACTGCACCACACTCCTGACTCACTGCACCACACTCCTGACTCGCTGCACCACACTCCTGACTCGCTGCACCACATGCCTGACTCACTGCACCACACTCCTGACTCACTGCACCACATTCCTGGCTGCACCACACTCCTGACTCACTGCACCACTCTCCTGACTCACTGCACCACACTCCTGACTCACTGCACCAAACTCCTGACTCACTGCACCACACTCCTGGCTGCACCACACCCCTGGCTGCACCAAACACCTGACTCACTGCACCACACTCCTGACTCACTGCACCACACTCCGAGCTGCACCACACTCCTGACTCACTGCACCACATTCCTGGCTGCACCACACTCCTGACTCGCTGCACCACTCTCCTGAATCAATGCACCACACTCCTGGCTGCACCACACACCTTACTCACTGCACCACACTCCTGACTCAATGCACCACACTCCTGACTCACTGCACCACACTCCTGGCTGCACCACACTCCTGAAACACTGCTCCACACTCCTGGCTGCACCACAGTCCTGACTCAATGCACCACACTCCTGGCTGCACCACACTCCGTACTCACTGCACCACACTCATGACTCAGTTCACCACACTCCTGACTGCACCACACTCCTGACTCACTGCACCACACTCCTGACTCACTGCACCACACTCCTGACTCACTGCACCACACTCCTGACTCACTGCACCACACTCCTGACTCACTGCACCACACTCCTGGCTGCACCACACTCCTGACTCACTGCACCACACTCCTGACTCACTGCACCACACTCCTGACTCACTGCACCACACTCCTGACTCACTGCACCACACTCCTGACTCACTGCACCACACTCCTGACTGCACCACACCCTGACTGCACCACCCTCCTGGCTGCACCACACTCCTGGCTGCACCACACTCCTGACTCACTGCTCCACACTCCTGGCCGCACCAAACACCTGACTCAATGCACCACACTCCTGACTCACTGCACCACACTCCTGACTCAATGCACCACACTTTGACTGCACCACACCCTGACTGCACTACATTCCTGACTGCACCACACCCTGACTGCACCACACTCCTGGCTGCACCACACTCCTGACTCACTGCTCCACACTCCTGGCTGCACCAAACTCCTGACTCAATGCACCACACTCCTGACTCACTGCACCACACTCCTGGCTCACTGCACCACACTCCTGGCTCACTGCACCACACTCGTGACTCAATGCACCACACTCCTGGCTGCAACACACTCCTGACTCACTGCACCACACTCCTGACTCACTGCACCACACTCCTGACTCACTGCACCACACTCCTGACTCACTGCACCACACTCCTGACTCACTGCACCACATTCCTGGCTGCACCACACTCCTGACTCACTGCACCACATTCCTGGCTGCACCACACTCCTGACTCACTGCACCACACTCCTGGCTGCACCACACTCCTGACACACTGCACCACACTCCAGACTCACTGCACCACAATCCTGACTCAATGCACCACACTCCTGGCTGCACCACACTCCTGATTCACTGCACCACACTCCTGACTCACTGCACCACACTCCTGGCTGCACCACACTCCTGACTCACTGCACCACACTCCTGACTCACTGCACCACACTCCTGACTCACTGAACCACACTCCTGACTCACTGCACCACACTCCTGACTCACTGCACCACACTCATGACTCAATGCACCACACTCCTGACTGCACCACACTCCGGACTCACTGCACCACACTCCTGACTGCACCACAATCCTGACTCACTGCACCACACTCCTGGCTGCACGACACTCCTGACTCACTGCACTACACTCCTGACTCACTGCACCACACTCCTGACTCACTGCACCACACTCCTGACTGCACCACACTCATGACTCACTGCACCACACTCCTGGCTGCACCACACTCCTGACTCACTGCACCACACTCCTGACTCACTGCACCACACTCCTGACTCACTGCACCACACTCCTGGCTGCACCACATTCCTGACTCACTGCACCACACTCCTGACTCACTGCACCACATTCCTGGCTGCACCACACTCCTGACTCACTGCACCACTCTCCTGACTCACTGCACCACACTCCTGACTCACTGCACCACTCTCCTGACTCACTGCACCACACTCCTGACTCACTGCACCAAACTCCTGACTCACTGCACCAAACTCCTGACTCACTGCACCACACTCCTGGCTGCACCACACCCCTGGCTGCACCAAACACCTGACTCACTGCACCACACTCCTGACTCACTGCACCACACTCCGAGCTGCACCACACTCCTGACTCACTGCACCACATTCCTGGCTGCACCACACTCCTGACTCGCTGCATCACTCTCCTGACTCAATGCACCACACTCCTGGCTGCACCACACACCTTACTCACTTCACCACACTCCTGACTCGATGCACCACACTCCTGACTCACTGCACCACACTCCTGGCTGCACCACACTCCTGAAACACTGCTCCACACTCCTGGCTGCACCACAGTCCTGACTCAATGCACCACACTCCTGGCTGCACCAAACTCCGAACTCACTGCACCACACTCCTGACTGCACCACACTCCTGACTCACTGCACCACACTCCTGACTCACTGCAACACACTCCTGACTCACTGCACCACACTCCTGACTCACTGCACCACACTCCTGACTCACTGCACCACACTCCTGGCTGCACCACACTCCTGACTCACTGCACCACACTCCTGACTCACTGCACCACACTCCTGACTCACTGCACCACACTCCTGACTCACTGCACCACACTCCTGACTCACTGCACCACACTCCTGACTCACTGCACCACACTCCTGACTGCACCACACCCTGACTGCACCTCCCTCCTGGCTGCACCACACTCCTGGCTGCACCACACTCCTGGCTGCACCACACTCCTGACTCACTGCTCCACACTCCTGGCTGCACCAAACACCTGACTCAATGCACCACACTCCTGACTCACTGCACCACACTCCTGACTCAATGCACCACACTTTGACTGCACCACACCCTGACTGCACTACACTCCTGACTGCACCACACCCTGACTGCACCACACTCATGGCTGCACCACACTCCTGACTCACTGCTCCACACTCCTGGCTGCACCAAACTCCTGACTCAATGCAACACACTCCTGACTCACTGCACCACACTCCTGGCTCACTGCACCACACACCTGGCTGCACCACACTCGTGACTCAATGCACCACACTCCTGGCTGCAACACACTCCTGACTCACTGCACCACACTCCTGACTCACTGCACCAAACTCCTGGCTCACTGCACCACACACCTGGCTGCACCACACTCCTGACTCACTGAACCACACTCCCTACTCACTGCACCACATTCCTGGCTGCACCACACTCCTGACTCACTGCACCACATTCCTGGCTGCACCACACTCCTGACTCACTGCACCACACTCCTGGCTGCACCACACTCCTGACACACTGCACCACACTCATGACTCACTGCACCACAATCCTGACTCAATGCACCACACTCCTGGCTGCAGCACACTCCTGATTCACTGCACCACACTCCTGACTCACTGCACCACACTCCTGGCTGCACCACACTCCTGACTCACTGCACCACACTCCTGACTCACTGCACCACACTCCTGACTCACTGAACCACACTCCTGACTCACTGCACCACACTCCTGACTCACTGCACCACACTCATGATTCAAAGCACCACACTCCTGACTGCACCACACTCCGGACTCACTGCACCACACTCCTGACTGCACCACAATCCTGACTCACTGCACCACACTCCTGACTCACTGCACCACACTCCTGACTCACTGCACCACACTCATGACTCACTGCACCACACTCCTGGCTGCACCACACTCCTGACTCACTGCACCACACTCCTGACTCACTGCAACACACTCCTGACTCACTGCACCACACTCCTGGCTGCACCACACCCCTGGCTGCACTACATGCCTGACTCACTGCACCACACTCCTGACTCACTGCACCACACTCCTGACTCACTGCACAACATTCCTGGCTGCACCACACTCCTGACTCACTGCAACACACTCCTGACTCACTGCACCACACTCCTGGCTGCACCACACCCCTGGCTGCACCACATGCCTGACTCACTGCACCACACTCCTGACTCACTGCACCACAATCCTGACTCACTGCACCACATTCCTGGCTGCACCACACTCCTGACTCACTGCACCACTCTCCTGACTCACTGCACCACACTCCTGACTCACTGCACCACTCTCCTGACTCACTGCACCACACTCCTGACTCACTGCACCAAACTCCTGACTCACTGCACCACACTCCTGGCTGCACCACACCCCTGGCTGCACCAAACACCTGACTCACTGCACCACACTCCTAGCTGCACCACACTCCTGACTCACTGCACCACATTCCTGGCTGCACCACACTCCTGACTCGCTGCACCACTCTCCTGACTCAATGCACCACACTCCTGGCTGCACCACACACCTTACTCACTGCACCACACTCCTGACTCAATGCACCACACTCCTGACTCACTGCACCACACTCCTGGCTGCACCACACTCCTGAAACACTGCACCACACTCCTGGCTGCACCACAGTCCTGTCTCAATGCACCACACTCCTGGCTGCACCACACTCCGTACTCACTGCACCACACTCATGACTCAATGCACCACACTCCTGACTGCACCACACTCCTGACTCACTGCACCACACTCCTGACTCACTGCACCACACTCCTGACTCACTTCTCCACACTCCTGACTCACTGCACCACACTCCTGACTCACTGCACCACACTCCTGGCTGCACCACACTCCTGACTCACTGCACCACACTCCTGACTCACTGCACCACACTCCTGACTCACTGCACCACAATCCTGACTCACTGCACCACACTCCGGGCTGCACCACACTCCTGAATCACTGCACCACACTCCTGACTCACTGCACCACACTCCTGACTCACTGCACCACACTCCTGACTCACTGCACCACACTCCTGACTCACTGCACCACACTCCTGGCTGCACCACATGCCTGACTCACTGCACCACACTCCTGACTCACTGCACCACATTCCTGGCTGCACCACACTCCTGACTCACTGCACCACTCTCCTGACTCACTGCACCACACTCCTGACTCACTGCACCACTCTCCTGACTCACTGCACCACACTCCTGACTCACTGCACCAAACTCCTGACTCACTGCACCACACTCCTGGCTGCACCACACCCCTGGCTGCACTAAACACCTGACTCACTGCACCACACTCCTAGCTGCACCACACTCCTGACTCACTGCACCACATTCCTGGCTTCACCACACTCCTGACTCGCTGCACCACTCTCCTGACTCAATGCACCACACTCCTGGCTGCACCACACACCTTACTCACTGCACCACACTCCTGACTCAATGCACCACACTACTGACTCACTGCACCACACTCCTGGCTGCACCACACTCCTGAAACACTGCTCCACACTCCTGGCTGCACCACAGTCCTGACTCAATGCACCACACTCCTGGCTGCACCACACTCCGTACTCACTGCACCACACTCATGACTCAGTGCACCACACTCCTGACTGCACCACACTCCTGACTCACTGCACCACACTCCTGACTCACTGCACCACACTCCTGACTCACTGGACCACACTCCTGACTCACTGCACCACACTCCTGACTCACTGCACCACACTCCTGACTCACTGCACCACACTCCTGACTCACTGCACCACACTCCTGACTCACTGCACCACACTCCTGACTCACTGCACCACACTCCTGACTCACTGCACCACACCCTGACTGCACCACCCTCCTGGCTGCACCACACTCCTGGCTGCACCACACTCCTGACTCACTGCTCCACACTCCTGGCTGCACCAAACACCTGACTCAATGCACCACGCTCCTTACTCACTGCACCACACTCCTGACTCAATGCACCACACTTTGACTGCACCACACCCTGACTGCACTACACTCCTGACTGCACCACACCCTGACTGCACCACACTCATGGCTGCACCACACTCCTGACTCACTGCTCCACACTCCTGGCTGCACCAATCTCCTGACTCAATGCAACACACTCCTGACTCACTGCACCACATTCCTGGCTCACTGCACCACACAGCTGGCTGCACCACACTCGTGACTCAATGCACCACACTCCTGGCTGCAACACACTCCTGACACACTGCACCACACTCCTGACTCACTGCACCACACTCCTGGCTCACTGCACCACACACCTGGCTGCACCACACTCCTGACTCACTGCACCACACTCCTGACCCACTGAACCACACTCCTGACTCAATGCACCACATTCCTGGCTGCACCACACTCCTGACTCACTGCACCACATTCCTGGCTGCACCACACTCCTGACTCACTGCACCACACTCCTGGCTGCACCACACTCCTGACACACTGAACCACACTCATGACTCACTGCACCACAATCCTGACTCAATGCACCACACTCCTGGCTGCAGCACACTCCAGATTCACTGCACCACACTCCTGACTCACTGCACCGCACTCCTGGCTGCACCACACTCCTGACTCACTGCACCACACTCCTGACTCACTGCACCACACTCCTGACTCACTGCACCACACTCCTGACTCACTGCACCACACTCATGATTCAAAGCACCACACTCCTGACTGCACCACACTCCGGACTCACTGCACCACACTCCTGACTGCACCACAATCCTGACTCACTGCACCACACTCCTGACTCACTGCACCACACTCCTGACTGCACCACACTCATGACTCACTGCACCACACTCCTGGCTGCACCACACTCCTGACTCACTGCACCACACTCCTGACTCACTGCAACACACTCCTGGCTGCACCACACCCCTGGCTGCACCACATGCCTGACTCACTGCACCACACTCCTGACTCACTGCACCACACTCCTGACTCACTGCACCACATTCCTGGCTGCACCACACTCCTGACTCACTGCACCACACTCCTGACTCACTGCAACACATTCCTGGCTGCACCACACTCCTGACTCACTGCACCACACTCCTGGCTGCACCACACCCCTGGCTGCACCACATGCCTGACTCACTGCTCCACACTCCTGACTAACTGCACCACACTCCTGACTCACTGCACCACATTCCTGGCTGCAGCACACTCCTGACTCACTGCACCACTCTCCTGACTCACTGCACCACACTCCTGACTCACTGCACCACTCTCCTGACTCACTGCACCACACTCCTGACTCACTGCACCAAACTCCTGACTCACTGCACCATACTCCTGGCTGCACCACACCCCTGGCTGCACCAAACTCCTGACTCACTGCACCATACTCCTGGCTGCACCACACCCCTGGCTGCACCAAACACCTGACTCACTGCACCACACTCCTAGCTGCACCACACTCCTGACTCACTGCACCACATTCCTGGCTGCACCACACTCCTGACTCGCTGCACCACTCTCCTGACACAATGCACCACACTCCTGGCTGCACCACACACCTTACTCACTGCACCACACTCCTGACTCAATGCACCACACTCCTGACTCACTGCACCACACTCCTGGCTGCACCACACTCCTGAAACACTGCACCACACTCCTGGCTGCACCACAGTCCTGTCTCAATGCACCACACTCCTGGCTGCACCACACTCCGTACTCACTGCACCACACTCATGACTCAATGCACCACACTCCTGACTGCACCACACTCCTGACTCACTGCACCACACTCCTGACTCACTGCACCACACTCCTGACTCACTTCACCACACTCCTGACTCACTGCACCACACTCCTGACTCACTGCACCACACTCCTGGCTGCACCACACTCCTGACTCACTGCACCACACTCCTGACTCACTGCACCACACTCCTGACTCACTGCACCACACTCCTGGCTGCACCACACTCTTGACTCACTGCACCACAATCCTGACTCACTGCACCACACTCCGGGCTGCACCACACTCCTGACTCACTGCACCACACTCCTGACTCACTGCACCACACTCCTGACTCACTGCACCGCGTTCCTGACTCACTGCACCGCGCTCCAGACTCACTGCACCACACTCCTGACTCACTGCACCACACTCCTGACTCACTGCACCACACTCCTGGCTGCACCACACTCCTGACTCACTGCACCACACTCCTGGCTGCACCACACTCCTGACTCACTGCACCACTCTCCTGACTGCACCACACTCCTGACTAACTGCACCACACTCCTGACTCACTGCACCACACTCCTGACTCACTGCACCGCACTCCTGACTCACCGCTCCACACTCCTGACTCACTGCACCACACTCCTGGCTGCACCACACTCCTGACTCACTGCACCACACTCCTGACTCACTGCTCCACACTCCTGACTCACTGCTCCACACTCCTGACTCACTGCTCCACACTCCTGACTCACTGCTCCACACTCCTGACTCAGTGCACCACACTCCTGGCTGCACCACACTCCTGATTCAGTGCACCACACTCCTGGCTGCACCAAACTCCTGACTCACTGCACCACAATCCTGATTCACTGCACCACACTCCTGGCTGAACCACTCTCCTGACTCACTGCACCACACTCCTGGCTCAATGCACCACACTTCTGACTCACTGCACCACACTCCTGACTCATTGCACCACACTACTGACTCAATGCACCACACTACTGACTCACTGCACCACACTCCTGACTCACTGCACCACACTCCTGACTCACTGCACCACACTCCTGACTCATTGCACCACACTACTGACTCAATGCACCACACTCCTGACTCACTGCACCACACTCCTGACTCACTGCACCACACTCCTGACTCACTGCACCACACTCCTGACTCACTGCACCACACTCCTGACTCATTGCACCACACTACTGACTCAATGCACCACACTCCTGACTCACTGCACCACACTCCTGACTCACTGCACCACACTCCTGACTCACTGCACCACACTCCTGGCTGCACCACACTCCTGACTCACTGCACGACACTCCTGACTCACTGCACGACACTCCTGACTCACTGCTCCACACTCCTTACTCACTGCACCACACTCCTGACTGCACCACACTCCTGACTCACTGCACCACACTCCTGGCTGCACCACACTCCTGGCTGCACCACACTCCGTACTCACTGCACCACAATCCTGACTGCAACACACTCCTGACTCACTGCACCACACTCCTGGCTGCACCACACTCCTGACTCACTGCACCACACTCCTGGCTGCACCACACTCCTGACTCAATGCACCACACTCCTGGCTGCACCACACTCCTGACTCAATGCACCACACTCCTGGCTGCACCACACTCCTGACTCAATGCACCACACTCCTGGCTGCACCACACTCCTGACTCACTGCACCACACTCCTGACTCTCTGCACCACACTCCTGACTCTCTGCACCACACTCCTGACTCTCTGCACCACACTCCTGGCTGCACCACACCCCTGGCTGCACCAAAATCCTGACTCACTGCACCACACTCCTAGCTGCACCACACTCCTGACTCAATGCACCACACTCCTGGCTGCACCACACTCCTGACTCAATGCACCACACTCCTGGCTGCACCACACTCCTGACTCAATGCACCACACTCCTGGCTGCACCACACTCCTGACTCAATGCACCACACTCCTGGCTGCACCACACTCCTGACTCACTGCACCACACTCCTGACTCACTGCACCACACTCCTGGCTGCACCACACCCCTGGCTGCACCAAAATCCTGACTCACTGCACCACACTCCTGACTCAATGCACCACACTCCTGGCTGCACCACACACCTTACTCACTGCACCACACTCCTGACTCAATGCACCACACTCCTGACTCACTGCACCACACTCCTGACTCACTGCACCACACTCCTGACTCACTGCACCACACTCCTGACTCACTGCACCACACTCCTGGCTGCACCACACCCCTGGCTGCACCAAAATCCTGACTCACTGCACCACTCTCCTGACTCAATGCACCACACTCCTGGCTGCACCACACACCTTACTCACTGCACCACATTCCTGACTCAATGCACCACACTCCTGACTCACTGCAACACACTCCTGGATGCACCAAACTCCTGAAACACTGCACCACACTCCTGGCTGCACCACAGTCCTGACTCAATGCACCACACCCCTGGCTGCACCACACTCCGTAATCACTGCACCACACTCCTGACTCAGTGCAACACACTCCTGACTGCACCACACTCCTGACTCACTGCACCACACTCCTGACTCACTGCACCACACTCCTGACTCACTGCACCACACTCCTGACTCACTGCACCACACTCCTGACTCACTGCACCACACTCCTGACTCACTGCACCACACTCCGGGCTGCACCACACTCTTGACTCACTGCACCACAATCCTGACTCACTGCACCACAATCCTGACTCACTGCACCACACTCCTGACTCACTGCACCACACTCCTGACTCACTGCACCACACTCCTGACTCACTGCACCGCGCTCCTGACTCACTGCACCGCGCTCCAGACTCACTGCACCACACTCCTGACTCACTGCACCACACTCCTGACTCACTGCACCACACTCCTAACTCACTGCACCACACTCCTGGCTGCACCACACTCCTGACTCACTGCACCACACTCCTGGCTGCACCACACTCCTGACTCACTGCACCACACTCCTGACTGCACCACACTCCTGACTAACTGCACCACACTCCTGACTCACTGCACCACACTCCTGACTCACTGCACCACACTCCTGACTCACTGCACCACACTCCTGACTCACTGCACCACACTCCTGACTCACTGCACCGCACTCCTGACTCACTGCACCACACTCCTGGCTGCACCACACTCCTGACTCACTGCACCACACTCCTGACTCACTGCTCCACACTCCTGACTCACTGCTCCACACTCCTGACTCACTGCTCCACACTCCTGACTCACTGCTCCACACTCCTGACTCACTGCTCCACACTCCTGACTCAGTGCACCACACTCCTGACTCAGTGCACCACACTCCTGGCTGCACCAAACTCCTGACTCACTGCACCACACTCCTGGCTGCACAACACTCCTGACTCACTGCACCACACTCCTGGATGCACCAAACTCCTGAAACACTGCACCACACTCCTGGCTGCACCACAGTCCTGACTCAATGCACCACACCCCTGGCTGCACCACACTCCGTAATCACTGCACCACACTCCTGACTCAGTGCACCACACTCCTGACTGCACCACACTCCTGACTGCACCACACTCCTGACTGCACCACACTCCTGACTCACTGCACCACACTCCTGACTCACTGCACCACACTCCTGACTCACTGCACCACACTCCTGACTCACTGCACCACACTCCTGACCCACAGCACCACACTCCTTGCTGCACCACACTCCTGACTCACTGCACCACAATCCTGACTCACTGCACCACACTCCTGACTCACTGCACCACACTCCTGACTCACTGCACCACACTCCTGACTCACTGCACCACACTCCTGACTCACTGCACCACACTCCTGACTCACTGCACCACACTCCTGACTCACTGCACCGCGCTCCTGACTCACTGCACCGCGCTCCAGACTCACTGCACCACACTCCTGACTCACTGCACCACACTCCTTACTCACTGCACCACACTCCTAACTCACTGCACCACACTCCTGGCTGCACCACACTCCTGACTCACTGCACCACACTCCTGGCTGCACCACACTCCTGACTCACTGCACCACACTCCTGACTGCACCACACTCCTGACTAACTGCACCACACTCCTGACTCACTGCACCACACTCCTGACTCACTGCACCGCACTCCTGGCTGCACCACACTCCTGACTCACTGCACCACACTCCTGACTCACTGCTCCACACTCCTGGCTGCACCACACTCCTGACTCAGTGCACCACACTCCTGGCTGCACCAAACTCCTGACTCACTGCATCACACTCCTGGCTGCACCACACTCCTGACTCACTGCACCACACTCCTGACTCACTGCACCGCACTCCTGACTCACCGCTCCACAATCCTGACTCACTGCACCACACTCCTGACTCACTGCACCACACTCCTGGCTGCACCACACTCCTGACTCACTGCACCACACTCCTGACTCAGTGCTCCACACTCCTGACTCAGTGCTCCACACTCCTGACTCACTGCTCCACACTCCTGACTCAGTGCACCACACTCCTGACTCAGTGCACCACACTCCTGGCTGCACCAAACTCCTGACTCACTGCACCACACTCCTGGCTGCACAACACTCCTGACTCACTGCACCACAATCCTGACTCACTGCACCACACTCCTGGCTGACCCACTCTCCTGACTCACTGCACCACACTCCTGACTCAATGCACCACACTACTGACTCAATTCACCACACTACTGACTCACTGCACCACACTCCTGACTCACTGCACCACACTCCTGACTCAATGCACCACACTACTGACTCACTGCACCACAGTCCTGGCTGCACCACACCGCTGGCTGCACCACACTCCTGAAACACTGCACCACACTCCTGGCTGCACCACAGTCCTGACTCAATGCACCACACTCCTGGCTGCACCACACTCCGTACTCACTGCACCACACTCCTGACTCAGTGCACCACACTCCTGACTGCACCATACTCCTGTCTCACTGCACCACACTCCTGACTCACTGCACCACACTCCTGACTCACTGCACCACACACCTTACTCACTGCACCACACTCCTGACTCAATGCACCACACTCCTGACTCAATGCACCACACTCCTGACTCACTGCACCGCACTCCTGGATGCACCACACTCCTGAAACACTGCACCACACTCCTGGCTGCACCACAGTCCTGACTCAATGCACCACACTCCTGACTCACTGCACCACTCTCCTGACTCACTGCACCACACTCCTTGCTGCACCACACACCTGACTCAATGCACCACACTCCGGGCTGCACCACACTCTTGACTCACTGCACCACAATCCTGACTCACTGCACCACACTCCGGGCTGCACCACACTCCTGACTCACTGCACCACACTCCTGACTCACTGCACCGCGCTCCTGAGTCACTGCACCGCGCTCCAGACTCACTGCACCACACTCCTGACTCACTGCACCACACTCCTGACTCACTGCACCACACACCTAACTCAATGCACCACACTCCTGGCTGCACCACACTCCTGACTCATTGCACCACACTCCTGACTCACTGCTCCACACTCCTGACTCACTGCTCCACACTCCTGACTCAGTGCACCACACTCCTGACTCAGTGCACCACACTCCTGGCTGCACCAAACTCCTGACTCACTGCACCACACTCCTGGCTGCACAACACTCCTGACTCACTGCACCACAATCCTGACTCACTGCACCACACTCCTGGCTGAACCACTCTCCTGACTCACTGCACCACACTCCTGGCTCAATGCACCACACTTCTGACTCACTGCACCACACTCCTGACTCAATGCACCACACTACTGACTCAATGCACCACACTACTGACTCACTGCACCACACTCCTGACTCACTGCACCACACTCCTGACTCAATGCACCACACTACTGACTCAATGCACCACACTACTGAATCACTGCACCACAGTCCTGGCTGCACCAAACTCCTGACTCACTGCACCACACTCCTTGCTGCACCACATTCCTGGCTGCACCACACTCCTGACTCACTGCACCACACTCCTGACTCAACGCACCACACTACTGACTCAATGCACCACACTCCTGGCTGCACCACACTCCTGGCTGCACCACACTCCTGACTCACTGCACCACACTCCTGACTCACTGCACGACACTCCTGACTCACTGCACGACACTCCTTACTCACTGCACCACACTCCTGCCTGCACCACACTCCTGACTCACTGCTCCACACTCCTTACTCACTGCACCACATCCTGGCTGCACCACACTCCTGACTCACTGCACCACACTCCTGGCTGCACCACACTCCTGGCTGCACCACACTCCGTACTCACTGCACCACAATCCTGACTGCACCACACTCCTGACTCAATGCACCACACTCCTGGCTGCACCACACTCCTGACTCAATGCACCACACTCCTGGCTGCACCACACCCCTGACTCACTGCACCACACTCCTGACTCACTGCACCACACTCCTGACTCACTGCACCACACTCCTTACTCACTGCACAGCACTCCTGACTGCACCACACTGCTGGCTGCACCACACTCCTGACTCACTGCACCACACTCCTGGCTGCACCACACTCCTGACTCACTGCACCACACTCCTGGCTGCACATCACTTCTGGCTGCACCACAATCCTGACTGCACCACACTCCTGACTCACTGCACCACACTCCTGACTCACTGCACCACACTCCTAGCTGCACCACACTCCTGACTCAATGCACCACACTCCTGGCTGCACCACACTCCTGACTCAATGCACCACACTCCTGGCTGCACCACACTCCTGACTCAATGCACCACACTCCTGGCTGCACCACACTCCTGACTCACTGCACCACACTCCTGACTCACTGCACCACACTCCTGACTCACTGCACCACACTCCTGACTCACTGCACCACACTCATGACTCACTGCACCACACTCCTGGCTGCACCACACCCCTGGCTGCACCACACTCCTGACTCACTGCACCACTCTCCTGACTCACTGCACCACATTCCTGGCTGCACCACACTCCTGACTCACTGCACCACTCTCCTGACTCACTGCACCACACTCCTGACTCACTGCACCACACTCCTGACTCACTGCACCGCACTCCTGACTCACTGCACCGCACTCCAGACTCACTGCACCACACTCCTGACTCACTGCACCACACACCTAACTCAATGCACCACACTCCTGGCTGCACCTCACTCCTGACTCACTGCACCACACTCCTGGCTGCACCACACTCCTGACTCACTGCACCACACTCCTGACTGCACCACACTCCTGACTAACTGCACCACACTCCTGACTCACTGCTCCACACTCCTGACTCATCGCTCCACACTCCTGACTCACCGCTCCACACTCCTGACTCACTGCACCACACTCCTGGCTGCACCACACTCCTGACTCATTGCACCACACTCCTGACTCACTGCTCCACACTCCTGACTCACTGCTCCACACTCCTGACTCACTGCTCCACACTCCTGACTCACTGCTCCACACTCCTGACTCAGTGCACCACACTCCTGACTCAGTGCACCACACTCCTGACTCAGTGCACCACACTCCTGGCTGCACCAAACTCCTGACTCACTGCACCACACTCCTGACTCATTGCACCACACTCCTGACTCAGTGCACCACACTCCTGGCTGCACCAAACTCCTGACTCACTGCACCACAATCCTGACTCACTGCACCACACTCCTGGCTGAACCACTCTCCTGACTCACTGCACCACACTCCTGGCTCAATGCACCACACTTCTGACTCACTGCACCACACTCCTGACTCAATGCACCACACTACTGACTCAATGCACCACACTACTGACTCAATGCACCACACTACTGACTCACTGCACCACACTCCTGACTCACTGCACCACACTCCTGACTCAATGCACCACACTACTGACTCAATGCACCACACTACTGAATCACTGCACCACAGTCCTGGCTGCACCAAACTCCTGACTCACTGCACCACACTCCTTGCTGCACCACATTCCTGGCTGCACCACACTCCTGACTCACTGCACCACACTCCTGACTCAATGCACCACACTACTGACTCAATGCACCACACTCCTGGCTGCACCACACTCCTGGCTGCACCACACTCCTGACTCACTGCACCACAATCCTGACTCACTGCACGACACTCCTGACTCACTGCACGACACTCCTTACTCACTGCACCACACTCCTGGCTGCACCACACTCCTGACTCACTGCTCCACACTCCTGACTCACTGCACCACACTCCTGACTCACTGCACCACACTCATGACTCACTGCACCACACTCCTGGCTGCACCACACCCCTGGCTGCACCACACTCCTGACTCACTGCACCACTCTCCTGACTCACTGCACCACATTCCTGGCTGCACCACACTCCTGACTCACTGCACCACTCTCCTGACTCACTGCACCACACTCCTGACTCACTGCACCACACTCCTGACTCACTGCACCGCACTCCTGACTCACTGCACCGCACTCCAGACTCACTGCACCACACTCCTGACTCACTGCACCACACACCTAACTCAATGCACCACACTCCTGGCTGCACCTCACTCCTGACTCACTGCACCACACTCCTGGCTGCACCACACTCCTGACTCACTGCACCACACTCCTGACTGCACCACACTCCTGACTAACTGCACCACACTCCTGACTCACTGCTCCACACTCCTGACTCATCGCTCCACACTCCTGACTCACCGCTCCACACTCCTGACTCACTGCACCACACTCCTGGCTGCACCACACTCCTGACTCATTGCACCACACTCCTGACTCACTGCTCCACACTCCTGACTCACTGCTCCACACTCCTGACTCACTGCTCCACACTCCTGACTCAGTGCACCACACTCCTGACTCAGTGCACCACACTCCTGACTCAGTGCACCACACTCCTGGCTGCACCAAACTCCTGACTCACTGCACCACACTCCTGACTCATTGCACCACACTCCTGACTCAGTGCACCACACTCCTGGCTGCACCAAACTCCTGACTCACTGCACCACAATCCTGACTCACTGCACCACACTCCTGGCTGAACCACTCTCCTGACTCACTGCACCACACTCCTGGCTCAATGCACCACACTTCTGACTCACTGCACCACACTCCTGACTCAATGCACCACACTACTGACTCAATGCACCACACTACTGACTCAATGCACCACACTACTGACTCACTGCACCACACTCCTGACTCACTGCACCACACTCCTGACTCAATGCACCACACTACTGACTCAATGCACCACACTACTGAATCACTGCACCACAGTCCTGGCTGCACCAAACTCCTGACTCACTGCACCACACTCCTTGCTGCACCACATTCCTGGCTGCACCACACTCCTGACTCACTGCACCACACTCCTGACTCAATGCACCACACTACTGACTCAATGCACCACACTCCTGGCTGCACCACACTCCTGGCTGCACCACACTCCTGACTCACTGCACCACAATCCTGACTCACTGCACGACACTCCTGACTCACTGCACGACACTCCTTACTCACTGCACCACACTCCTGGCTGCACCACACTCCTGACTCACTGCTCCACACTCCTTACTCACTGCACCACACTCCTGGCTGCACCACACTCCTGACTCACTGCACCACACTCCTGGCTGCACCACACTCCTGGCTGCACCACACTCCGTACTCACTGCACCACAATCCTGACTGCACCACACTCCTGACTCACTGCACCACACTCCTGGCTGCACCACACTCCTAGCTGCACCACACTCCTGACTCAATGCACCACAATCCTGGCTGCACCACACTCCTGACTCAATGCACCACACTCCTGGCTGCACCACACTCCTGACTCAATGCACCACACTCCTGGCTGCACCGCACTCCTGACTCACTGCACCACACTCCTGACTCACTGCACCACACTCCTGACTCACTGCACCACACTCCTTACTCACTGCACAGCACTCCTGACTGCACCACACTGCTGGCTGCACCACACTGCTGGCTCACTGCACCACACTCCTGGCTGCACCACACTCCTGACTCACTGCACCACACTCCTGGCTGCACAACACTTCTGGCTGCACCACACTCCGTACTCACTGCACCACAATCCTGACTGCACCACACTCCTGACTCACTGCACCACACTCCTGGCTGCACCACACTCCTGACTCACTGCACCACACTCCTAGCTGCACCACACTCCTGACTCAATGCACCACACTCCTGGCTGCACCACACTCCTGACTCAATGCACCACACTCCTGGCTGCACCACACTCCTGACTCAATGCACCACACTCCTGGCTGCACCACACTCCTGACTCACTGCACCACACTCCTGACTCACTGCACCACACTCCTGACTCACTGCACCACACTCCTGACTCACTGCACCACACTCCTGACTCACTGCACCACACTCATGACTCACTGCACCACACTCCTGGCTGCACCACACCCCTGGCTGCACCACACTCCTGACTCACTGCACCACTCTCCTGACTCACTGCACCACATTCCTGGCTGCACCACACTCCTGACTCACTGCACCACTCTCCTGACTCACTGCACCACACTCCTGACTCACTGCACCACACTCCTGACTCACTGCACCGCACTCCAGACTCACTGCACCACACTCCAGACTCACTGCACCACACTCCTGACTCACTGCAACACACTCCTGACTCACTGCACCACACTCCTGACTCACTGCACCACACTCCTGACTCACTGCACCACACTCCTGACTCACTGCACCACACTCCTGGCTGCACCACACTCCTGACTCACTGCACCACAATCCTGACTCACTGCACCACACTCCTGGCTGAACCACACTCCTGACTCACTGCACCACACTCCTGACTCAATGCACCACACTACTGACTCACTGCACCACGCTCCTGACTCAATGCACCACACTACTGACTCACTGCACCACACTCCTGACTCAATGCACCACACTACTGACTCAATGCACCACACTCCTGGCTGCACCACACTCCTGGCTGCACCACGCTCCTGACTCAATGCACCACACTACTGACTCAATGCACCACACTACTGACTCACTGCACCACGCTCCTGACTCAATGCACCACACTACTGACTCAATGCACCACACTACTGACTCACTGCACCACAGTCCTGTCTGCACCAAACCACTGACTCAATGCACCACACTCCTCACTCACTGCACCAGACTCCTGGCTGCACCACACTCCTGGCTGCACCACGCACCTGACCCACTGCACCACACTCCTGAATCAATGCACCACACTCCTGACTCACTGCACCACACTCCTGGCTGCACCACACTCCTGACTCACTGCTCCAAACTCCTGGCTGCACCACACTCCTGGCTGCACCACACTCCTGGCTGAACCACACTCCTGACTCACTGCACGACACTCCTGACTCACTGCACCACACACCTGACTCACTGCACCACACACCTGACTCACTGCACCACACTCCAGGCTCACTGCACCACACTCCAAGGTCACTGCACCACTGTCCTGGCTCACTGCACCACACTCCTGACTCACTGCACCACACTCCTGACTCACTGCACCACACTCATGACTCACTGCACCACACTCCTGGCTGCACCACACCCCTGGCTGCACCACACTCCTGACTCACTGCACCACTCTCCTGACTCACTGCACCACATTCCTGGCTGCACCACACTCCTGACTCACTGCACCACTCTCCTGACTCACTGCACCACACTCCTGACTCACTGCACCGCACTCCTGACTCACTGCACCGCACTCCTGACTCACTGCACCGCACTCCAGACTCACTGCACCACACTCCAGACTCACTGCACCACACTCCTGACTCACTGCACCACACACCTAACTCAATGCACCACACTCCTGGCTGCACCTCACTCCTGACTCACTGCACCACACTCCTGGCTGCACCACACTCCTGACTCACTGCACCACACTCCTGACTGCACCACACTCCTGACTAACTGCACCACACTCCTGACTCACTGCTCCACACTCCTGACTCATCGCTCCACACTCCTGACTCACCGCTCCACACTCCTGACTCACTGCACCACACTCCTGGCTGCACCACACTCCTGACTCATTGCACCACACTCCTGACTCACTGCTCCACACTCCTGACTCACTGCTCCACACTCCTGACTCACTGCTCCACACTCCTGACTCAGTGCACCACACTCCTGACTCAGTGCACCACACTCCTGACTCAGTGCACCACACTCCTGGCTGCACCAAACTCCTGACTCACTGCACCACACTCCTGACTCATTGCACCACACTCCTGACTCAGTGCACCACACTCCTGGCTGCACCAAACTCCTGACTCACTGCACCACAATCCTGACTCACTGCACCACACTCCTGGCTGAACCACTCTCCTGACTCACTGCACCACACTCCTGGCTCAATGCACCACACTTCTGACTCACTGCACCACACTCCTGACTCAATGCACCACACTACTGACTCAATGCACCACACTACTGACTCAATGCACCACACTACTGACTCACTGCACCACACTCCTGACTCACTGCACCACACTCCTGACTCAATGCACCACACTACTGACTCAATGCACCACACTACTGAATCACTGCACCACAGTCCTGGCTGCACCAAACTCCTGACTCACTGCACCACACTCCTTGCTGCACCACATTCCTGGCTGCACCACACTCCTGACTCACTGCACCACACTCCTGACTCAATGCACCACACTACTGACTCAATGCACCACACTCCTGGCTGCACCACACTCCTGGCTGCACCACACTCCTGACTCACTGCACCACAATCCTGACTCACTGCACGACACTCCTGACTCACTGCACGACACTCCTTACTCACTGCACCACACTCCTGGCTGCACCACACTCCTGACTCACTGCTCCACACTCCTTACTCACTGCACCACACTCCTGGCTGCACCACACTCCTGACTCACTGCACCACACTCCTGGCTGCACCACACTCCTGGCTGCACCACACTCCGTACTCACTGCACCACAATCCTGACTGCACCACACTCCTGACTCACTGCACCACACTCCTGGCTGCACCACACTCCTAGCTGCACCACACTCCTGACTCAATGCACCACAATCCTGGCTGCACCACACTCCTGACTCAATGCACCACACTCCTGGCTGCACCACACTCCTGACTCAATGCACCACACTCCTGGCTGCACCGCACTCCTGACTCACTGCACCACACTCCTGACTCACTGCACCACACTCCTGACTCACTGCACCACACTCCTGACTCACTGCACCGCACTCCAGACTCACTGCACCACACTCCAGACTCACTGCACCACACTCCTGACTCACTGCAACACACTCCTGACTCACTGCACCACACTCCTGACTCACTGCACCACACTCCTGACTCACTGCACCACACTCCTGGCTGCACCACACTCCTGACTCACTGCACCACAATCCTGACTCACTGCACCACACTCCTGGCTGAACCACACTCCTGACTCACTGCACCACACTCCTGACTCAATGCACCACACTACTGACTCACTGCACCACGCTCCTGACTCAATGCACCACACTACTGACTCACTGCACCACACTCCTGACTCAATGCACCACACTACTGACTCAATGCACCACACTCCTGGCTGCACCACACTCCTGGCTGCACCACGCTCCTGACTCAATGCACCACACTACTGACTCAATGCACCACACTACTGACTCACTGCACCACGCTCCTGACTCAATGCACCACACTACTGACTCAATGCACCACACTACTGACTCACTGCACCACAGTCCTGTCTGCACCAAACCACTGACTCAATGCACCACACTCCTCACTCACTGCACCAGACTCCTGGCTGCACCACACTCCTGGCTGCACCACGCACCTGACCCACTGCACCACACTCCTGAATCAATGCACCACACTCCTGACTCACTGCACCACACTCCTGGCTGCACCACACTCCTGACTCACTGCTCCAAACTCCTGGCTGCACCACACTCCTGGCTGCACCACACTCCTGGCTGAACCACACTCCTGACTCACTGCACGACACTCCTGACTCACTGCACCACACACCTGACTCACTGCACCACACACCTGACTCACTGCACCACACTCCAGGCTCACTGCACCACACTCCAAGGTCACTGCACCACTGTCCTGGCTCACTGCACCACACTCCTGACTCACTGCACCACACTCCTGACTCACTGCACCACACTCATGACTCACTGCACCACACTCCTGGCTGCACCACACCCCTGGCTGCACCACACTCCTGACTCACTGCACCACTCTCCTGACTCACTGCACCACATTCCTGGCTGCACCACACTCCTGACTCACTGCACCACTCTCCTGACTCACTGCACCACACTCCTGACTCACTGCACCGCACTCCTGACTCACTGCACCGCACTCCTGACTCACTGCACCGCACTCCAGACTCACTGCACCACACTCCAGACTCACTGCACCACACTCCTGACTCACTGCACCACACACCTAACTCAATGCACCACACTCCTGGCTGCACCTCACTCCTGACTCACTGCACCACACTCCTGGCTGCACCACACTCCTGACTCACTGCACCACACTCCTGACTGCACCACACTCCTGACTAACTGCACCACACTCCTGACTCACTGCTCCACACTCCTGACTCATCGCTCCACACTCCTGACTCACCGCTCCACACTCCTGACTCACTGCACCACACTCCTGGCTGCACCACACTCCTGACTCATTGCACCACACTCCTGACTCACTGCTCCACACTCCTGACTCACTGCTCCACACTCCTGACTCACTGCTCCACACTCCTGACTCAGTGCACCACACTCCTGACTCAGTGCACCACACTCCTGACTCAGTGCACCACACTCCTGGCTGCACCAAACTCCTGACTCACTGCACCACACTCCTGACTCATTGCACCACACTCCTGACTCAGTGCACCACACTCCTGGCTGCACCAAACTCCTGACTCACTGCACCACAATCCTGACTCACTGCACCACACTCCTGGCTGAACCACTCTCCTGACTCACTGCACCACACTCCTGGCTCAATGCACCACACTTCTGACTCACTGCACCACACTCCTGACTCAATGCACCACACTACTGACTCAATGCACCACACTACTGACTCAATGCACCACACTACTGACTCACTGCACCACACTCCTGACTCACTGCACCACACTCCTGACTCAATGCACCACACTACTGACTCAATGCACCACACTACTGAATCACTGCACCACAGTCCTGGCTGCACCAAACTCCTGACTCACTGCACCACACTCCTTGCTGCACCACATTCCTGGCTGCACCACACTCCTGACTCACTGCACCACACTCCTGACTCAATGCACCACACTACTGACTCAATGCACCACACTCCTGGCTGCACCACACTCCTGGCTGCACCACACTCCTGACTCACTGCACCACAATCCTGACTCACTGCACGACACTCCTGACTCACTGCACGACACTCCTTACTCACTGCACCACACTCCTGGCTGCACCACACTCCTGACTCACTGCTCCACACTCCTTACTCACTGCACCACACTCCTGGCTGCACCACACTCCTGACTCACTGCACCACACTCCTGGCTGCACCACACTCCTGGCTGCACCACACTCCGTACTCACTGCACCACAATCCTGACTGCACCACACTCCTGACTCACTGCACCACACTCCTGGCTGCACCACACTCCTAGCTGCACCACACTCCTGACTCAATGCACCACAATCCTGGCTGCACCACACTCCTGACTCAATGCACCACACTCCTGGCTGCACCACACTCCTGACTCAATGCACCACACTCCTGGCTGCACCGCACTCCTGACTCACTGCACCACACTCCTGACTCACTGCACCACACTCCTGACTCACTGCACCACACTCCTTACTCACTGCACAGCACTCCTGACTGCACCACACTGCTGGCTGCACCACACTGCTGGCTCACTGCACCACACTCCTGGCTGCACCACACTCCTGACTCACTGCACCACACTCCTGGCTGCACAACACTTCTGGCTGCACCACACTCCGTACTCACTGCACCACAATCCTGACTGCACCACACTCCTGACTCACTGCACCACACTCCTGGCTGCACCACACTCCTGACTCACTGCACCACACTCCTAGCTGCACCACACTCCTGACTCAATGCACCACACTCCTGGCTGCACCACACTCCTGACTCAATGCACCACACTCCTGGCTGCACCACACTCCTGACTCAATGCACCACACTCCTGGCTGCACCACACTCCTGACTCACTGCACCACACTCCTGACTCACTGCACCACACTCCTGACTCACTGCACCACACTCCTGACTCACTGCACCACACTCATGACTCACTGCACCACACTCCTGGCTGCACCACACCCCTGGCTGCACCACACTCCTGACTCACTGCACCACTCTCCTGACTCACTGCACCACATTCCTGGCTGCACCACACTCCTGACTCACTGCACCACTCTCCTGACTCACTGCACCACACTCCTGACTCACTGCACCACACTCCTGACTCACTGCACCGCACTCCAGACTCACTGCACCACACTCCAGACTCACTGCACCACACTCCTGACTCACTGCAACACACTCCTGACTCACTGCACCACACTCCTGACTCACTGCACCACACTCCTGACTCACTGCACCACACTCCTGGCTGCACCACACTCCTGACTCACTGCACCACAATCCTGACTCACTGCACCACACTCCTGGCTGAACCACACTCCTGACTCACTGCACCACACTCCTGACTCAATGCACCACACTACTGACTCACTGCACCACGCTCCTGACTCAATGCACCACACTACTGACTCACTGCACCACACTCCTGACTCAATGCACCACACTACTGACTCAATGCACCACACTCCTGGCTGCACCACACTCCTGGCTGCACCACGCTCCTGACTCAATGCACCACACTACTGACTCAATGCACCACACTACTGACTCACTGCACCACGCTCCTGACTCAATGCACCACACTACTGACTCAATGCACCACACTACTGACTCACTGCACCACAGTCCTGTCTGCACCAAACCACTGACTCAATGCACCACACTCCTCACTCACTGCACCAGACTCCTGGCTGCACCACACTCCTGGCTGCACCACGCACCTGACCCACTGCACCACACTCCTGAATCAATGCACCACACTCCTGACTCACTGCACCACACTCCTGGCTGCACCACACTCCTGACTCACTGCTCCAAACTCCTGGCTGCACCACACTCCTGGCTGCACCACACTCCTGGCTGAACCACACTCCTGACTCACTGCACGACACTCCTGACTCACTGCACCACACACCTGACTGCACCACACTCCTGGCTGCACCACACTCCTGACTAACTGCACCACACTCCTTACTCACTGCACCACACTCCTGACTGCACCACACTGCTGGCTGCTCCACACTCCTGACTCACTGCACCACAATCCTGACTGCACCACACTCCTGACTCAATGCACCACAATCTTGGCTGCACCACACTCCTGACTCAATGCACCACACTCCTGGCTGCACCACACTCCTGACTCAATGCACCACACTCCTGGCTGCACCACACTCCTGACTCACTGCACCACACTCCTGACTCACTGCACCACACTCCTGACTCACTGCACCACACTCCTGACTCACTGCACTACACTCATGACTCACTGCACCACACTCCTGGCTGCACCACACCCCTGGCTGCACCACACTCCTGACTCACTGCACCACACTCCTGACTCACTGCACCACATTCCTGGCTGCACCACACTGCTGGCTGCTCCACACTCCTGACTCACTGCACCACACTCCTGGCTGCACCACACTCCTGACTCACTGCACCACACTCCTGGCTGCACCACACTTCTGGCTGCACCACACTTCTGGCTGCACCACACTCCGTACTCACTGCACCACAATCCTGACTGCACCACACTCCTGACTCACTGCACCACACTCCTGGCTGCACCACACTCCTGACTCACTGCACCACACTCCTAGCTGCACCACACTCCTGACTCAATGCACCACAATCCTGGCTGCACCACACTCCTGACTCAATGCACCACACTCCTGTCTGCACCACACTCCTGACTCAATGCACCACACTCCTGGCTGCACCACACTCCTGACTCACTGCACCACACTCCTGACTCACTGCACCACACTCCTGACTCACTGCACCACACTCCTGACTCACTGCACCACACTCCTGACTCACTGCACTACACTCATGACTCACTGCACCACACTCCTGGCTGCACCACACTCCTGACTCACTGCACCACACTCCTGACTCACTGCACCACATTCCTGGCTGCACCACACTCCTGACTCACTGCACCACTCTCCTGACACACTGCACCACACTCCTGACTCACTGCACCACACTCCTGACTCACTGCACCACACTCCTGACTCACTGCACCACACTCCTGACTCACTGCACCACACTCCTGACTCACTGCACCACACTCCAGATTCACTGCACCACACTCCTGACTCACTGCACCACACTCCTGACTCACTGCACCAAACTCCTGGCTGCACCACACTCCTGACTCACTGCACCACAATCCTGACTCACTGCACCACACTCCTGGCTGAACCACACTCCTGACTCACTGCACCACACTCCTGACTCAATGCCACACACTACTGACTCACTGCACCACACTCCTGACTCAATGCACCACACTACTGACTCAATGCACCACACTACTGACTCACTGCACCACAGTCCTGTCTGCACCAAACCACTGACTCAATGCACCACACTCCTCACTCACAGCACCACACTCCTGGCTGCACCACACTCCTGGCTGAACCACACTCCTGACTCACTGCACGACACTCCTGACTCACTGCACCACACTCCTGACTGCACCATACTCCTGGCTGCACCACACTCCTGACAAACTGCACAACACTCCTGGCTGCACCACACTCCTGACTCACAGCACCACACTCCTGGCTGCACCACACTCCTGACTCAATGCACCACACTCCTGGCTGCACCACACTCCGTACTCACTGCACCACACTCCTGACTGCACCACACTCCTAACTCACTGCACCACACTCCTGGCTGCACCACACTCCTGACTGACTGCACCACACTCCTGGCTGTACCACACTCCTGACTCAATGCACCACACTCCTGGCTGCACAACACTTCTGGCTGCACCACACTCCGTACTCACTGCACCACAATCCTGACTGCACCACACTCCTGACTCACTGCACCACACTCCTGGCTGCACCACACTCCTTACTCACTGCACAGCACTCCTGACTGCACCACACTGCTGGCTGCACCACACTCCTGACTCACTGCACCACACTCCTGGCTGCACCACACTCCTGACTCACTGCACCACACACCTGGCTGCACAACACTTCTGGCTGCACCACACTCCGTACTCACTGCACCACAATCCTGACTGCACCACACTCCTGACTCACTGCACCACACTCCTGGCTGCACCACACTCCTGACTCACTGCACCACACTCCTAGCTGCACCACACTCCTGACTCAATGCACCACACTCCTGGCTGCACCACACTCCTGACTCAATGCACCACACTCCTGGCTGCACCACACTCCTGACTCACTGCACCACACTCCTGACTCACTGCACCACACTCCTGACTCACTGCACCACACTCCTGACTCACTGCACCACACTCATGACTCACTGCACCACACTCCTGGCTGCACCACACCCCTGGCTGCACCACACTCCTGACTCACTGCACCAATCTCCTGACTCACTGCACCATATCCCTGGCTGCACCACACTCCTGACTCACTGCACCATCTCCTGACTCACTGCACCACACTCCTGACTCACTGCACCACACTCCTGACTCACTGCACCGCGCTCCGAACTCACTGCACCACACTCCAGACTCACTGCACCACACTCCAGACTCACTGCACCACACACCTAACTCAAGGCACCACACTCCTGGCTGCACCTCACTCCTGACTCACTGCACCACACTCCTGGCTGCACCACACTCCTGACTCACTGCACCATACTCCTGACTGCACCACACTCCTGACTAACTGCACCACACTCCTGACTCACTGCACCACACTCCTGACTCACTGCACCACACTCCTGACTCATTGCACCAAACTCCTGACTCAATGCTCCACACTCCTGACTCACTGCACCACACTCCTGACTCACTGCACCACATTCCTGACTCATTGCACCAAACTCCTGACTCAATGCTCCACACTCCTGACTCACTGCACCACACTCCTGACTCATTGCACCAAACTCCTGACTCAATGCTCCACACTCCTGACTCACTGCACCACACTCCTGACTCACCGCTCCACACTCCTGACTCACTGCACCACACTCCTGACTCACTGCACCACACTCCTGACTCACTGCACCACACTCCTGGCTGCACCACACTCCTGACTCACTGCACCATACTCCTGACTGCACCACACTCCTGACTAACTGCACCACACTCCTGACTCACTGCACCACACTCCTGACTCACTGCACCACACTCCTGACTCATTGCACCAAACTCCTGACTCAATGCTCCACACTCCTGACTCACTGCACCACACTCCTGACTCACTGCACCACACTCCTGACTCACTGCACCACACTCCTGACTCACTGCACCACACTCCTGACTCATTGCACCAAACTCCTGACTCAATGCTCCACACTCCTGACTCACTGCACCACACTCCTGACTCACTGCACCACACTCCTGACTCATTGCACCACACTCCTGACTCACTGCTCCACACTCCTGACTCACTGCTCCACACTCTTGACTCACTGCTCCACACTCCTGACTCACTGCACCACACTCCTGACTGCACCACACTCCTGACTAACTGCACCACACTCCTGACTCATTGCACCAAACTCCTGACTCAATGCTCCACACTCCTGACTCACTGCACCACACTCCTGACTCAGTGCACCAAACTCCTGACTCAATGCTCCACACTCCTGACTCACTGCACCACACTCCTGACTCACTGCACCACACTCCTGACTCACTGCACCACACTCCTGACTCACTGCACCACACTCCTGACTCACTGCACCGCGCTCCTGACTCACTGCAGCACACTCCTGACTCACTGCTCCACACTCCTGACTCACCGCTCCACACTCCTGACTCACTGCACCACACTCCTGACTCACTGCACCACACTCCTGACTCACTGCACCACACTCCTGACTCACTGCACCACACTCCGGGCTGCACCACACTCTTGACTCACTGCACCACAATCCTGACTCACTGCACCACAATCCTGACTCACTGCACCACACTCCTGACTCACTGCACCACACTCCTGACTCACTGCACCACACTCCTGACTCACTGCACCACACTCCTGACTCACTGCACCACACTCCGGGCTGCACCACACTCTTGACTCACTGCACCACAATCCTGACTCACTGCACCACAATCCTGACTCACTGCACCACACTCCTGACTCACTGCACCACACTCCTGACTAACTGCACCACACTCCTGACTCACTGCACCACACTCCTGACTCACTGCACCACACTCCTGACTCATTGCACCAAACTCCTGACTCAATGCTCCACACTCCTGACTCACTGCACCACACTCCTGACTCACTGCACCACATTCCTGACTCATTGCACCAAACTCCTGACTCAATGCTCCACACTCCTGACTCACTGCACCACACTCCTGACTCATTGCACCAAACTCCTGACTCAATGCTCCACACTCCTGACTCACTGCACCACACTCCTGACTCACTGCACCACACTCCTGACTCACTGCACCACACTCCTGACTCACTGCACCACACTCCTGGCTGCACCACACTCCTGACTCACTGCACCATACTCCTGACTGCACCACACTCCTGACTAACTGCACCACACTCCTGACTCACTGCACCACACTCCTGACTCACTGCACCACACTCCTGACTCATTGCACCAAACTCCTGACTCAATGCTCCACACTCCTGACTCACTGCACCACACTCCTGACTCACTGCACCACACTCCTGACTCACTGCACCACACTCCTGACTCACTGCACCACACTCCTGACTCATTGCACCAAACTCCTGACTCAATGCTCCACACTCCTGACTCACTGCACCACACTCCTGACTCACTGCACCACACTCCTGACTCATTGCACCACACTCCTGACTCACTGCTCCACACTCCTGACTCACTGCTCCACACTCTTGACTCACTGCTCCACACTCCTGACTCACTGCACCACACTCCTGACTGCACCACACTCCTGACTAACTGCACCACACTCCTGACTCATTGCACCAAACTCCTGACTCAATGCTCCACACTCCTGACTCACTGCACCACACTCCTGACTCATTGCACCAAACTCCTGACTCAATGCTCCACACTCCTGACTCACTGCACCACACTCCTGACTCACTGCACCACACTCCTGACTCACTGCACCACACTCCTGACTCACTGCACCACACTCCTGACTCACTGCACCGCGCTCCTGACTCACTGCAGCACACTCCTGACTCACTGCTCCACACTCCTGACTCACCGCTCCACACTCCTGACTCACTGCAGCACACTCCTGACTCACTGCACCACACTCCTGACTCACTGCACCACACTCCTGACTCACTGCACCACACTCCTGACTCACTGCACCACACTCCGGGCTGCACCACACTCTTGACTCACTGCACCACAATCCTGACTCACTGCACCACAATCCTGACTCACTGCACCACACTCCTGACTCACTGCACCACACTCCTGACTCACTGCACCACACTCCTGACTCACTGCACCGCGCTCCTGACTCACTGCACCGCGCTCCAGACTCACTGCACCACACTCCTGACTCACTGCACCACACTCCTGACTCACTGCACCACACTCCTAACTCACTGCACCACACTCCTGGCTGCACCACACTCCTGACTCACTGCACCACACTCCTGGCTGCACCACACTCCTGACTCACTGCACCACACTCCTGACTGCACCACACTCCTGACTAACTGCACCACACTCCTGACTCACTGCACCACACTCCTGACTCACTGCACCACACTCCTGGCTGCACTGCACCACACTCCTGACTCACTGCACCACACTCCTTACTCACTGCACAGCACTCCTGACTGCACCACACTGCTGGCTGCACCACACTCCTGACTCACTGCACCACACTCCTGGCTGCACCAAACTCCTGACTCACTGCACCACACTCCTGGCTGCACAACACTTCTGGCTGCACCACACTCCGTACTCACTGCACCACAATCCTGACTGCACCACACTCCTGACTCACTGCACCACACTCCTGGCTGCACCACACTCCTGACTCAATGCACCACACTCCTGGCTGCACCACACTCCTGACTCAATGCACCACACTCCTGGCTGCACCACACTCCTGACTCAATGCACCACACTCCTGGCTGCACCACACTCCTGACTCACTGCACCACACTCCTGACTCACTGCACCACACTCCTGACTCACTGCACCACACTCCTGACTCACTGCACCACACTCATGACTCACTGCACCACACCCCTGGCTGCACCACACTCCTGACTCACTGCACCACTCTCCTGACTCACTGCACCACATTCCTGGCTGCACCACACTCCTGACTCACTGCACCACTCTCCTGACTCACTGCACCACACTCCTGACTCACTGCACCACACTCCTGACTCACTGCACCACACTCCTGACTCACTGCACCGCGCTCCGAACTCACTGCACCACACTCCAGACTCACTGCACCACACTCCTGACTCACTGCACCACACCCCTGACTCACTGCAACACACTCCTGACTCACTGCACCACACTCCTGACTCACTGCACCACACTCCTGACTCACTGCACCACACTCCTGACTCACTGCACCACACTCCTGACTCACTGCACCACAATCCTGACTGACTGCACCACACTCCTGGCTGAACCACACTCCTGACTCACTGCACCACACTCCTGACTCAATGCACCACACTACTGACTCACTGCACCACACTCCTGACTCAATGCACCACACTACTGACTCACTGCACCACACTACTGACTCACTGCACCACACTCCTGACTCAATGCACCACACTACTGACTCAATGCACCACACTACTGACTCACTGCACCACAGTCCTGTCTGCACCAAACCACTGACTCAATGCACCACACTCCTCACTCACTGCACCAGACTCCTGGCTGCACCACACTCCTGGCTGCACCACGCACCTGACCCACTGCACCACACTCCTGAATCAATGCACCACACTCCTGACTCACTGCTCCAAACTCCTGGCTGCACCACACTCCTGGCTGAACCACACTCCTGGCTGAACCACACTCCTGACTCACTGCACGACACTCCTGACTCACTGCACCACACACCTGACTGCACCACACTCCTGGCTGCACCACACTCCTGACTAACTGCACCACACTCCTTACTCACTGCACCACACTCCTGACTGCACCACACTGCTGGCTGCTCCACACTCCTGACTCACTGCACCACACTCCTGGCTGCACCACACTCCTGACTCACTGCACCACACTCCTGGCTGCACCACACTTCTGGCTGCACCACACTCCGTACTCACTGCACCACAATCCTGACTGCACCACACTCCTGACTCACTGCACCACACTCCTGGCTGCACCACACTCCTGACTCACTGCACCACACTCCTAGCTGCACCACACTCCTGACTCAATGCACCACAATCCTGGCTGCACCACACTCCTGACTCAATGCACCACACTCCTGGCTGCACCACACTCCTGACTCAATGCACCACTCTCCTGACTCACTGCACCACACTCCTGACTCACTGCACCGCCCTCCTGACTCACTGCACCACACTCCTGACTCACTGCACCACACTCCAGATTCACTGCACCACACTCCTGACTCACTGCACCACACTCCTGACTCACTGCACCACACTCCTGACTCGCTGCACCACACTCCTGACTCACTGCACCACACTCCTGGCTGCACCACACTCCTGACTCACTGCACCACACTCCTGACTCACTGCACCACACTCCTGACTCAATGCAACACACTACTGACTCAATGCACCACACTACTGACTCACTGCACCACACTCCTGACTCAATGCACCACAATACTGACTCAATGCACCACACTACTGACTCAATGCAACACACTACTGACTCAGTGCACCACACTCCTGACTCAATGCACCACACTACTGACTCAATGCACCACACTACTGACTCACTGCACCACAGTCCTGTCTGCACCAAACCACTGACTCAATGCACCACACTCCTCACTCACTGCACCACACTCCTGGCTGCACCACACTCCTGGCTGCACCACGCACCTGACTCACTGCACCACAATCCTGACTCAATGCACCACACTCCTGACTCACTGCTCCAAACTCCTGGCTGCACCACACTCCTGGCTGAACCACACTCCTGACTCACTGCACCACACTCCTGACTGCACCATACTCCTGGCTGCACCACACTCCTGACTAACTGCACAACACTCCTGGCTGCACCACACTCCTGACTCACAGCACCACACTCCTGGCTGCACCACACCCCTGACTCAATGCACCACACTCCTGGCTGCACCACACTCCGTACTCACTGCACCACACTCCTGACTGCACCACACTCCTAACTCACTGCACCACACTCCTGGCTGCACCACACTCCTGACTGACTGCACCACACTCCTGGCTGTACAACACTCCTGACTCAATGCACCACACTCCTGGCTGCACCACACTCCTGACTCAATGCACCACACTCCTGGCTGCACCACACTCCTGACTCAATGCACCACACTCCTGGCTGCACCACACTCCTGACTCACTGCTCCACACTCCTTACTCACTGCACCACACTACTGACTGCACCACACTCCTTGCTGCACCACACTCCTGACACACTGCACCACACTCCTGGCTGCACCACACTCCTGGTTGCACCACACTCCTGGTTGCACCACACTCCTGGCTGCACCACACTCCTGGCTGCACCACACTCCGTACTCACTGCACCACACTCCTGACTGCACCACACTCCTGACTCACTGCACCACACTCCTGGCTGCACCACACTTCTGGCTGCACCACACTCCGTACTCACTGCACCACAATCCTGACTGCACCACACTCCTGACTCACTGCACCACACTCCTGGCTGCACCACACTCCTGACTCACTGCACCACACTCCTAGCTGCACCACACTCCTGACTCAATGCACCACAATCCTGGCTGCACCACACTCCTGACTCAATGCACCACACTCCAGTCTGCACCACACTCCTGACTCAATGCACCACACTCCTGGCTGCACCACACTCCTGACTCACTGCACCACACTCCTGACTCACTGCACCACACTCCTGACTCACTGCACCACACTCCTGACTCACTGCACCACACTCCTGACTCACTGCACCACACTCCTGACTCACTGCACTACACTCATGACTCACTGCACCACACTCCTGGCTGCACCACACTCCTGACTCACTGCACCACACTCCTGACTCACTGCACCACATTCCTGGCTGCACCACACTCCTGACTCACTGCACCACTCTCCTGACTCACTGCACCACACTCCTGACTCACTGCACCACACTCCTGACTCACTGCACCACACTCCTGACTCACTGCACCACACTCCAGATTCACTGCACCACACTCCTGACTCACTGCACCACACTCCTGACTCACTGCACCACACTCCTGGCTGCACCACACTCCTGACTCACTGCACCACAATCCTGACTCACTGCACCACACTCCTGGCTGAACCACACTCCTGACTCACTGCACCACACTCCTGACTCAATGCCACACACTACTGACTCACTGCACCACACTCCTGACTCAATGCACCACACTACTGACTCAATGCACCACACTACTGACTCACTGCACCACAGTCCTGTCTGCACCAAACCACTGACTCAATGCACCACACTCCTCACTCACTGCACCACACTCCTGGCTGCACCATACTCCTGGCTGCACCACACTCCTGACTAACTGCACAACACTCCTGGCTGCACCACACTCCTGACTCACAGCACCACACTCCTGGCTGCACCACACTCCTGACTCACTGCACCACAATCCTGACTCACTGCACCACACTCCTGGCTGAACCACACTCCTGACTCACTGCACCACACTCCTGACTCACTGCACCACACTCCAGATTCACTGCACCACACTCCTGACTCACTGCACCACACTCCTGACTCACTGCACCACACTCCTGGCTGCACCACACTCCTGACTCACTGCACCACAATCCTGACTCACTGCACCACACTCCTGGCTGAACCACACTCCTGACTCACTGCACCACACTCCTGACTCAATGCCACACACTACTGACTCACTGCACCACACTCCTGACTCAATGCACCACACTACTGACTCAATGCACCACACTACTGACTCACTGCACCACAGTCCTGTCTGCACCAAACCACTGACTCAATGCACCACACTCCTCACTCACTGCACCACACTCCTGGCTGCACCATACTCCTGGCTGCACCACACTCCTGACTAACTGCACAACACTCCTGGCTGCACCACACTCCTGACTCACAGCACCACACTCCTGGCTGCACCACACTCCTGACTCAATGCACCACACTCCTGGCTGCACCACACTCCGTACTCACTGCACCACACTCCTGACTGCACCACACTCCTAACTCACTGCACCACACTCCTGGCTGCACCACACTCCTGACTGACTGCACCACACTCCTGGCTGTACCACACTCCTGACTCAATGCACCACACTCCTGGCTGCACCACACTCCTGACTCAATGCACCACACTCCTGGCTGCACCACACTCCTGACTCAATGCACCACACTCCTGGCTGCACCACACTCCTGACTCACTGCACCACACTCCTGACTCACTGCACCACACTCCTGACTCACTGCTCCACACTCCTTACTCACTGCACCACACTCCTGACTGCACCACACTCCTTGCTGCACCACACTCCTGACACACTGCACCACAATCCTGGCTGCACCACACTCCTGGTTGCACCACACTCCGTACTCACTGCACCACACTCCTGACTGCACCACACTCCTGACTCACTGCACCACACTCCTGGCTGCACCACACTCCTGACTCACTGCACCACACTCCTGGCTGCACCACACTCCTGATTCAATGCACCACACTCCTGGCTGCACCACACTCCTGACTCAATGCAACACACTCCTGGCTGCACCACACTCCTGACACAATGCACCACACTCCTGGCTGCACCTGACTGCACCACACCCTGACTGCACCACACTCCTGGCTGCACCACACTCCTGACTCACTGCTCCACACTCCTGGCTGCACCAAACTCCTGACTCAATGCACCACACTCCTTACTAACTGCACCACACTCCTTACTAACTGCACCACACTCCTGGCTCACTGCACCGCACACCTGGCTGCACCACACTCGTGACTCAATGCACCACACTATTGGCTGCAACACACTCCTGACTCACTGCACCACCCTCCTGACTCACTGCACCACACTCCTGACTCACTTCACCACACTCCTGACTCACTGCACCACACTCCTGACTCACTGCACCACATTCCTGGCTGCACCACACTCCTGACTCACTGCACCACATTCCTGGCTGCACCACACTCCTGACTCACTGCACCACACTCCTGATACACTGCACCACACTTCTGACTCACTGCACCACAATCCTGACTCAATGCACCACACTCCTAGCTGCACCACACTCCTGACTCACTGCACCACACTCCTGACTCACTGCACCACACTCCTGGCTGCGCCACACCCCTGGCTGCACCACATGCCTGACTCACTGCACCACGCTCCTGACTCACTGCACCACATTCCTGGCTGCACCACACTCCTGACTCACTGCACCACTCTCCTGACTCACTGCACCACACTCCTGACTCACTGCACCACACTCCTGACTCACTGCACCACACTCCTGACTCACTGCACCACACTCCTGGCTGCACCACACCCCTGGCTGCACCAAACTCCTGACTCACTGCACCACACTCCTGACTCAGTGCACCACACTCCTAGCTGCACCACACTCCTGACTCACTGCACCACATTCCTGGCTGCACCACACTCCTGACTCACTGCACCACTCTCCTGACTCAATGCACCACACTCCTGGCTGCTCCACACACCTTACTCACTGCACCACTCTCCTGACTCAATGCGCCACACTCCAGACTCACTGCACCACACTCCTGGCTGCACCACACTCCTGAAACACTGCACCACACTCCTGGCTGCACCACAGTCCTGACTCAATGCACCACACTCCTGGCTGCACCACACTCCGTACTCACTGCACCACACTCCTGACTCAGTGCACCACACTCCTGACTGCACCACACTCCTGACTCACTGCACCACACACCTGACACACTGCACCACAGTCCTGACTCACTTCACCACACTCCTGACTCACTGCACCACACTCCTGGCTGCACCACACTCCTGACTCTCTGCACCACACTCCTGACTCACTGCACCACACTCCTGACTCACTTCACCACACTCCTGACTCACTGCACCACACTCCGGGCTGCACCACACTCCTGCCTCACTGCACCACACTCCTGACTCACTGCACAACACTCCTGACTCACTGCACCGCGCTCCTGACTAATTGCACCGCGCTCCTGACTCACTGCACCACACTCCTGACTCACTGCACCACACTCCTGACTCACTGCACCACACTGCTGGCTGCACCACACTCCTGACTCACTGCACCACACTCCTGGCTGAACCACACTCCTGACTCACTGCACCACACTCCTGACTGCAACACACTCCTGAGTAACTGCACCACACTCCTGACTCACTGCACCACACTCCTGACTCACTGCACCACACTCCTGGCTCACTGCACCGCACTCCTGACTCACTGCTCCACACTCCTGGCTGCACCACACTCCTGACTCACTGCACCACACTCCTGACTCACTGCTCCACACTACTGACTCAATGCACCACACTTCTGACTCACTGCACCACACTCCTTATTCACTGCACCACACTCCTGGCTGCACCGCACTCCTGGCTGCACCACACTCCTGACTCACTGCACGACACTCCTGACTCACTGCACGACACTCCTGACTCACTGCACGACACTCCTGACTCACTGCTCCACACTCCTTACTCACTGCACCACACTCCTGACTGCACCACACTGCTGGATGCACCACACTCCTGACTCACTGCACCACACTCCTGGCTGCACCACACTCCTGACTCACTGCACCACACTCCTGGCTGCACCACACTCCTGGCTGCACCACACTCCGTACTCACTGCACCACAATCCTGACTGCACCACACTCCTGACTCACTGCACCACACTCCTGGCTGCACCACACTCCTGACTCACTGCACCACACTCCTAGCTGCACCACACTCCTGACTCAATGCACCACACTCCTGGCTGCACCACACTCCTGACTCAATGCACCACACTCCTGGCTGCACCACACTCCTGACTCAATGCACCACACTCCTGGCTGCATCACATTCCTGACTCACTGCACCACACTCCTGACTCACTGCACCACACTCCTGACTCACTGCACCACACTCCTGACTCACTGCACCACACTCCTTACTCACTGCACCACACTCCTGACTGCACCACACTGCTGGCTGCACCACACTCCTGACTCACTGCACCACACGCCTGGCTGCACCACACTCCTGACTCACTGCACCACACTCCTGGCTGCACCACACTTCTGGCTGCACCACACTCCGTACTAACTGCACCACAATCCTGACTGCACCACACTCCTGACTCACTGCACCACACTCCTGGCTGCACCACACTCCTGACTCACTGCACCACACTCCTAGCTGCACCACACTCCTGACTCAATGCACCACACTCCTGGCTGCACCACACTCCTGGCTGCACCACACTCCTGACTCACTGCACCACACTCCTGACTCAATGCACCACACTCCTGACTCAATGCACCACACTCCTGGCTGCACCACACTCCTGGCTGCACCACACTCCTGGCTGCACCACACTCCTGGCTGCACCACACTCCTGACTCACTGCACGACTCTCCTGACTCACTGCACGACACTCCTGACTCACTGCTCCACACTCCTTACTCACTGCACCACACTCCTGACTGCACCACACTGCTGGCTGCACCACACTCCTGACTCACTGCACCACACTCCTGGCTGCACCACACTCCTGACTCACTGCACCACACTCCTGGCTGCACCACACTCCTGGCTGCACCACACTCCTGACTCACTGCACCACACTCCTGACTCACTGCACCACACTCCTGACTCACTGCACCACACTCATGACTCACTGCACCACACCGCTGGCTGCACCACACTCCTGAAACACTGCACCACACTCCTGACTCAATGCACCACACTACTGACTCAATGCACCACACTACTGACTCACTGCACCACACTCCTGACTCACTGCACCACACTCCTGACTCAAAGCACCACACTACTGACTCACTGCACCACAGTCCTGGCTGCACCAAACTCCTGACTCAATGCACCACACTCCTGACTCACTGCACCACACTCCTGGCTGCACCACACTCCTGGCTGCACCACACTCCTGACTCACTGCACCACACTCCTGACTCAATGCCCCACACTCCTGACTCACTGCTCCAAACTCCTGGCTGCACCACACTCCTGGCTGCACCACACTCCTGGCTGCACCACACTCCTGACTCACTGCACGACACTCCTGACTCACTGCTCCACACTCCTTACTCACTGCACCACACTCCTGACTGCACCACACTGCTGGCTGCACCACACTCCTGACTCACTGCATCACACTCCTGACTGCACCACACTGCTGGCTGCACCACACTCCTGACTCACTGCACCACACTCCTGGCTGCACCACACTCCTGGCTGCACCACACTCCTGACACACTGCACCACACTCCTGACACACTGCACCACACTCCTGACTGCACCATACTCCTGGCTGCACCACACTCCTGACTAACTGCACAACACTCCTGGCTGCACCACACTCCTGACTCACAGCACCACACTCCTGGCTGCACCACACTCCTGACTCAATGCACCACACTCCTGGCTGCACCACACTCCGTACTCACTGCACCACACTCCTGACTGCACCACACTCCTAACTCACTGCACCACACTCCTGGCTGCACCACACTCCTGACTGACTGCACCACACTCCTGGCTGTACCACACTCCTGACTCAATGCACCACACTCCTGGCTGCACCACACTCCTGACTCAATGCACCACACTCCTGGCTGCACCACACTCCTGACTCAATGCACCACACTCCTGGCTGCACCACACTCCTGACTCACTGCTCCACACTCCTTACTCACTGCACCACACTCCTGACTGCACCACACTCCTTGCTGCACCACACTCCTGACACACTGCACCACACTCCTGGCTGCACCACACTCCTGGTTGCACCACACTCCGTACTCACTGCACCACACTCCTGACTGCACCACACTCCTGACTCACTGCACCACACTCCTGGCTGCACCACACTCCTGACTCACTGCACCACACTCCTGGCTGCACCACACTCCTGATTCAATGCACCACACTCCTGGCTGCACCACACTCCTGACTCAATGCAACACACTCCTGGCTGCACCACACTCCTGACACCATGCACCACACTCCTGGCTGCACCTGACTGCACCACACCCTGACTGCACCACACTCCTGGCTGCACCACACTCCTGACTCACTGCTCCACACTCCTGGCTGCACCAAACTCCTGACTCAATGCACCACACTCCTTACTAACTGCACCACACTCCTGGCTCACTGCACCACACACCTGGCTGCACCACACTCGTGACTCAATGCACCACACTCTTGGCTGCAACACACTCCTGACTCACTGCACCACCCTCCTGACTCACTGCACCACACTCCTGACTCACTTCACCACACTCCTGACTCACTGCACCACACTCCTGACTCACTGCACCACATTCCTGGCTGCACCACACTCCTGACTCACTGCACCACATTCCTGGCTGCACCACACTCCTGACTCACTGCACCACACTCCTGATACACTGCACCACACTTCTGACTCACTGCACCACAATCCTGACTCAATGCACCACACTCCTGGCTGCACCACACTCCTGACTCACTGCACCACACTCCTGACTCACTGCACCACACTCCTGGCTGCGCCACACCCCTGGCTGCACCACATGCCTGACTCACTGCACCACATTCCTGGCTGCACCACACTCCTGACTCACTGCACCACTCTCCTGACTCACTGCACCACACTCCTGACTCACTGCACCACACTCCTGACTCACTGCACCACACTCCTGGCTGCACCACACCCCTGGCTGCACCAAACTCCTGACTCACTGCACCACACTCCTGACTCAGTGCACCACACTCCTAGCTGCACCACACTCCTGACTCACTGCACCACATTCCTGGCTGCACCACACTCCTGACTCACTGCACCACTCTCCTGACTCAATGCACCACACTCCTGGCTGCACCACACACCTTACTCACTGCACCACTCTCCTGACTCAATGCGCCACACTCCAGACTCACTGCACCAAACTCCTGGCTGCACCACACTCCTGAAACACTGCACCACACTCCTGGCTGCACCACAGTCCTGACTCAATGCACCACACTCCTGGCTGCACCAAACTCCGTACTCACTGCACCACACTCCTGACTCAGTGCACCACACTCCTGACTGCACCACACTCCTGACTCACTGCACCACACACCTGACACACTGCACCACAGTCCTGACTCACTTCACCACACTCCTGACTCACTGCACCACACTCCTGGCTGCACCACACTCCTGACTCACTGCACCACACTCCTGACTCACTGCACCACACTCCTGACTCACTTCACCACACTCCTGACTCACTGCACCACACTCCGGGCTGCACCACACTCCTGCCTCACTGCACCACACTCCTGACTCACTGCACAACACTCCTGACTCACTGCACCGCGCTCCTGACTAACTGCACCGCGCTCCTGACTAACTGCACCGCGCTCCTGACTCACTGCACCACACTCCTGACTCACTGCACCACACTCCTGACTCACTGCATCACACTGCTGGCTGCACCACACTCCTGACTCACTGCACCACACTCCTGGCTGCACCACACTCCTGACTCACTGCACCACACTCCTGACTGCAACACACTCCTGACTAACTGCACCACACTCCTGACTCACTGCACCACACTCCTGACTCACTGCACCACACTCCTGGCTCACTGCACCGCACTCCTGACTCACTGCTCCACACTCCTGACTCACTGCACCACACTCCTGGCTGCACCACACTCCTGACTCACTGCTCCACACTCCTGACTCAATGCACCACACTTCTGACTCACTGCACCACACTCCTTACTCACTGCACCACACTCCTGGCTGCACCACACTCCTGACTCACTGCACGACACTCCTGACTCACTGCACGACGCTCCTGACTCACTGCTCCACACTCCTTACTCACTGCACCACACTCCTGACTGCACCACACTGCTGGATGCACCACACTCCTGACTCACTGCACCACACTCCTGGCTGCACCACACTCCTGACTCACTGCACCACACTCCTGGCTGCACCACACTCCTGGCTGCACCACACTCCTGGCTGCACCACACTCCGTACTCACTGCACCACAATCCTGACTGCACCACACTCCTGACTCACTGCACCACACTCCTGGCTGCACCACACTCCTGACTCACTGCACCACACTCCTATCTGCACCACACTCCTGACTCAATGCACCACACTCCTGGCTGCACCACACTCCTGACTCAATGCACCACACTCCTGGCTGCACCACACTCCTGACTCAATGCACCACACTCCTGGCTGCACCACATTCCTGACTCACTGCACCACACTCCTGACTCACTGCACCACACTCCTGACTCACTGCAGCACACTCCTTACTCACTGCACCACACTCCTGACTGCACCACACTGCTGGCTGCACCACACTCCTGACTCACTGCACCACACGCCTGGCCGCACCACACTCCTGACTCACTGCACCACACTCCTGGCTGCACCACACTTCTGGCTGCACCACACTCCATACTAACTGCACCACAATCCTGACTGCACCACACTCCTGACTCACTGCACCACACTCCTGGCTGCACCACACTCCTGACTCACTGCACCACACTCCTAGCTGCACCACACTCCTGACTCAATGCACCACACTCCTGGCTGCACCACACTCCTGACTCACTGCACCACACTCCTGACTCAATGCACCACACTCCTGACTCAATGCACCACACTCCTGGCTGCACCACACTCCTGGCTGCACCACACTCCTGGCTGCACCACACTCCTGGCTGCACCACACTCCTGACTCACTGCACGACACTCCTGACTCAGTGCACGACACTCCTGACTCACTGCTCCACACTCCTTACTCACTGCACCACACTCCTGACTGCACCACACTGCTGGCTGCACCACACTCCTGACTCACTGCACCACACTCCTGGCTGCACCACACTCCTGACTCACTGCACCACACTCCTGGCTGCACCACACTCCTGGCTGCACCACACTCCTGACTCACTGCACCACACTCCTGACTCACTGCACCACACTCATGACTCACTGCACCACACTCCTGGCTGCACCACACCGCTGGCTGCACCACACTCCTGAAACACTGCACAACACTCCTGACTCAATGCACCACACTACTGACTCAATGCACCACACTACTGACTCACTGCACCACACTCCTGACTCACTGCACCACACTCCTGACTCAAAGCACCACACTACTGACTCACTGCACCACAGTCCTGGCTGCACCAAACTCCTGACTCAATGCACCACACTCCTGACTCACTGCACCACACTCCTGGCTGCACCACACTCCTGACTCACTGCACCACACTCCTGGCTGCACCACACTCCTGGCTCACTGCACCACACTCCTGACTCACTGCACCACACTCCTGGCTGCACCACACTCCTGACTCACTGCACGACACTCCTGACTCACTGCACGACACTCCTGACTCACTGCACGACACTCCTGACTCACTGCACGACACTCCTGACTCACTGCTCCACACTCCTTACTCACTGCACCACACTCCTGACTGCACCACACTGCTGGCTGCACCACACTCCTGACTCACTGCACCACACTCCTGGCTGCACCACACTCCTGACTCACTGCACCACACTCCTGGCTGCACCACACTCCTGGCTGCACCACACTCCTGACTCACTGCACCACACTCCTGGCTCACTGCACCACACTCCTGACTCACTGCACCACACTCCTGACTCACTGCACGACACTCCTGACTCACTGCACGACACTCCTGACTCACTGCTCCACACTCCTTACTCACTGCACCACACTCCTGACTGCACCACACTGCTGGCTGCACCACACTCCTGACTCACTGCACCACACTCCTGGCTGCACCACACTCCTGACTCACTGCACCACACTCCTGGCTGCACCACACTCCTGGCTGCACCACACTCCTGACTCACTGCACCACACTCCTGGCTCACTGCACCACACTCCTGACTCACTGCACCACACTCATGACTCACTGCACCACACTCATGACTCACTGCACCACACTCCTGACTCACTGCACCACACTCCTGACTCACTGCTCCACACTCCTGACTCACTGCACCACACTCCTGGCTGCACCACACCGCTGGATGCACCACACTCCTGAAACACTGCACCACACTCCTGGCTGCACCACAGTCCTGACTCAATGCACCACACTCCTGGCTGCACCACACTCCGTACTCACTGCACCACACTCCTGACTCAGTGCACCACACTCCTGACTGCACCACACTCCTGTCTCACTGCACCACACTCCTGACTCACTGCACCACACTCCTGACTCACTGCACCACACACCGTACTCATTGCACCACACTCCTGACTCAATGCACCACACTCCTGACTCACTGCACCACACTCCTGGATGCACCACACTCCTGACTCACTGCACCACACTCCTGACTCACTGCACCACACTCCTGACTCACTGCACCACACTCCTTACTCACTGCACCACACTCCTGACTGCACCACACTGCTGGCTGCACCACACTCCTGACTCACTGCACCACACGCCTGGCTGCACCACACTCCTGACTCACTGCACCACACTCCTGGCTGCACCACACTTCTGGCTGCACCACACTCCGTACTAACTGCACCACAATCCTGACTGCACCACACTCCTGACTCACTGCACCACACTCCTGGCTGCACCACACTCCTGACTCACTGCACCACACTCCTAGCTGCACCACACTCCTGACTCAATGCACCACACTCCTGGCTGCACCACACTCCTGGCTGCACCACACTCCTGACTCACTGCACCACACTCCTGACTCAATGCACCACACTCCTGACTCAATGCACCACACTCCTGGCTGCACCACACTCCTGGCTGCACCACACTCCTGGCTGCACCACACTCCTGGCTGCACCACACTCCTGGCTGCACCACACTCCTGACTCACTGCACGACACTCCTGACTCACTGCACGACACTCCTGACTCACTGCTCCACACTCCTTACTCACTGCACCACACTCCTTACTCACTGCACCACACTCCTGACTCAATGCACCACACTCCTGACTCACTGCACCACACTCCTGGATGCACCACACTCCTGAAACACTGCACCACACTCCTGGCTGCACCACAGTCCTGACTCAATGCACCACACTCCTGGCTGCACCACACTCGGTACTCACTGCACCACACTCCTGACTCAGTGCACCACACTCCTGACTGCACCACACTCCTGACTCACTGCAGCAAACTCCTGACTAACTGCACCACACTACTGACTCACTGCACCACACTCCTGACTCACTGCACCACACTCCTGACTCACTGCACCACACTCCTTGCTGCACCACACTCCTGACTCACTGCACCACACTCCTGACTCACTGCACCACACTCCGGGCTGCACCACACTCTTGACTCACTGCACCACAATCCTGACTCACTGCACCACACTCCGGGCTGCACCACACTCCTGACTCACTGCACCGCGCTCCTGACTCACTGCACCGCGCTCCTGACTCACTGCACCGCGCTCCAGACTCACTGCAACACACTCCTGACTCACTGCACCACACTCCTGACTCACTGCACCACACACCTAACTCAATGCACCACACTCCTGGCTGCACCACACTCCTGACTCACTGCACCACACTCCTGGCTCACTGCACCACACTCCTGGCTGCGCCACACCCCTGGCTGCACCACATGCCTGACTCACTGCACCACACTCCTGACTCACTGCACCACATTCCTGGCTGCACCACACTCCTGACTCAATGCACCACTCTCCTGACTCACTGCACCACACTCCTGACTCACTGCACCACACTCCTGACTCACTGCACCACACTCCTGACTCACTGCACCACACTCCTGGCTGCACCACACCCCTGGCTGCACCAAACTCCTGACTCACTGCACCACACTCCTGACTCACTGCACCACACTCCTAGCTGCACCACACTCCTGACTCACGGCACCACATTCCTGGCTGCACCACACTCCTGACTCACTGCACCACTCTCCTGACTCAATGCACCACACTCCTGGCTGCACCACACACCTTACTCACTGCACCACTCTCCTGACTCAATGCGCCACACTCCAGACTCACTGCACCACACTCCTGGCTGCACCACACTCCTGAAACACTGCACCACACTCCTGGCTGCACCACAGTCCTGACTCAATGCACCACACTCCTGGCTGCACCACACTCCGTACTCACTGCACCACACTCCTGACTCAGTGCACCACACTCCTGACTGCACCACACTCCTGACTCACTGCACCACACACCTGACACACTGCACCACAGTCCTGACTCACTTCACCACACTCCTGACTCACTGCACCACACTCCTGACTCACTGCACCACACTCCTGGCTGCACCACACTCCTGACTCACTGCACCACACTCCTGACTCACTGCACCACACTCCTGACACACTTCACCACACTCCTGACACACTTCACCACACTCCTGACTCACTGCACCACACTCCTGACTCACTGCACCACACTCCGGGCTGCACCACACTCCTGCCTCACTGCACCACACACCTGACTCACTGCACAACACTCCTGACTCACTGCACCGCGCTCCTGACTAACTGCACCGCGCTCCTGACTCACTGCACCACACTCCTGACTCACTGCACCACACTCCTGACTCACTGCACCACACTGCTGGCTGCACCACACTCCTGACTCACTGCACCACACTCCTGGCTGCACCACACTCCTGACTCACTGCACCACACCCCTGACTCACTGCTCCACACTACTGACTCAATGCACCACACTTCTGACTCACTGCACCACACTCCTTACTCACTGCACCACACTACTGGCTGCACCACACTCCTGGCTGCACCACACTCCTGACTCACTGCACGACACTCCTGACTCACTGCACGACACTCCTGACTCACTGCACGACACTCCTGACTCACTGCACGACACTCCTGACTCACTGCTCCACACTCCTTACTCACTGCTCCACACTCCTTACTCACTGCACCACACTCCTTACTCACTGCACCACACTCCTGACTGCACCACACTGCTGGATGCACCACACTCCTGACTCACTGCACCACACTCCTGGCTGCACCACACTCCTGACTCACTGCACCACACTCCTGGCTGCACCACACTCCTGGCTGCACCACACTCCGTACTCACTGCACCACAATCCTGACTGCACCACACTCCTGACTCACTGCACCACACTCCTGGCTGCACCACACTCCTGACTCACTGCACCACACTCCTATCTGCACCACACTCCTGACTCAATGCACCACACTCCTGGCTGCACCACACTCCTGACTCAATGCACCACACTCCTGGCTGCACCACACTCCTGACTGAATGCACCACACTCCTGGCTGCACCACATTCCTGACTCACTGCACCACACTCCTGACTCACTGCACCACACTCCTTACTCACTGCACCACACTCCTGACTGCACCACACTGCTGGCTGCACCACACACCTGACTCACTGCACCACACGCCTGGCTGCACCACACTCCTGACTCACTGCACCACACTCCTGGCTGCACCACACTTCTGGCTGCACCACACTCCGTACTAACTGCACCACAATCCTGACTGCACCACACTCCTGACTCACTGCACCACACTCCTGGCTGCACCACACTCCTGACTCACTGCACCACACTCCTAGCTGCACCACACTCCTGACTCAATGCACCACACTCCTGGCTGCACCACACTCCTGGCTGCACCACACTCCTGACTCACTGCACCACACTCCTGACTCAATGCACCACACTCCTGACTCAATGCACCACACTCCTGGCTGCACCACACTCCTGGCTGCACCACACTCCTGGCTGCACCACACTCCTGGCTGCACCACACTCCTGACCCACTGCACGACACTCCTGACTCACTGCACGACACTCCTGACTCACTGCTCCACACTCCTTACTCACTGCACCACACTCCTGACTGCACCACACTGCTGGCTGCACCACACTCCTGACTCACTGCACCACACTCCTGGCTGCACCACACTCCTGACTCACTGCACCACACTCCTGGCTGCACCACACTCCTGGCTGCACCACACTCCTGACTCACTGCACCACACTCCTGACTCAGTGCACCACACTCCTGACTCAGTGCACCACACTCCTGGCTGCACCACACCGCTGGCTGCACCACACTCCTGAAACACTGCACCACACTCCTGACTCAATGCACCACACTACTGACTCAATGCACCACACTACTGACTCACTGCCCCACACTCCAGACTCACTGCACCACACTCCAGACTCACTGCACCACACTCCTGACTCAAAGCACCACACTACTGACTCACTGCACCACAGTCCTGGCTGCACCAAACTCCTGACTCAATGCACCACACTCCTGACTCACTGCACCACACTCCTGGCTGCACCACACTCCTGGCTGCACCACACTCCTGACTCACTGCACCACACTCCTTACTCACTGCACCACACTCCTGACTCACTGCACCACACTGCTGGCTGCACCACACTCCTGACTCACTGCACCACACGCCTGGCTGCACCACACTCCTGACTCACTGCACCACACTCCTGGCTGCACCACACTTCTGGCTGCACCACACTCCGTACTAACTGCACCACAATCCTGACTGCACCACACTCCTGACTCACTGCACCACACTCCTGGCTGCACCACACTCCTGACTCACTGCACCACACTCCTGGCTGCACCACACTCCTGGCTGCACCACACTCCTGACTCACTGCACCACACTCCTGACTCAATGCACCACACTCCTGACTTAATGCACCACACTCCTGGCTGCACCACACTCCTGGCTGCACCACACTCCTGGCTGCACCACACTCCTGGCTGCACCACACTCCTGACTCACTGCACCACACTCCTGACTCACTGCACGACACTCCTGACTCACTGCTCCACACTCCTTACTCACTGCACCACACTCCTGACTGCACCACACTGCTGGCTGCACCACACTCCTGACTCACTGCACCAAACTCCTGGCTGCACCACACTCCTGACTCACTGCACCACACTCCTGGCTGCACCACACTCCTGGCTGCACCACACTCCTGACTCACTGCACCACACTCCTGACTCACTGCACCACACTCCTGACTCACTGCACCACACTCCTGACTCACTGCACCACACTCATGACTCACTGCACCACACTCCTGGCTGCACCACACCGCTGGCTGCACCACACTCCTGAAACACTGCACCACACTCCTGACTCAATGCACCACACTACTGACTCAATGCACCACACTACTGACTCACTGCACCACACTCCTGACTCACTGCACCACACTCCTGACTCAAAGCACCACACTACTGACTCACTGCACCACAGTCCTGGCTGCACCAAACTCCTGACTCAATGCACCACACTCCTGACTCACTGCACCACACTCCTGGCTGCACCACACTCCTGGCTGCACCACACTCCTGACTCACTGCACCACAATCCTGACTCAATGCACCACACTCCTGACTCAATGCACCACACTCCTGACTCACTGCTCCAAACTCCTGGCTGCACCACACTCCTGGCTGCACCACACTCCTGGCTGCACCACACTCCTGACTCACTGCACGACACTCCTGACTCACTGCACGACACTCCTGACTCACTGCTCCACACTCCTTACTCACTGCACCACACTCCTGACTGCACCACACTGCTGGCTGCACCACACTCCTGACTCACTGCACCACACTCCTGGCTGCACCACACTCCTGACTCACTGCACCACACTCCTGGCTGCACCACACTCCTGGCTGCACCACACTCCTGGCTGCACCACACTCCTGACTCACTGCACCACACTCCTGACTCACTGCACCACACTCCTGACTCACTGCACCACACTCATGACTCACTGCACCACACTCCTGGCTGCACCACACCGCTGGATGCACCACACTCCTGAAACACTGCACCACACTCCTGGCTGCACCACAGTCCTGACTCAATGCACCACACTCCTGGCTGCACCACACTCCGTACTCACTGCACCACACTCCTGACTCAGTGCACCACACTCCTGACTGCACCACACTCCTGTCTCACTGCACCACACTCCTGACTCACTGCACCACACACCTTACTCACTGCACCACACTCCTGACTCAATGCACCACACTCCTGACTCACTGCACCACACTCCTGGATGCACCACACTCCTGAAACACTGCACCACACTCCTGGCTGCACCACAGTCCTGACTCAATGCACCACACTCCTGGCTGCACCACACTCGGTACTCACTGCACCACACTCCTGACTCAGTGCACCACACTCCTGACTGCACCACACTCCTGACTCACTGCACCACACTCCTGACTAACTGCACCACACTCCTGACTCACTGCACCACACTCCTGACTCACTGCACCACACTCCTGACTCACTGCACCACACTCCTTGCTGCACCACACTCCTGACTCACTGCACCACACTCCTGACTCACTGCACCACACTCCTGACTCACTGCACCACACTCCGGGCTGCACCACACTCTTGACTCACTGCACCACAATCCTGACTCACTGCACCACACTCCGGGCTGCACCACACTCCTGACTCACTGCACCACACTCCTGACTCACTGCACCGCGCTCCTGACTCACTGCACCGCGCTCCAGACTCACTGCACCACACTCCTGACTCACTGCACCACACTCCTGACTCACTGCACCACACTCCTGACTCACTGCACCACACACCTAACTCAATGCACCACACTCCTGGCTGCACCACACTCCTGACTCACTGCACCACACTCCTGGCTGCACCACACTCCTGGCTCACTGCACCACACTCCTGACTGCACCACACTCCTGACTAACTGCACCACACTCCTGACTCACTGCACCGCACTCCTGACTCACCGCTCCACACTCCTGACTCACTGCACCACACTCCTGGCTGCACCACACTCCTGACTCATTGCACCACACTCCTGACTCACTGCTCCACACTCCTGACTGACTGCTCCACACTCCTGACTCAGTGCACCACACTCCTGACTCAGTGCACCACACTCCTGGCTGTACCAACCTCCTGACTCACTGCACCACACTCCTGGCTGCACAACACTCCTGACTCACTGCACCACAATCCTGACTCACTGCACCACACTCCTGGCTGAACCACTCTCCTGACTCACTGCACCACACTCCTGGCTCAATGCACCACACTCCTGGCTGAACCACTCTCCTGACTCACTGCACCACACTCCTGGCTCAATGCACCACACTTCTGACTCACTGCACCACACTCCTGACTCAATGCACCACACTACTGACTCAATGCACCACACTACAGACTCACTGCACCACACTCCTGACTCACTGCACCACTCTTCTGACTCAATGCACCACTCTTCTGACTCAATGCACCACACTACTGACTCAAGTCACCACACTACTGACTCACTGCACCACAGTCCTGGCTGCACCAAACTCCTGACTCAATGCACCACACTCCTGACTCACTGCACCACACTCCTGGCTGCACCACACTCCTGGCTGCACCACACTCCTGACTCACTGCACCACAATCCTGACTCACTGCACCACAATCCTGACTCAATGCACCACACTCCTGACTCACTGCTCCAAACTCCTGGCTGCACCACACTCCTGGCTGCACCACACTCCTGGCTGCACCACACTCCTGGCTGCACCACACTCCTGACTCACTGCACGACACTCCTGACTCACTGCACGACACTCCTGACTCACTGCACCACACTCCTGACTGCACCACACTGCTGGCTGCACCACACTCCTGACTCACTGCACCACACTCCTGGCTGCACCACACTCCTGACTCACTGCAGCACACTCCTGGCTGCACCACACTCCTGGCTGCACCGCACTCCTGGCTGCACCGCACTCCTGGCTGCACCGCACTCCTGACTCACTGCACCACACTCCTGACTCACTGCACCACACTCCTGACTCACTGCACCACACTCCTGACTCACTGCACCACACTCCTGACTCACTGCACCACACTCCTGACTCACTGCACCGCGCTCCTGACGGCACCACACTCCTGACTCACTGCACCACACTCATGACTCACTGCACCACACTCCTGGCTGCACCACACCGCTGGATGCACCACACTCCTGAAACACTGCACCACACTCCTGGCTGCACCACAGTCCTGACTCAATGCACCACACTCCTGGCAGCACCACACTCCGTACTCACTGCACCACACTCCTGACTCAGTGCACCACACTCCTGACTACACCACACTCCTGTCTCACTGCACCACACTCCTGACTCACTGCACCACACTCCTGACTCACTGCACCACACACCTTACTCACTGCACCACACTCCTGACTCAATGCACCACACTCCTGACTCACTGCACCACACTCCTGGATGCACCACACTCCTGAAACACTGCACCACACTCCTGGCTGCACCACAGTCCTGACTCAATGCACCACACTCCTGGCTGCACCACACTCGGTACTCACTGCACCACACTCCTGACTCAGTGCACCACACTCCTGACTGCACCACACTCCTGACTCACTGCACCACACTCCTGACTAACTGCACCACACTCCTGACTCACTGCAACACACTCCTGACTCACTGCACCACACTCCTGACTCACTGCACCACACACCTGACTCACTGCACCACACTCCGGGCTGCACCACACTCTTGACTCACTGCACCACAATCCTGACTCACTGCACCACACTCCGGGCTGCACCACACTCCTGACTCACTGCACCACACTCCTGACTCACTGCACCGCGCTCCTGACTCACTGCACCGCGCTCCTGACTCACTGCACCGCGCTCCTGACTCACTGCACCGCGCTCCAGACTCACTGCACCACACTCCTGACTCACTGCACCACACTCCTGACTCACTGCACCACACACCTAACTCAATGCACCACACTCCTGGCTGCACCACACTCCTGACTCACTGCACCACACTCCTGGCTGCACCACACTCCTGACTCACTGCACCACACTCCTGGCTGCACCACACTCCTGACTAACTGCACCACACTCCTGACTCACTGCACCGCACTCCTGACTCACCGCTCCACACTCCTGACTCACTGCACCACACTCCTGACTGCACCACACTCCTGACTCATTGCACCACACTCCTGACTCACTGCTCCACACTCCTGACTGACTGCTCCACACTCCTGACTCAGTGAACCACACTCCTGACTCAGTGCACCACACTCCTGGCTGTACCAACCTCCTGACTCACTGCACCACACTCCTGGCTGCACAACACTCCTGACTCACTGCACCACAATCCTGACTCACTGCACCACACTCCTGGCTGAACCACTCTCCTGACTCACTGCACCACACTCCTGGCTCAATGCACCACACTTCTGGCTGAACCACTCTCCTGACTCACTGCACCACACTCCTGGCTCAATGCACCACACTTCTGACTCACTGCACCACACTCCTGACTCAATGCACCACACTACTGACTCAATGCACCACACTACTGACTCACTGCACCACACTCCTGACTCACTGCACCACTCTCCTGACTCAATGCACCACACTACTGACTCAATGCACCACACTACTGACTCAAGGCACCACACTACTGAATCACTGCACCACAGTCCTGGCTGCACCAAACTCCTGACTCAATGCACCACACTCCTGACTCACTGCACCACACTCCTTGCTGCACCACATTCCTGGCTGCACCACACTCCTGACTCACTGCACCACACTCCTGACTCAATGCACCACACTACTGACTCAATGCACCACACTCCTGGCTGCACCACACTCCTGGCTGCACCACACTCCTGGCTGCATCACACTCTCAACTCACTGCACCACACTCCTGACTCACTGCACGACACTCCTTACTCACTGCACCACACTCCTGGCTGCACCACACTCCTGACTCACTGCTCCACACTCCTTACTCACTGCACCACACTCCTGGCTGCACCACACTCCTGACTCACTGCACCACACTCCTGGCTGCACTACACTCCTAGCTGCACCACACTCCTGACTCAATGCACCACACTCCTGGCTGCACCACACTCCTGACTCAATGCACCACACTCCTGGCTGCACCACACTCCTGACTCAATGCACCACACTCCTGGCTGCACCACACTCCTGACTCACTGCACCACACTCCTGACTCACTGCACCACACTCCTGACTCACTGCACCACACTCCTTACTCACTGCTCAGCACTCCTGACTGCACCACACTGCTGACTGCACCACACTCCTGACTCACTGCACCACACTCCTGACTGCACCACACTCCTGACTCACTGCACCACACTCCTGGCTGCACAACACTTCTGGCTGCACCACACTCCGTACTCACTGCACCACAATCCTGACTGCACCACACTCCTGACTCACTGCACCACACTCCTGGCTGCACCACACTCCTGACTCACTGCACCACACTCCTAGCTGCACCACACTCCTGACTCAATGCACCACACTCCTGGCTGCACCACACTCCTGACTCAATGCACCACACTCCTGGCTGCACCACACTCCTGACTCAATGCACCACACTCCTGGCTGCACCACATTCCTGACTCACTGCACCACACTCCTGACTCACTGCACCACACTCCTGACTCACTGCACCACACTCCTGACTCACTGCACCACACTCATGACTCACTGCACCACACTCCTGGCTGCACCACACCCCTGGCTGCACCACACTCCTGACTCACTGCACCACACTCCTGACTCACTGCACCACATTCCTGGCTGCACCACACTCCTGAATCACTGCACCACTCTCCTGACTCACTGCACCACTCTCCTGACTCACGGCACCACACTCCTGACTCACTGCACCACACTCCTGACTCACTGCACCGCGCGCCTGACTCACTGCACCACACTCCAGACTCACTGCACCACACTCCTGACTCACTGCACCACACTCCTGACTCACTGCACCACACTCCTGACTCACTGCACCACACTCCTGGCTGCACCACACTCCTGACTCACTGCACCACAATCCTGACTCACTGCACCACACTCCTGGCTGAACCACACTCCTGACTCACTGCACCACACTCCTGACTCAATGCACCACACTACTGACTCACTGCACCACACTCCTGACTCAATGCACCACACTACTGACTCAATGCACCACACTACTGACTCACTGCACCACACTCCTGACTCAATGCACCACACTACTGACTCAATGCACCACACTACTGACTCACTGCACCACAGTCCTGTCTGCACCAAACCACTGACTCAATGCACCACACTCCTCACTCACTGCACCAAACTCCTGGCTGCACCACACTCCTGGCTGCACTACGCACCTGACCCACTGCACCACACTCCTGAATCAATGCACCACACTCCTGACTCACTGCACCACACTCCTGACTCACTGCACCACACACCTGACTGCACCACACTCCTGGCTGCACCACACTCCTGGCTGCACCACACTCCTGACTAACTGCACCACACTCCTTACTCAATGCACCACACTCCTGACTGCACCACACTGCTGGCAGCTCCACACTCCTGACTCACTGCAAAACACTCCTGGCTGCACCACACTCCTGACTCACTGCACCACACTCCTGGCTGCACCACACTTCTGGCTGCACCACACTCCGTACTCACTGCACCACAATCCTGACTGCACCACACTCCTGACTCACTGCACCACACTCCTGGCTGCACCACACTCCTGACTCAGTGCACCACACTCCTAGCTGCACCACACTCCTGACTCAATGCACCACAATCCTGGCTGCACCACACTCCTGACTCAATGCACCACACTCCTGTCTGCACCACACTCCTGACTCAATGCACCACACTCCTGGCTGCACCACACTCCTGACTCACTGCACCACACTCCTGACTCACTGCACCACACTCCTGACTCACTGCTCCACACTCCTGACTCACTGCACCACACTCCTGACTCACTGCTCCACACTCCTGACTCACTGCACCACACTCCTGACTCAATGCACCACACTCCTGGCTGCACCACACTCCTGACTCACTGCACCACACTCCTGACTCACTGCACCACACTCCTGACTCACTGCACCACACTCCTGACTCACTGCACCACACTCCTGACTCACTGCACCACACTCATGACTCACTGCACCACACTCCTGGCTGCACCACACTCCTGACTCACTGCACCACACTCCTGACTCACTGCACCACATTCCTGGCTGCACCACACTCCTGACTCACTGCACCACTCTCCTGACTCACTGCACCACACTCCTGACTCACTGCACCACACTCCTGACTCACTGCACCACACTCCTGACTCACTGCACCACACTCCTAACTCACTGCACCACACTCCTGACTCACTGCACCACACTCCAGATTCACTGCACCACACTCCTGACTCACTGCACCACACTCCTGACTCACTGCACCACACTCCTGGCTGCACCGCACTCCTGACTCACTGCACCACAATCCTGACTCACTGCACCACACTCCTGGCTGAACCACACTCCTGACTCACTGCACCACACTCCTGACTCAATGCCACACACTACTGACTCACTGCACCACACTCCTGACTCAATGCACCACACTACTGACTCAATGCACCACACTACTGACTCACTGCACCACAGTCCTGTCTGCACCAAACCACTGACTCAATGCACCACACTCCTCACTCACTGCACCACACTCCTGGCTGCACCACACTCCTGGCTGCACCACACTCCTGGCTCACTGCACGACACTCCTGACTCACTGCACCACACACCTGACTGCACCACACTCCTGGCTGCACCACACTCCTGACTAACTGCACCACACTCCTTATTCACTGCACCACACTCCTGACTGCACCACACTGCTGGCTGCTCCACACTCCTGACTCAATGCACCACACTCCTGGCTGCACCACACTCCTGACTCACTGCACCACACTCCTGGCTGCACCACACTCCTGACTCACTGCACCACACTCCTGGCTGCACCACACTTCTGGCTGCACCACACTCCGTACTCACTGCACCACAATCCTGACTGCACCACACTCCTGACTCACTGCACCACACTCCTGGCTGCACCACACTCCTGACTCACTGCACCACACTCCTAGCTGCACCACACTCCTGACTCAATGCACCACAATCCTGGCTGCACCACACTCCTGACTCAATGCACCACACTCCTGGCTGCACCACACTCCTGACTCAATGCACCACACTCCTGGCTGCACCACACTCCTGACTCACTGCACCACACTCCTGACTCACTGCACCACACTCCTGACTCACTGCACCACACTCCTGACTCACTGCACCACACTCCTGACTCACTGCACCACACTCCTGACTCACTGCACCACACTCCTGACTCACTGCACCACACTCCTGACTCACTGCACCACTCTCCTGACTCACTGCACCACACTCCTGACTCACTGCACCACACTCCTGACTCACTGCACCTCGCTCCTGACTCACTGCACCACGCTCCAGATTCACTGCAACACACTCCTGACTCACTGCACCACACTCCTGACTCACTGCACCACACTCCTGACTCACTGCACCACACTCCTGACTCACTGCACCACACTCCTGACTCACTGCACCACACTCCTGGCTGCACCACACTCCTGACTCACTGCACCACAATCCTGACTCACTGCACCACACTCCTGACTCACTGCACCACAATCCTGACTCACTGCACCACACTCCTGACTCACTGCACCACACTCCTGGCTGAACCACACTCCTGACTCACTGCACCACACTCCTGACTCAATGCACCACACTACTGACTCAATGCACCACAGTCCTGTCTGCACCAAAACACTGACTCAATGCACCACACTCCTCACTCACTGCACCACACTCCTGGCTGCACCACACTCCTGGCTGCACCACGCACCTGACTCACTGCACCACACTCCTGACTCAATGCACCACACTCCTGGCTGCACCACACTCCTGGCTCACTACGCCACACTCCTGACTCACTGCTCCAAACTCCTGGCTGCACCACACTCCTGGCTGAACCACACTCCTGACTCACTGCACGACACTCCTGACTCACTGCACCACACTCCTGACTGCACCATACTCCTGGCTGCACCACACTCCTGACTAACTGCACAACACTCCTGGCTGCACCACACTCCTGACTCACTGCACCACACTCCTGACTCACTGCACCACACTCCTGGCTGCACCACACTCCTGGCTGCACCACACTCCTGGCTGCACCACACTCCGTACTCACTGCACCACAATCCTGACTGCACCGCACTCCTGACTCACTGCACCACACTCCTGGCTGCACCACACTCCTGACTCACTGCACCACACTCCTAGCTGCACCACACTCCTGACTCAATGCACCACACTCCTGGCTGCACCACACTCCTGACTCAATGCACCACACTCCTGGCTGCACCACACTCCTGGCTGCACCACACTCCTGACTCACTGCACCACACTCCTGACTCACTGCACCACACTCCTGACTCACTGCACCACACTCCTGACTCACTGCACCACACTCCTGACTCACTGCACCACACTCCTGACTCACTGCACCACACTCATGACTCACTGCACCACACTCCTGGCTGCACCACACCCCTGGCTGCACCACACTCCTGACTCACTGCACCACACTCCTGACTCACTGCACCACATTCCTGGCTGCACCACACTCCTGACTCACTGCACCACTCTCCTGACTCACTGCACCACACTCCTGACTCACTGCACCACACTCCTGACTCACTGCACCGCGCTCCTGACTCACTGCACCGCGCTCCTGACTCACTGCACCACACTCCAGACTCACTGCACCACACTTCTGACTCACTGCACCACACTCCTGACTCACTGCACCACACTCCTGACTCACTGCACCACACTCCTGACTCACTGCACCACACTCCTGGCTGCACCACACTCGTGACTCACTGCACCACAATCCTGACTCACTGCACCACACTCCTGGCTGAACCACACTCCTGACTCACTGCACCACACTCCTGACTCAATGCACCACACTACTGACTCACTGCACCACACTACTGACTCACTGCACCACACTACTGACTCACTGCACCACACTACTGACTCACTGCACCACACTCCTGACTCAATGCACCACACTACTGACTCACTGCACCACACTACTGACTCACTGCACCACACTCCTGACTCAATGCACCACACTACTGACTCAATGCACCACACTACTGGCTCACTGCACCACACTCCTGACTCACTGCACCACACTCCTGACTCACTGCACCACACTCCTGACTCACTGCACCACACTCCTGACTCACTGCACCACACTCCTGACTCACTGCACCACACTCCTGACTCACTGCACCACACTCCTGACTCACTGCACCACACTCCTGACTCACTGCACCACACTCCTGACTCACTGCACCACACTCCTGACTCACTGCACCACACTCCTGGCTGCACCACAATCCTGACTCACTGCACCACACTCCTGGCTGAACCACACTCCTGACTCACTGCACCACACTCCTGACTCAATGCACCACACTACTGACTCAATGCACCACACTACTGGCTCACTGCACCACACTCCTGACTCACTGCACCACACTCCTGACTCACTGCACCACACTCCTGACTCAATGCACCACACTACTGACTCAATGCACCACACTACTGACTCAATGCACCACACTACTGACTCACTGCACCACAGTCCTGTCTGCACCAAACCACTGACTCAATGCACCACACTCCTCACTCACTGCACCACACTCCTGGCTACACCACACTCCTGGCTGCACCACGCACCTGACTCACTGCACCACACTCCTGACTCAATGCACCACACTCCTGGCTGCGCCACACCCCTGGCTGCACCACATGCCTGACTCACTGCACCACACTCCTGACTCACTGCACCACATTCCTGGCTGCACCACACTCCTGACTCACTGCACCACTCTCCTGACTCACTGCACCACTCTCCTGACTCACTGCACCACACTCCTGACTCACTGCACCACACTCCTGACTCACTGCACCACACTCCTGACTCACTGCACCACACTCCTGGCTGCACCACACCCCTGGCTGCACCAAACTCCTGACTCACTGCACCACACTCCTGACTCAGTGCACCACACTCCTAGCTGCACCACACTCCTGACTCACTGCACCACATTCCTGGCTGCACCACACTCCTGACTCACTGCACCACTCTCCTGACTCAATGCACCACACTCCTGGCTGCACCACACATCTTACTCACTGCACCACACTCCTGACTCAATGCGCCACACTCCAGACTCACTGCACCACACTCCTGGCTGCACCACACTCCTGAAACACTGCACCACACTCCTGGCTGCACCACAGTCCTGACTCAATGCACCACACTCCTGGCTGCACCACACTCCGTACTCACTGCACCACACTCCTGACTCAGTGCACCACACTCCTGACTGCACCACACTGCTGACTCACTGCACCACACTCCTGACTCACTGCACCACACTCCTGACTCACTGCACCACACTCCTGACTTACTGCACCACACTCCTGGGTGCACCACACTCCTGACTCACTGCACCACACTCCTGACTCACTGCACCACACTCCTGACTCACTGCACCACACTCCTGACTCACTGCACCACACTCCTGACTCACTGCCCCGCACTCCTGACTCACTGCCCCGCACTCCTGACTCACTGCCCCGCACTCCTGACTCACTGCCCCGCACTCCTGACTCACTGCCCCGCACTCCTGACTCACTGCCCCGCACTCCTGACTCACTGCCCCGCACTCCGGGCTGCAACACACTCTTGACTCACTGCACCACACTCCTGACTCACTGCACCACACTCCGGGCTGCACCACACTCCTGACTCACTGCACCACACTCCTGACTCACTGCACAACACTCCTGACTCACTGCACCGCGCTCCTGACTAACTGCACCGCGCTCCTGACTAACTGCACCGCGCTCCTGACTAACTGCACCGCGCTCCTGACTCACTGCACCACACTCCTGACTCACTGCACCACACTCCTGGCTGCACCACACTCCTGACTCACTGCACCACACTCCTGGCTGCACCACACTCCTGACTCACTGCACCACACTCCTGACTGCACCACACTCCTGACTAACTGCACCACACTCCTGACTCACTGCACCACACTCCTGACTCACTGCACCGCACTCCTGACACAATGCTCCACACTCCTGACTCACTGCACCACACTCCTGGCTGCACCACACTCCTGACTCACTGCACCACACTCCTGACTCACTGCTCCACACTACTGACTCAATGCACCACACTACTGACTCAATGCACCACACTCCTGACTCACTGCACCACACTCCTGACTCACTGCACCACACTCCTGACTCAATGCACCACACTACTGAATCACTGCACCACACTACTGACTCACTGCACCACAGTCCTGTCTGCACCAAACCCCTGACTCAATGCACCACACTCCTCACTCACTGCACCACACTCCTGGCTGCAACACACTCCTGGCTGAACCACACTCCTGACTCACTGCACCACACTCCTGACTCAATGCACCACACTCCTGGCTGCACCACACTCCTGGCTGAACCACACTCCTGACTCACTGCACGACACTCCTGACTCACTGCACCACACTCCTGACTCACTGCACCACACTCCTGACTGCACCATACTCCTGGCTGCACCACACTCCTGACTAACTGCACAACACTCCTGGCTGCACCACACTCCTGACTCACTGCACCACACTCCTGACTCACTGCACCACACTCCTGACTGCACCATACTCCTGGCTGCACCACATTCCTGACTAACTGCACAACACTCCTGGCTGCACCACACTCCTGACTCACTGCACCACACTCCTGACTCACTGCACCACACTCCTGCCTGCACCACACTCCTGGCTGCACCACACTCCGTACTCACTGCACCACAATCCTGACTGCACCGCACTCCTGACTCACTGCACCACACTCCTGGCTGCACCACACTCCTGACTCACTGCACCACACTCCTAGCTGCACCACACTCCTGACTCAATGCACCACACTCCTGGCTGCACCACACTCCTGACTCAATGCACCACACTCCTGGCTGCACCACACTCCTGACTCAATGCACCACACTCCTGACTCACTGCACCACACTCCTGACTCACTGCACCACACTCCTGACTCACTGCACCACACTCCTGACTCACTGCACCACACTCCTGACTCACTGCACCACACTCCTGACTCACTGCACCACACTCCTGACTCACTGCACCACACTCATGACTCACTGCACCACACTCCTGGCTGCACCACACCCCTGGCTGCACCACACTCCTGACTCACTGCACCACACTCCTGACTCACTGCACCACATTCCTGGCTGCACCACACTCCTGACTCACTGCACCACTCTCCTGACTCACTGCACCACACTCCTGACTCACTGCACCACACTCCTGACTCACTGCACCACACTCCTGACTCACTGCACCGCGCTCCTGACTCACTGCACCACACTCCAGACTCACTGCACCACACTTCTGACTCACTGCACCACACTCCTGACTCACTGCACCACACTCCTGACTCACTGCACCACACTCCTGACTCACTGCACCACACTCCTGGCTGCACCACACTCGTGACTCACTGCACCACAATCCTGACTCACTGCACCACACTCCTGGCTGAACCACACTCCTGACTCACTGCACCACACTCCTGACTCAATGCACCACACTACTGACTCACTGCACCACACTACTGACTCACTGCACCACACTCCTGACTCAATGCACCACACTACTGACTCAATGCACCACACTACTGGCTCACTGCACCACACTCCTGACTCACTGCACCACACTCCTGACTCACTGCACCACACTCCTGACTCAATGCACCACACTACTGACTCAATGCACCACACTACTGACTCACTGCACCACAGTCCTGTCTGCACCAAACCACTGACTCAATGCACCACACTCCTCACTCACTGCACCACACTCCTGGCTACACCACACTCCTGGCTGCACCACACACCTGACTCACTGCACCACACTCCTGGCTGCACCACGCACCTGACTCACTGCACCACACTCCTGACTCAATGCACCACACTCCTGACTCACTGCTCCAAACTCCTGGCTGCACCAAACTCCTGACTCACTGCACCACACTCCTGGCTGCACCACACTCCTGGCTGAACCACACTCCTGACTCACTGCACGACACTCCTGACTCACTGCACCACACTCCTGGCTGCGCCACACCCCTGGCTGCACCACATGCCTGACTCACTGCACCACACTCCTGACTCACTGCACCACTCTCCTGACTCACTGCACCACTCTCCTGACTCACTGCACCACACTCCTGACTCACTGCACCACACTCCTGACTCACTGCACCACACTCCTGGCTGCACCACACCCCTGGCTGCACCAAACTCCTGACTCACTGCACCACACTCCTGACTCACTGCACCACATTCCTGGCTGCACCACACTCCTGACTCACTGCACCACTCTCCTGACTCAATGCACCACACTCCTCGCTGCACCACACATCTTACTCACTGCACCACACTCCTGACTCAATGCGCCACACTCCAGACTCACTGCACCACACTCCTGGCTGCACCACACTCCTGAAACACTGCACCACACTCCTGGCTGCACCACAGTCCTGACTCAATGCACCACACTCCTGGCTGCACCACACTCCGTACTCACTGCACCACACTCCTGACTCAGTGCACCACACTCCTGACTGCACCACACTGCTGACTCACTGCACCACACTCCTGACTCACTGCACCACACTCCTGACTCACTGCACCACACTCCTGACTCACTGCACCACACTCCTGACTCACTGCACCACACTCCTGACTCACTGCACCACACTCCTGACTTACTGCACCACACTCCTGGGTGCACCACACTCCTGACTCACTGCACCACAATCCTGACTCACTGCACCACACTCCTGACTCACTGCACCACACTCCTGACTCACTGCCCCACACTCCGGGCTGCAACACACTCTTGACTCACTGCACCACACTCCTGACTCACTGCACCACACTCCGGGCTGCACCACACTCCTGACTCACTGCACCACACTCCTGACTCACTGCACAACACTCCTGACTCACTGCACCGCGCTCCTGACTAACTGCACCGCGCTCCTGACTAACTGCACCGCGCTCCTGACTCACTGCACCACACTCCTGACTCACTGCACCACACTCCTGGCTGCACCACACTCCTGACTCACTGCACCACACTCCTGACTGCACCACACTCCTGACTAACTGCACCACACTCCTGACTCACTGCACCACACTCCTGACTCACTGCACCGCACTCCTGACTCAATGCTCCACACTCCTAACTCACTGCACCACACTCCTGGCTGCACCACACTCCTGACTCACTGCACCACACTCCTGACTCACTGCTCCACACTACTGACTCAATGCACCACACTACTGACTCAATGCACCACACTCCTGACTCACTGCACCACACTCCTGACTCAATGCACCACACTACTGAATCACTGCACCACACTACTGACTCACTGCACCACAGTCCTGTCTGCACCAAACCCCTGACTCAATGCACCACACTCCTCACTCACTGCACCACACTCCTGGCTGCAACACACTCCTGGCTGAACCACACTCCTGACTCACTGCACCACACTCCTGACTCAATGCACCACACTCCTGGCTGCACCACACTCCTGGCTCACTACGCCACACTCCTGACTCACTGCTCCAAACTCCTGGCTGCACCACACTCCTGGCTGAACCACACTCCTGACTCACTGCACGACACTCCTGACTCACTGCACCACACTCCTGACTGCACCATACTCCTGGCTGCACCACACTCCTGACTCACTGCACCACACTCCTGACTCACTGCACCACACTCCTGGCTGCACCACACTCCTGACTCACTGCACCACAATCCTGACTGCACCGCACTCCTGACTCACTGCACCACACTCCTGGCTGCACCACACTCCTGACTCACTGCACCACACTCCTAGCTGCACCACACTCCTGACTCAATGCACCACACTCCTGGCTGCACCACACTCCTGACTCAATGCACCACACTCCTGGCTGCACCACACTCCTGACTCACTGCACCACACTCCTAGCTGCACCACACTCCTGACTCACTGCACCACACTCCTAGCTGCACCACACTCCTGACACAATGCTCCACACTCCTGAATCACTGCACCACACTCCTGGCTGCACCACACTCCTGACTCACTGCACCACACTCCTGACTCACTGCTCCACACTACTGACTCAATGCACCACACGACTGACTCAATGCACCACACTCCTGACTCACTGCACCACACTCCTGACTCAATGCACCACACTACTGAATCACTGCACCACACTACTGACTCACTGCACCACAGTCCTGTCTGCACCAAACCCCTGACTCAATGCACCACACTCCTCACTCACTGCACCACACTCCTGGCTGCAACACACTCCTGGCTGAACCACACTCCTGACTCACTGCACCACACTCCTGACTCAATGCACCACACTCCTGACTCACTGCACCACACTCCTGACTCACTGCACCGCGCTGCTGACTCACTGCACCACACTCCAGACTCACTGCACCACACTCCTGACTCACTGCACGACACTCCTGACTCACTGCACCACACTCCTGACTGCACCACACTCCTGGCTGCACCACACTCCTGACTAACTGCACCACATTCCTGGCTGCACCACACTCCTGACTCAATGCACCACACTCCTGGCTGCACCACACTCCGTACTCACTGCACCACACTCTTGACTGCACCACACTCCTAACTCACTGCACCACACTCCTGGCTGCACCACACTCCTGACTCAATGCACCACACTCCTGGCTGCACGACACTCCTGACTCAATGCACCACACTCCTGGCTGCACCACACTCCTGACTCAATGCACCACACTCCTGGCTGCACCACACTCCTGACTCACTGCACCACACTCCTGGCTGCACCACACTCCTGACTCAATGCACCACGCTCCTGGCTGCACCAAACTCCTGACTCAATGCACCACACTCCTGGCTGCACCACACTCCTGACTGCACCACATCCTGACTGCACCACACTCCTGCTGCACCACACTCCTGACTCACTGCTCCACACTCCTGGCTGCACCAAACTCCTGACTCAATGCACCACACTCCTGACTCACTGCACCACACTCCTGACTCACTGCACCACACACCTGGCTGCACCACACTCGTGACTCAATGCACCACACTCCTGGCTGCAACATACTCCTGACTCACTGCACCACACTCCTGACTCACTGCACCACACTCCTGACTCACTGCACCACACTCCTGACTCACTGCACCACACTCCTGACTCAATGCACCACACTCCTGACTCACTGCACCACACTCCTGACTGCACCACAATCCTGAATCACTGCACCACACTCCTGGCTGCACGACACTCCTGACTCACTGCACCACACTCCTGACTCACTGCACCACACTCCTGACTCACTGCACCACACTCCTGGCTGCACCACACCCCTGGTTGCACCACATGCCTGACTCACTGCACCACACTCCTGACTCACTGCACCACATTCCTGGCTGCACCACACTCCTGACTCACTGCACCACTCTCCTGACTCACTGCACCACACTCCTGACTCACTGCACCACACTCCTGACTCACTGCACCACACTCCTGACTCACTGCACCTAACTCCTGGCTGCATCACACCCCTGGCTGCACCAAACTCCTGACCCACTGCACCACACTCCTGACTCACTGCACCACACTTCTAGCTGCACCACACTCCTGACTCACTGCACCACATTCCTGGCTGCACCATACTCCTGACTCACTGCACCACTCTCCTGACTCAATGCACCACACTCCTGGCTGCACCACACTCCTGAAACACTGCACCACACTCCTGGCTGCACCACAGTCCTGACTCAATGCACCACACTCCTGGATGCACCACACTCCGTACTCACTGCACCACACTCCTGACTCAGTGCACCACACTCCTGACTGCACCACACTCCTGACTCACTGCACCACACTCCTGACTCACTGCACCACACTCCTGACTCACTGCACCACACTCCTGACTCACTGCACCACACTCCTGACTCACTGCACCACACACCTGAATCACTGCACCACACTCCTGACTCACTGCACCACACTCCGGGCTGCACCACACTCTTGACTCACTGCACCACACTCCGGGCTGCACTACACTCCTGACTCACTGCGCCACACTCCTGACTCACTGCACCACACTCCTGACTCACTGCACCGCGCTCCTGACTCACTGCACCGCGCTCCTGACTCACTGCACCGCGCTCCTGACTCACTGCACCACACTCCTGACTCACTGCACCACACTCCTGACTCACTGCACCACACTCCTGGCTGCACCACACTCCTGACTCACTGCACCACACTCCTGACTGCACCACACTACTGACTAACTGCACCACTCTCCTGACTCACTGCACGACACTCCTGACTCACTGCACCGCACTCCTGTCTCACTGCACCGCACTCCTGACTCACTGCTCCACACTCCTGACTGACTGCACCACACTCCTGGCTGCACCACACTCCTGACTCACTGCTCCACACTCCTGACTCACTGCTCCACACTCCTGACTCTGTGCACCACTCTCCTGACTCAGTGAACCACACTCCTGGCTGCACCAAACTCCTGACTCACTGCACCACACTCCTGGCTGCACAACACTCCTGACTCACTGCACCACACTCCTGTCTGCACCAAACTCCTGACTCAATGCACCAGACTCCTGACTCACTGCACCACACTCCTGGCTGCACCACACTCCTGGCTGCACCACACTCCTGACTCACTGCACCAAACTCCTGACTCAATGCACCACACTCCTGACTCACTGCTCCAAACTCCTGGCTGCACCACACTCCTGACTCACTGCACGACACTCCTGACTCACTGCTCCACACTCCTTACTCACTGCACCACACTCCTGATTGCACCACACTCCTGGCTGCACCACACTCCTGACTCACTGCACCACACTCCTGGCTGCAACACACTCCTGACTCACTGCACCACACTCCTGGCTGCACCACACTTCTGGCTGCACCACACTCCGTACTCACTGCACCACACTCCTGACTGCACCACACTCCTGACTCACTGCACCACACTCCTGGCTGCACCACACTCCTGGCTGCACCACACTCCTGACTCAATGCACCACACTCCTGGCTGCACCACACTCCTGACTCAATGCACCACACTCCTGGCTGCACCACACTCCTGACTCACTGCACCACACTCCTGACTCACTGCACCACACTCCTGACTCACTGCACCACACTCCTGACACACTGCACCACACTCATGACTCACTGCACCACACTCCTGGCTGCACCACTCCCCTGGCTGCACCACACTCCTGACTCACTGCACCACACTCCTGGCTGCACCACACTCCTGACTCACTGCACCACTCTCCTCACTCACTGCACCACACTCCTGGCTGCAACACACTCCTGGCTGAACCACACTCCTGACTCACTGCACCACACTCCTGACTCAATGCACCACACTCCTGACTCACTGCACCACACTCCAGACTCACTGCACCACACTCCTGACTCACTGCACCACACTCCTGACTCACTGCACCACACTCCTGACTCACTGCACCACACTCCTGACTCACTGCACCACACTCCTGACTCACTGCACCACACTCCTGACTCACTGCACCACACTCCTGACTCACTGCACCACACTCATGACTCACTGCACCACACTCCTGGCTGCACCACACTCCTGACTCACTGCACCACACTCCTGACTCACTGCTCCACACTCCTGACTCACTGCACCACACTACTGAATCACTGCACCACACTACTGACTCACTGCACCACAGTCCTGTCTGCAATAAACCCCTGACTCAATGCACCACACTCCTCACTCACTGCACCACACTCCTGGCTGCAACACACTCCTGGCTGAACCACACTCCTGACTCACTGCACCACACTCCTGACTCACTGCTCCACACTCCTGGCTGCACCACACTCCTGGCTGCACCACACTCCTGACTCAATGCACCACACTCCTGGCTGCACCACACTCCTGACTCAATGCACCACACTCCTGGCTGCACCACACTCCTGACTCACTGCACCACACTCCTGACTCACTGCACCACACTCCTGACTCACTGCACCACACTCCTGACTCACTGCACCACACTCCTGACTCACTGCACCACTCTCCTGACTCACTGCACCACACTCCTGACTCACTGCACCACACTCCTGACTGCACCACACTCCTGGCTGCACCACACTCCTGACTCACTGCACCACACTCCTGGCTGCAACACACTCCTGACTCACTGCACCACACTCCTGGCTGCACCACACTTCTGGCTGCACCACACTCCGTACTCACTGCACCACACTCCTGACTGCACCACACTCCTGACTCACTGCACCACACTCCTGGCTGCACGACACTCCTGACTCACTGCACCACACTCCTGACTGCACCACACTCCTGGCTGCACCACACTCCTGACTAACTGCACAACACTCCTGGCTGCACCACACTCCTGACTCACTGCACCACATTCCTGGCTGCACCACACTCCTGACTCAATGCACCACACTCCTGGCTGCACCACACTCCGTACTCACTGCACCACACTCTTGACTGCACCACACTCCTAACTCACTGCACCACACTCCTGGCTGCACCACACTCCTGACTCAATGCACCACACTCCTGGCTGCACGACACTCCTGACTCAATGCACCACACTCCTGACTCAATGCACCACACTCCTGGCTGCACCACACTCCTGACTCAATGCACCACACTCCTGACTGCACCACACTCCTGACTCACTGCACCACACTCCTGACTGCACCACACTCCTGGCTGCACCACACCCCTGACTCACAGCACCACACTCCTGGTTGCACCACACTCCTGACTCACTGCACCACACTCCTGGCTGCACCACACTCCTGGCTGCACCACACTCCTGGCTGCACCACACTCCGTACTCACTGCACAACACTCCTGACTGCACCACACTCCTGGCTGCACAACACTCCTGACTCACTGCACCACACTCCTGACTCACTGCACCACACTCCTGACTCACTGCACCACACTCCTGACTCACTGCACCACACTCCTGGCTGCATCACACCCCTGGCTGCACCAAACTCCTGACCCACTGCACCACACTCCTGACTCACTGCACCACACTCCTAGCTGCACCACACTCCTGACTCACTGCACCACATTCCTGGCTGCACCATACTCCTGACTCACTGCACCACTCTCCTGACTCAATGCACCACACTCCTGGCTGCACCACACTCCTGACTCACTGCACCACACTCCTGGCTGCACCACACACCTTACTCACTGCACCACACTCCTGACTCAATGCACCACACTCCTGACTCACTGCACCACACTCCTGGCTGCACCACACTCCTGAAACACTGCACCACACTCCTGGCTGCACCACAGTCCTGACTCAATGCACCACACTCCTGGATGCACCACACTCCGTACTCACTGCACCACACTCCTGACTCAGTGCACCACACTCCTGACTGCACCACACTCCTGACTCACTGCACCACACTCCTGACTCACTGCACCACACTCCTGACTCACTGCACCACACTCCTGACTCACTGCACGACACTCCTGACTCACTGCACCACACACCTGAATCACTGCACCACACTCCTGACTCACTGCACCACACTCCGGGCTGCACCATACTCTTGACTCACTGCACCACACTCCTGACTCACTGCACCACACTCCGGGCTGCACCATACTCTTGACTCACTGCACCACACTCCTGACTCACTGCACCGCGCTCCTGACTCACTGCACCGCGCTCCTGACTCACTGCACCGCGCTCCTGACTCACTGCACCACGCTCCTGACTCACTGCACCACACTCCTGACTCACTGCACCACACTCCTGGCTGCACCACACTCCTGACTCACTGCACCACACTCCTGGCTGCACCACACTCCTGACTCACTGCACCACACTCCTGACTGCACCACACTACTGACTAACTGCTCCACTCTCCTGACTCACTGCACGACACTCCTGACTCACTGCACCGCACTCCTGTCTCACTGCACCGCACTCCTGTCTCACTGCTCCACACTCCTGACTGACTGCACCACACTCCTGGCTGCACCACACTCCTGACTCACTGCTCCACACTCCTGACTCTCTCCACCACACTCCTGGCTGCACCACACTCCTGACTCACTGCACCACACTCCTGACTCACTGCTCCACACTCCTGACTCACTGCTCCACACTCCTGACTCTGTGCACCACACTCCTGACTCAGTGAACCACACTCCTGGCTGCACCAAACTCCTGACTCACTGCACCACACTCCTGGCTGCACAACACTCCTGACTCACTGCACCACACTCCTGACTCACTGCACCACACTCCTGACTCAATGCACCACACTACTGACTCAATGCACCACACTACTGACTCACTGCACCACACTCCTGACTCACTGCACCACACTCCTGACACAATGCCCCACACTACTGACTTAATGCACCACACTACTGACTCACTGCAACACAGTCCTGGCTGCACCAAACTCCTGACTCAATGCACCAGACTCCTGACTCACTGCACCACACTCCTGGCTGCACCACACTCCTGACTCACTGCACCACACTCCTGACTCAATGCACCACACTCCTGACTCACTGCTCCACACTCCTGACTCACTGCACCACACTCCTGACTCATTGCACCAAACTCCTGACTCACTGCACCACACTCCTGGCTGCACCACACTCCTGGCTGCACCACACTCCTGACTCACTGCTCCACACTCCTGACTCAGTGCACCACACTCCTGACTCAGTGAACCACACTCCTGGCTGCACCAAACTCCTGACTCACTGCACCACACTCCTGGCTGCACAACACTCCTGACTCACTGCACCACACTCCTCGCTGAACCACTCTCCTGACTCACTGCACCACACTCCTGACTCAATGCACCACACTACTGACTCACTGCACCATACTCCTGACTCAATGCACCACACTACTGACACAATGCACCACACTACTGACTCACTGCACCACACTCCTGACTCACTGCACCACAATCCTGACTCAATGCCCCACATTACTGACTTAATGCACCACACTACTGACTCACTGCACCACAGTCCTGGCTGCACCAAACTCCTGACTCAATGCACCAGACTCCTGACTCACTGCACCACACTCCTGACTGCACCACACTCCTGGCTGCACCACACTCCTGACTCAATGCACCACACTCCTGACTCACTGCACCACACTCCTGACTCACTGCACCACACTCCTGGCTGCACCACACTCCTGGCTGCACCACACTCCTGGCTGCACCACACTCCTGGCTGCAACACACTCCTGGCTGCACCACACTCCTGGCTGCACCACACTCCTAGCTGCACCACACTCCTGACTCACTGCACCACATTCCTGGCTGCACCATACTCCTGACTCACTGCACCACTCTCCTGACTCAATGCACCACACTCCTGGCTGCACCACACTCCTGACTCACTGCACCACACTCCTGGCTGCACCACACACCTTACTCACTGACCACACTCCTGACTCAATGCACCACACTCCTGACTCACTGCACCACACTCCTGGCTGCACCACACTCCTGAAACACTGCACCACACTCCTGGCTGCACCACAGTTCTGACTCAATGCACCACACTCCTGGATGCACCACACTCCGTACTCACTGCACCACACTCCTGACTCAGTGCACCACACTCCTGACTCACTGCACCACACTCCTGACTCACTGCACCACACTCCTGACTCACTGCACCACACTCCTGACTCACTGCACCACACTCCTGACTCACTGCACCACACACCTGAATCACTGCACCACACTCCTGACTCACTGCACCACACTCCGGGCTGCACCATACTCTTGACTCACTGCACCACACTCCTGACTCACTGCACCACACTCCGGGCTGCACTACACTCCTGACTCACTGCACCACACTCCTGACTCACTGCACCGCGCTCCTGACTCACTGCACCGCGCTCCTGACTCACTGCACCGCGCTCCTGACTCACTGCACCACGCTCCTGACTCACTGCACCACACTCCTGACTCACTGCACCACACTCCTGGCTGCACCACACTCCTGACTCACTGCACCACACTCCTGGCTGCACCACACTCCTGACTCACTGCACCACACTCCTGACTGCACCACACTACTGACTAACTGCACCACTCTCCTGACTCACTGCACGACACTCCTGACTCACTGCACCGCACTCCTGTCTCACTGCACCGCACTCCTGTCTCACTGCTCCACACTCCTGACTGACTGCACCACACTCCTGGCTGCACCACACTCCTGACTCACTGCTCCACACTCCTGACTCTCTACACCACACTCCTGGCTGCACCACACTCCTGACTCACTGCACCACACTCCTGACTCACTGCTCCACACTCCTGACTCACTGCTCCACACTCCTGACTCTGTGCACCACACTCCTGACTCAGTGAACCACACTCCTGGCTGCACCAAACTCCTGACTCACTGCACCACACTCCTGGCTGAACAACACTCCTGACTCACTGCACCACACTCCTGACTCACTGCACCACACTCCTGACTCAATGCACCACACTACTGACTCAATGCACCACACTACTGACTCACTGCACCACACTCCTGACTCACTGCACCACACTCCTGACACAATGCCCCACACTACTGACTTAATGCACCACACTACTGACTCACTGCAACACAGTCCTGGCTGCACCAAACTCCTGACTCAATGCACCAGACTCCTGACTCACTGCACCACACTCCTGGCTGCACCACACTCCTGACTCACTGCTCCACACTCCTGACTCAGTGCACCACACTCCTGACTCAGTGAACCACACTCCTGGCTGCACCAAACTCCTGACTCACTGCACCACACTCCTGGCTGCACAACACTCCTGACTCACTGCACCACACTCCTCGCTGAACCACTCTCCTGACTCACTGCACCACACTCCTGACTCAATGCACCACACTACTGACTCACTGCACCATACTCCTGACTCAATGCACCACACTACTGACACAATGCACCACACTACTGACTCACTGCACCACACTCCTGACTCACTGCACCACAATCCTGACTCAATGCCCCACATTACTGACTCACTGCACCACAGTCCTGGCTGCACCAAACTCCTGACTCAATGCACCAGACTCCTGACTCACTGCACCACACTCCTGACTGCACCACACTCCTGGCTGCACCACACTCCTGACTCACTGCACCACACTCCTGACTCAATGCACCACACTCCTGACTCACTGCACCACACTCCTGGCTGCACCACACTCCTGGCTGCACCACACTCCTGGCTGCACCACACTCCTGACTCACTGCACCACACTCCTGACTCACTGCACCACACTCCTGGCTGCACCACACTCCTGGCTGCACCACACTCCTGACTCACTGCACCACACTCCTGACTCAATGCACCACACTCCTGACTCACTGCACCACACTCCTGGCTGCACAACACTCCTGACTCACTGCTCCAAACTCCTGGCTGCACCACACTCCTGGCTGCACCACACTCCTGGCTGCACCACACTCCTGGCTGCACCACACTCCTGGCTGCACCACACTCCTGACTCACTGCACGACACTCCTGACTCACTGCTCCACACTCCTTACTCACTGCACCACACTCCTGACTGCACCACACTCCTGGCTGCACCACACTCCTGACTCACTGCACCACACTCCTGACTCACTGCACCACACTCCTGGCTGCAACACACTTCTGGCTGCACTACACTCCGTACTCACTGCACCACACTCCTGACTGCACCACACTCCTGACTCACTGCACCACACTCCTGGCTGCACCACACTCCTGTGTGCACCACACTCCTGACTCAATGCACCACACTCCTGGCTGCACCACACTCCTGACTCAATGCACCACACTCCTGGCTGCACCACACTCCTGACTCACTGCACCACACTCCTGACTCACTGCACCACACTCCTGACTCACTGCACCACACTCCTGACTCACTGCACCACACTCATGACTCACTGCACCACACTCCTGGCTGCACCACACCCCTGGCTGCACCACACTCCTGACTCACTGCACCACACTCCTGGCTGCACCACACTCCTGACTCACTGCACCACTCTCCTGACTCACTGCACCACACTCCTGACTCACTGCACCACACTCCTGACTCACTGCACCACACTCCAGACTCACTGCACCACACTCCTGACTCACTGCACCACACTCCTGACTCACTGCACCAAACTCCTGACTCACTGCGCCACACTCCTGACTCACTGCGCCACACTCCTGGCTGCACCACACTCCTGACTCACTGCACCACACTCCTGACTGCACGACACTCCTGACTAACTGCACCACACTCCTGACTCACTGCACCACACTCCTGACTCACTGCTCCACACTCCTGACTCACTGCTCCACACTCCTGACTCACTGCTCCACACTCCTGACTCTCTGCACCACACTCCTGGCTGCACCAAACTCCTGACTCACTGCACCACACTCCTGACTCACTGCTCCACACTCCTGACTCACTGCTCCACACTCCTGACTCAGTGCACCACACTCCTGGCTGCACTAACCTCCTGACTCACTGCACCACACTCCTGACTCACTGCACCACACTACTGGCTGAACCACACTCCTGACTCACTGCACCACACTCCTGACTCAATGCACCACACTCCTGACTCACTGCACCACACTCCTGACTCAATGCACCACACTACTGACTCAATGCACCACACTACTGACTCACTGCACCACACTACTGACTCACTGCACCACACTCCTGACTCAATGCACCACACTACTGACTCAATGCACCACACTCCTGACACACTGCACCACACTCCTGACTCAATGCACCACACTACTGACTCACTGCACCACACTCCTGACACACTGCACCACACTCCTGACACACTGCACCACACTCCTGACTCAATGCACCACACTACTGACTCACTGCACCACACTCCTGACTCACTGCACCACACTCCTGACTCACTGCACCAAACTCCTGACTCACTGCACCACACTCCTGACTCACTGCACCACACTCCTGGCTGCACCACACTCCTGACTCACTGCACCACACTCCTGACTGCACCACACTCCTGACTAACTGCACCACACTCCTGACTCACTGCACCACACTCCTGACTCACTGCTCCACACTCCTGACTCTCTCCACCACACTCCTGGCTGCACCACACTCCTGACTCACTGCACCACACTCCTGACTCACTGCTCCACACTCCTGACTCACTGCTCCACACTCCTGACTCTGTGCACCACACTGCTGACTCAGTGAACCACACTCCTGGCTGCACCAAACTCCTGACTCACTGCACCACACTCCTGGCTGCACAACACTCCTGACTCACTGCACCACACTCCTGACTCACTGCACCACACTCCTGGCTGAACCACTCTCCTGACTCACTGCATCACACTCCTGACTCAATGCACCACACTACTGACTCACTGCACCACACTCCTGACTCAATGCACCACACTACTGACTCACTGCACCACACTCCTGACTCACTGCACCACACTCCTGACTCAATGCCCCACACTACTGACTCACTGCAACACAGTCCTGGCTGCACCAAACTCCTGACTCAATGCACCAGACTCCTGACGCACTGCACCACACTCCTGGCTGCACCACACTCCTGGCTGCACCACACTCCTGACTCACTGCACCACACTCCTGACTCAATGCACCACACTCCTGACTCAATGCACCACACTCCTGACTCACTGCTCCAAACTCATGGCTGCACCACACTCCTGGCTGCACCACACTCCTGGCTGCACCACACTCCTGACTCACTGCACGACACTCCTGACTCACTGCTCCACACTCCTTACTCACTGCACCACACTCCTGACTGCACCACACTCCTGGCTGCACCACACTCCTGACTCACTGCACCACACTCCTGGCTGCAACACACTCCTGACTCACTGCACCACACTCCTGGCTGCACCACACTTCTGGCTGCACCACACTCCGTACTCACTGCACCACACTCCTGACTGCACCACACTCCTGACTCACTGCACCACACTCCTGGCTGCACCACACTCCTGGCTGCACCACACTCCTGACTCAATGCACCACACTCCTGGCTGCACCACACTCCTGACTCAATGCACCACACTCCTGGCTGCACCACACTCCTGACTCACTGCACCACACTCCTGACTCACTGCACCACACTCCTGACTCACTGCACCACACTCCTGACTCACTGCACCACACTCCTGACTCACTGCACCACACTCCTGACTCACTGCACCACTCTCCTGACTCACTGCACCACACTCCTGACTCACTGCACCACACTCCTGACTCACTGCACCACACTCCTGACTCACTGCACCACTCTCCTGACTCACTGCACCACTCTCCTGACTCACTGCACCACACTCCTGACTCACTGCACCACACTCCTGACTCACTGCACCACACTCCAGACTCACTGCACCACACTCCTGACTCAATGCACCACACTACTGACTCAATGCACCACACTACTGACTCACTGCACCACACTCCTGACACACTGCACCACACTCCTGACTCAAAGCACCACACTACTGACTCACTGCACCACACTCCTGACTCACTGCACCACACTCCTGACTCACTGCACCAAACTCCTGACTCACTGCACCACACTCCTGACTCACTGCACCACACTCCTGACTGCACCACACTCCTGACTCACTGCACCACACTCCTGGCTGCACCACACTCCTGACTCACTGCACCACACTCCTGACTGCACCACACTCCTGACTCACTGCGCCACACTCCTGGCTGCACCACACTCCTGACTCACTGCACCACACTCCTGACTGCACCACACTCCTGACTAACTGCACCACACTCCTGACTCACTGCACCACACTCCTGACTCACTGCTCCACACTCCTGACTCTCTCCACCACACTCCTGGCTGCACCACACTCCTGACTCACTGCACCACACTCCTGACTCACTGCTCCACACTCCTGACTCACTGCTCCACACTCCTGACTCTGTGCACCACACTGCTGACTCAGTGAACCACACTCCTGGCTGCACCAAACTCCTGACTCACTGCACCACACTCCTGGCTGCACAACACTCCTGACTCACTGCACCACACTCCTGACTCACTGCACCACACTCCTGGCTGAACCACTCTCCTGACTCACTGCATCACACTCCTGACTCAATGCACCACACTACTGACTCACTGCACCACACTCCTGACTCAATGCACCACACTACTGACTCACTGCACCACACTCCTGACTCACTGCACCACACTCCTGGCTGCACCACACTTCTGGCTGCACTACACTCCGTACTCACTGCACCACACTCCTGACTGCACCACACTCCTGACTCACTGCACCACACTCCTGGCTGCACCACACTCCTGTG